>NW_019174393.1:8637018-8882272 GCF_002260705.1 Seriola dumerili
AGAGCTGAAATTTATTCTGATGGCAGCAGTCTCTCATACTGTCAGATGACTGAGCTGAGTTAAATATTTTAGTTTTTTCCATTTAAAAGTGATGTATCAATTTTTTTTCAAGCCTATGTAAGATTGTAGTATTATGAGCACATCTTTCTAATGCCTGTATGTAGAAACATTGCCCTTTGTTGACTTTCACAACCACACAGTATTTATAGCAACTAGTGGAAACCTTGCTGAGCTCAGTGGGGGCTTAACAGGTTTCAAAGGCTGCTTTCACGCAGCAATAGAAAACTGGTTAACCCCTCATTTGCACAGATTGCACAGTGTTTTGTTGTTGGATAAAACCTAGAAAAATAGGCGTACTAATCAACTACCAGAAAGGTCATAGGTCAAAACTGCAATGTGACAACACTCTCTAAGCATATAGTGCGTTAGGATATAGCCTTGTAAACTACATGTACAGCATAACTACTGTGAAGAGAGAAGTTAAACAAGTCACACAAAAGTAAGTTGGTCATAGACATTTATTAGTGTATAGCTAGAGATAGAGTATTCATGTAAACATGGCAACAAAAACTAAACTGCTAACTGCTGTGTTTCAAGAGCAGCCAGAGAACAGTAACTTTCTTCTTAGGGTGAGAGGGGATAATGGTTTATTATTGAAAAGTATGATCAGACAAAGCCATAAGACTGAAACACTCTATTCCTCATAATAAGAATGTGATTGTTTTATTTGATGCAAACGCTACCTGCTTCCCCTTCATCTGTGTTTCTGTTTGCTTTCCTCTGTCAACCCCTCTCTGTTGCTGGTCCATCCTTTTCCTCCAGGTTCTGGACAGTGAGCTCCCAGTGATGGAACCATACTTTGTCCAGAACCCAGACCTCTCTGACTCTGGTCCAGGTCTGAGAGTCACCTGGCTGGGTCACGCCACAGTTCTGGTTGAAATGGATGGACTGAATATTCTGACAGATCCAATCTTCAGCCAGAGGGCCTCACCTTTCCAGTTCATGGGGCCCAAAAGGTACCGAGGGCCTCCCTGCACCGTGGAACAGGTTCAGTACTTCCTGTTTTTAATTTTCCCTTATTTCAGCAATTCCCTTTAATTAAAACAGTAACAAAACAGAATTTGTTTGATTCTTTCATACCTGTGTTTTCTCTTGTCCTCTCCTGCCAACAGCTGCCAAGGATCGATGCTGTTGTCATCAGTCATTCTCATTTTGACCATCTGGATGCTGGATCTGTTGCCAGCCTTAATGCACGCTTCGGAGGGGAGCTACGCTGGTACGTGTGATGGGCAGTCATTGTTGTGATCAAGATCCACACTGTACTGTATTTATTGCCTGTTGAGTTGACATTCTGAACCACTGTCTTTTAGTGCACTTCTGCGTTTGGGGGAAAAAAAGTCAAATGTACCTTTTAAATAAGAGCAGTGTGTTTTGTAGGTTCGTGCCCCTTGGCTTGATGGACTGGTTGGTGAAAATGGGCTGTGAGAATGTGATGGAGTTGGACTGGTGGGAGGAGAACTGTGTCCCAGGTCATGATGAAGTGACATTTGTCTGTACACCATCTCAGCATTGGAGCAAACGCACAGCTCTGGATGACAACAAGGTAATTATTTTCTCTCTCTAATAAAATCATACACATAATTCTTTGGTCAATTTTAATCAAGTAGAAACTTTAAAGCAAATTCAGTACAATACAAATATGTTCATTTCCTGGTTGTCTCTTTCAGTCTTTATGGGGCAGCTGGTCTATTTTGGGTCCAGACCATCGATTCTTCTTTGCTGGTGATACTGGCTACTGCGCTTCCTTCCAGGAGATAGGAAGGCGCTTCGGACCATTTGACCTTGCAGCAATCCCCATCGGAGCGTATCTGCCCAGGTATAGATTCTGTCTCACTAACTTAGAGTAATAAAGAAAGAACCTAGTAGAAATAAGGTAAGACTGTAAACTCTTATTTCCTATATTCTTGATCCTTACTTACTTTTCTAGATTCTTAATATCTAATTAGATAGTAAGAAAAAGGATCTAGAAAGAATATAGGAAATAAGAGTCTAGATTCTTTTATAAAAGGACCACACACAGCCAGACCTGTAACATTGAAATATTCCTGGTGTTTAAGGGACGTTATGCAGGGGCAGCATGTGGATCCAGAGGAGGCTGTTCTAATTCACCAGGACCTTCAAGCCAAACAGTCTGTGGCCATTCACTGGGGGACCTTTGCTCTCGCCTATGAGGTAGGAATGCACAGAGATACAGTAAGTTCTTCATGTTTTGTCTCTAACAAAAAGGCAGTACAGTTCAGCTGCACCACAAACTACCTCCTCTAAAATGACTACAGTTGAATCAATACATCTCTAGAACAGTTTACAAAATTAGTTCAGTGGCCCAAAGAGCTGCCGTGTGTGTGACTGTTCTCACTGAGGAACTTTAGAATCAGAGAGGGGTTATAGAGGTAAAAACATGCCCAGACAGTATATTATGTTCTGGCAACACAACATAACAAAAGGTATCATTGTTTGTAAAGCTGAAAGACTTTTCCTGCAGTGGTTGTGGTTTATTGGCCTCTGGCTCACTGCTCTGCTTCAGTGTTAGAGACTAGCTAACAAAAGCACTGAGCTAAAAATTAACCTGTTTTTAGGTTCATATATGGCAATGTTCAATGATGGTCTTTAATACTCACTTTTTCCCTGGTCCCCCCCCCTTCGTCTAGTACTATATGGAGCCGCCGGTTCGTCTTAGAGAGGCCCTGGAGCAGAAAGGACTGAAACCAGACTCCTTCTTCACTTTGCATCATGGGGAGTCTCGCCTTATAGCTTCACGGGAAGGAGATGTCTTTGAATGATCCTCCACTCTGCAGTGTGCTGTGGGCTGAACTTACTGTAGATTTGTGTCTGTAACAAAGTGAACATTTTATCATATATAGATGGACTCCAGTGATTAAAGTATGAAGTGCATTTGTATGCAGCTTATTCCAACTTAAAATTAAAATGTTTGATACTGTTTACATACTGAATGTTTGCCCTGCCATCACATGGTCATTGGTGAACAGTACTACCTGGAGGAGCTGTGACTCTACTATAAAAAAATGGGTTTGTTAGGTTTACACAATAAAAAAAAGTTTTTAATTCTTAGCTCAGTCAGTGTGGTATGTACAGTTGAAAGGTTATTGTATTAGTGTGAGAAAAAAACTTTTTTGTAATTTCAAACTGTTATAAATAATCATATTTAGAACATGGTCTGCACACTGGCTGGAGAAACTTTTCAGCCCTGAAGAGAAAATTATTCACAAACAAGTTAAAAACAACCACTGAAAAGAAATCTGTGTGCTTATTATCACTGGTTTGTGTAAGCTTGCTCATCAGTTGACCAGGATTGTTTTTCTGATTTTATTCACATCAGAAAGTCAAATCAGAATTAAAAAAAAGAGATGCAATGAGAATTAAACTCAGATGGAGTGAATGGTGCTGGTACCAAGTTACTATAAATGGCTTGAACTTTTAAAATGGAGATAGTCATGCAGGTGAAGTTTGTGAATAGGGAACAATGACAAACCTTCACGATGAAGCTGGGCAGGAGACTGCAGGCACTGTGATGCATCTTCATGTTCACACAGCTGGACATAACTTCTTGTGGTCTGAAATATCAAAGAGAAAAACTGTTAGAAAGTTATTTAGCCCTGTTATTTTCCAAGAGTGGTGATGGCTAATGCCAAATTGCAGTGCTATATTTTTGTTTGTTTCAGAATGTATCTTGGCTAATCCAAAACTACACAAGACAAAGTGTTAGAATAAATCTGTTTTTGTTGTCTGTGATCTAAACTCCCATCACCTGTATGCTTCTAGAAAATGCAGCTGAAGTGTCAGGTTAACAAGTTGAGCTGGGTTCAACTTTGTGCACTGCAGATGTTGTGCACTGTTCCTGTGTCAGACATTTGCTTTTGATGCTCTGAAAACCACAGCACAAAGACCTTTTTTTCCCTTTCTTTTAGTTAACAGGTATGTTTGCTTCAGAGAGCAACAGCAGAATCATTTTAGTGCTTAAGGGATTTTATTATAATTATTTTTTATGTTATATTTTTTAATGCCACAACTTTTTTTTTTTTTAAAGCTAGAATGTAAGAACTGTGCAATGTTGAGTTAATTTAATAGCCTGGTTATAACTACATGGTCAAACAGGGCTAACTGTGGTTTACATTGGATCCAAGTCACTGAATTTCCCATTAAAGACACCATACGTTTAAAATGTTTGTCTTTTGTTCTTGTTAACAGCAATATAGCGCAGGACTAACCAAACAGTAAAATACAGAATTATTATTAGAAAATATAGTTATGTCTGATGGAAAGAGATTTAGGATATCATAGAAAGTTATTTAAAAATCCCTTTAAAGTATACTTTAGTTGTCTATTTCCATGAGTGCACTATTCTGAGTAACAAAACTATTTAGCAGCAAATCTTCAGCCACTGTGATGAACATCAATGCCATGATGTAAAATTTAAAGTGCTACAATCAAAAAAGAAAAATAAGATCAGACAGCATTTTGAGTCAATCAGCAACAATTAAGTTAATTTTATATTTAACAACAAACTTGAGGTATAAAAAGATTCTACTCTTTCGATTTCTCTTTGTCTCAGTATTTAAACTGTAGGGCCTGTAAGCTGCCAGAGTAACTGCTCCGTGTACTCATTGGGCTGATGTGTTGTATTAACACTGTTGGGGCCAAACACTCTTAATGAAAGCACTTCTGATTAAAGGATCTGTTCCTACATTGAGGAAATAATGTCAAAGAGGTTAAATCTACTTTAACAGAACAAATAACTGCAAAAAATGAAAGCAACTTAAGGAGATAAAATAATTTAACTCCTTATTTTAAGTAGATGTAAGCTACATTGTAAAGTGTTGAACCTACAATGTGTGATTTTTGTCCATCAATACATCTGAAGTCCACATGTGTAGATATTAAATGTGTCACTGTTGACATAGATATGAGGTATTTATCGGGTACAGATTATAGTTTTTCTCAATCGCTTTGATGCAATTCACTCATCAGAAACATCATTCACATTGTCACTGATAAACTAAACCTAACCACCAGTGCCTCAAGAATTGGAATGTTTCGATGTTTTGATAAAAACATGACCAACTTTAGAAAAAGAGAATTGCAGAAAATATATAGTAAAAAATATTCAGACACAACACTGTACTAGAGTTACAACAGTAACATTTTGGAAAAAAAACTATATTCTGTTTCAACGTTGCATTAGTGTTTACTGTGCTGTGTACATTCCAAACCCTCAACAGATCACTGTGCTGTCACTTTAGAACACAAATGTAAATACAAGCCTATACATTTAGAACAAGATCTATCCAAAAAAGTGTTTGGCATTTGATGCAAATACTTGATTTTTTAGATATTTTTTTCAATGCAGTGTTTCATTTTGCAGCAGATTTGTGGCACTTTGCATTTTGTGTGTGCAATTTTTGGATTTGTGTGTAGGGTTTTGAAAAAATGAGACCTAGTTTAGAAAATGTGTGAAAGCAGCTGAAAAAAATTGTATCTGTAAATTCACAATGTAACTGCTGTAACTGAGGAAAGCTAAATAATAAACGTGGAACTATGCATCGGAAAATAGACAAATAGAAATATGCAATCAAACATAACGAACACAGCATCAATTGTATGTCCAATAATTTCACAAATTCACACCACATACAATATGTGTGTGTGTGTGTATATATATATATATATATATATATATATATATATATATATATATATATATATATATATATATATATATATATATATATATATATATATATATATATATATATATATATATATATACACACACATACATACATATACACATACATACATACATACATATGTGCATGTGACTGGCCTTGCTCTTACATATTTGAAGAAAGTTTAAAGAGATTTGAATTAATACACTAATGCAATGCAGGACAATATCAAAGTGAGTGAGAGGTCTGTCATTCTATCTGACGAAGGAACAAACTGTTTTCAGTTGTCAATGTCAGATGAGAAATGCATCAACACAATGAGAAAACGTATTTAGTAGTGAACTATGTGTGGATAAAAAGGAAGTTTGTACAAATACAATGAGAATTGCTTATTTGTGTGGGGAAATGAACTGTTTTGAGAACTGCTTTAAGAATTATGAGAATGATGTTTCTGATGTGAGAATTGCATCAAAGCAATTGAGAAAAACTGTTATACAGATGCATTTAGTAAGAGTGAGGTGATTATCATCACATACAGGTAGACAATTAAATGTTTAAAACTAGAAATTGATCAGTGTTCTCCAGTGTCACTTACATTGACTTCTCAGTTTGGTGTTGAAGATCAGTTGTTATTTCGCTGCCTCACAACTTTTTCTATGAACTTTCCTCCTGCACTTGTCTTTTAGCAAAGAAACTGTATAAACTCATATATCTTAAACATCTCCACAGTGCTCCCACTTCTCTTTGTACTGCATTTGTTTGTTTCCCCTTCCCCCGTGTCACAGGTGTATCTCATTAATTACTCACCTTCCTCTCCTGCCAAGGTTTTAAAGGGCCATGCCACCTTCTCCTCATTTCTGCCACTCACAGCACCTGCTTGAAAGTAAAGAAAATACCACATACACTGTGCAGTGTTAATAATGACACAAGGTGGCAGTGTCTGCAAAGTTTCCTCAACTTGAATTTAAAACTATGGACCTGAACAGAACTATTGCCTAACATTATTGGTTTAAATCAAGGTACTTATTTTATTACAAAGCTGATTATGAGGAGTGAACCATATGCCTAATATCTGTATGAATTTAAACAATGTATAAATTTTACTGTTTACTGTTTACTAATAATATATGGGTAATATAAGGATATTTTTCAAAAAGTCTATTCTTAAATTGAAAAGCCAGATTTGATTATTTGGTAAACCACATTGATCTCATTGTTTAGAAGTATTAAATTGGGTCCATCATTTGTAGCACAGCACACATCACATCTCATTAATTGTTACATTCATGCAGAAAAAGGAAATGTATGTGGTCTGGATGCGATTTCTGTTTCCCCAAGAAAAACGGTTGGTTGTCCCTGTTTGGACAGACTTGAGAAGAACACACTGTAGTTGTATGAGAGACATACATACATACATACATACATACATACGTCTGTCTGCTATTTTAAGTGTGTACCAATATAATGTGAGAAGAGCTGAGATAAGCCCAAGGTTCATTTTAGTCTCTGGCAACATACCTTTAGTCTGAGAGTCAGGAGTGGATCCTGCATGTTCCTGTGAAAATATCATCTTTCAGTAACTTTTTTTTTTTTTTTATATATATATAAACACAAATAATTATCATTAAAATAAACAATAAAACACACACTGTCCTCTGGGGATAACTTTGTCAATACAACAAGTTCTAATGGATTTTTACAAAAAAAAAAAAAAACAACTTTCTTACAACTAAAAAAGTCACCAATATCTACTTGATTGAAGAGACACTGACTGACTTAACCACCCACTCACACATCCTCCATGCGCTGACGCAGAGGCAGGTTTCAGTGATGATTTGATTTGACAGGAAGCGGAAGTCCAAAGTCTCAAAACAGTAGAATTACACCAAAACTGATTGGATGAAGGGTGGCTGTTGTCTTCTTGGCAAGCTGCAAAGACTGAATTCAGCCTCATTTAATAACCTTAACTACCTTTAAGAAAATATCTTGCCCAAATCTTTATTCAAATGAAAGAATCCTAAAAAGTAAAAATAATCTTTGTTCACAGTGCTTACAGCTCAGGTCATAAGTTGTGATGAGGGCTAAGAAATCAAAAAGGTTGGGAACCAGGGAGTAGTTACTGTGACACGAACGTAAGATGTGATTTTGATAGCCCTGTGTGATAAAAAAATAAAGTCCTGTCTCTTAAAATTCGGTTGATTAATTGGTCCGTACTAATTGAAATATAATTGGACCAAAGGAATTTTTATGTCTTCTTATAAACTAATATTTATCTGAACTTATTTCCAGAAACCGTAAAGACTCTTTAAAAGCTCATTTTAACTTAAACCTACAGTGACTTCAGCTTCACTGAGGGCCAGCTTTTTTTTTGACGGTACCAGGCAAAATGTATTTGCTCCGACATCAAAGCAGCAGTAAAACGATTGGACGTGGAATTACTCATTCATCTTATGTAGAGGAGGTTTAAAAGCAAAGCAATTGAGATACAGTGGAACCATTTCCAGTCCCTTCTTCCCTTGAGATGCTAATTACACCATGAAGCACTCTCTCCTGACACGTGTACAAGCCTCTCTATAAATACTACATACTGTATATTAAATACTATTATCTTTATCATGTGTAACTACTAAATAGGGGGTTTTGATTAAAAGTAGAAATGCAGAAACTATCAGGTTTAGACTAAAAGTAAAAAGTGCAAAATACATATTTAATACAATATCTTAAAAATCAAGTAATAAAAGGTTCAACCAACAATATAGATATGTCAAGTTATTGGAAAGTTTGTTTTGTAATTGAAATGTTAAATGCTTGAATTTGATAGCCCAAGGTATTCAATAGCCATAGCAAAGGGGAAAATCACCTATGAAACAACCACTGTTGTCTACATTACAATAGTTTGAGTTATAGTTTAGTTTGAAAGTCAAGTGATCGGTGTGATTGTAGCTTCCCAGAGAGGCCGGTGCTGATGTTTCCAGGTGTGGGCAAACACCTCAAAAAGTGCCAAATTGAAATATTTACTGGTCATCATGAGTATGGCCTTGTTTTTAGAAATAGAAAGCATTACAAAATAATGAAAAATAATTCAGTTTGACAGAATCCCTGATGAAATGTCAGAAAACAGCAGGGGGCATCACAGGGTGTAAGGAATGTCAGTAATGGCTCAGCATTGTTTGCACATGCGTGTCTCCTTAGATAAATGTTTGTGTGTGTCTGTGTGTGTCACGCCACACTCTGCCTGCTGCTGTCTCTGCTGTGTGTTGACCCTCCAGAACAACTTCGTGAGAAGTCCACAAAGATGCCATCTTGCTCTGGCTCTGAGTCCAAAGACTCCAGGACGTGATCCATCATGATCTCCAGACTGGATGACGGACTGGGACCCGAGCTCGTGTCCTGAGCCAGCACTCCGGAAGACGTGGGGGAGTCCCACACCAGCAATCCTCTGCCGTGTGTGTCCTCACCTGGGGAAGGTTCAGGGAGGATGCCTGGGGAGTGATGGTGTGGCTGGAGAGGGTGGGAGCCCGCGGGACTGTCAGCAACTCTGGGCTGGGGTTCCTGGCTGGAGGTCACAGTGTCTGAACCAAAGACAGTAAAAGTTTTACAGTTAACTTAAAGATTAATATGTTAAACATGATAAGAAGTCTTTGGGGCCTTTGTTGATCAGCTTCCTGTTTATTCTTTCCTGTGGAGAATACAGTGGCATTATTAACTTACTAAATTCATAAATTTTTTCAAACGTTTAAAGATAAAAAAAAAAAAAGTTTGCATGAAGCTAAGTCAGATGGAAACAGTTTTTCTTGGACGTTCTCAAACGAAAGTTTGATTTTAAGATCAGAAATTCAACATATCGCCAAAAAGGTCATCTGAAAAATCTCTTCCTCCAGAAAGAGTTAACTATCTAATCTTGAAAGTTGCAGATGATTTGTTATACTTTCTACCTGAAAGTGCAGCAGATTCTGTGGAAGCTGGGGAGTGGTTGGCGAGGATGGATGTGCTGGTGGTACCGGTTGCGTTGGTGGTGGATTCGACCACAGAGCTGCTCTCCTCCACACAGGAAGTCATCTCACAGACGGAGTGTCGTCTGATACCTGTGCCACCTCCTATGGAGGAGTCCATGTCATATTCCACCACAGGGGTCAACATAGGGACATTGTAGCTTTTCGACCGTACCACTGGATTTTTGGCAATGGGGGAGTTGCCTGGTTTGGAGGGCCAGGAGCGCTGCAAACGCTTTTCTAAAGAGAGTGAGAGAAAAAAAAACAAGAAAAAAACGTTTTAATCCTGATTACTTTATACTTGAATACATACCACAAAACACCACAGAAAACCTCAAGTACAAGAGAACACATAAACACAGAAATGTGGATCTTTTAACATTTAGAAGCACACACACACACACACACACACACACACACACACACACACACACACACACACACACACACACACACACACACACACACACACCTACCTAATAGGCAGGAGGAGCAGTGCAGATTGGAGGATCCATCTCTGGAATATAAGCCATGAGTCCCGAGGTAGGGAGAGACCACCTTCTGGATGAGAGACTCCAGACGCAGGTAGTCGTCTGTTGCACCTTTAGATTCGTGGACACCCTGCATCAAACAAACACAAGGTTTTGTTAGCCAGTAATTGCTACTTGTTGGGCAGTGGTAATGGAAACTTTAAAAGCCATGGAAACATTTGTGGGAAAAAAAGAAAAAGAAACTTGGCTTTCTGTGATTTTATCAAACATTCGGTTTCAAATGGTCTCCATCAAAGGTCTTGGATAAGTTTGATGAATGTTAATATTGTTTCAAACATAATGGGGTGACGGCTGCCAATAGAAGACACTATGCTTTCATAAACCCAGCCAGAACACAACATGAGTAAAACAGCAGAGAGTGTTGAGTCAATTTCGTCCCAGTCTCAGACTTGTATAAACATGCTCGGATAAGAAAAACTTCAACAGCAGTGTTCAATTTAAATAAAGAGAGACAGACAAAACAAACCGATGTCACTGGTTCAATATTGACAGATTTTCTGTCTGAAAAACATCACAAAGAATGTAAACTTTGTACTGCCATTATCTTTGTCATTATTGGATTAAACTTTACAAAGCACTTCACTGCAAAAAGAATGATGTGTCCACAACATCAGAGCAGCGCGTGTAACTGAAAATGATGAACATCCTTAGACTAAAGAACTTAGTTTCCTGTGTGGTAATAGTGTGAAAAGTGTAAGAGTACAGAGAGCTAAATGACCCTCAGAGAAAGTAGAGTTCTACCAACTCAAACCTAACAGGTCCCCTCTTTGGGTGTGGCTCAGTTTCAGGTTTGAAATTTTCAAATGTCTGTCTGTCTATGTGTTTCAGGTGTTACAAGTAGATGTGCAAGAAGGGAAAGACACAAAGTGTATTAGTCAGGCAAGCAACACTGACGTGTGATCACCACATAAAGCTGAAATCTTGATCATGTAAGCTAAAAGTCCCAGAAACATTACCATTATTTTGTTTTTCTACTACATGATGATGAATGTAAGTTATAATATATATATGTAATATTTACTTTCCTTTTAGCCCTGGTTCGGTCTCCATTAACGCTAAATATCTGGCTCTGTCTGGCTTTCGCTGCAAAATGCCCTGCTATGTTCACGAGCTCATCGCTAACTGTTTGTCTGTTGTTTGGTGCTGGGTATTTAGAGTACAGTGAATTTTTTTTTTTTTTTTTTTTTTTTTTTTTTAGAACTTTTTGTTTGAAAAAAGCTGCTTCTACTGGAAACAACACTGATGAGAGAGGTAAGATTGAACAAAAATAAAAAAAAGTCGTCGGCTGTAAAAACCAAAAAACAATGAGCTTACATTCATTAAGTTTTGTACCGCTGAGGGGAACTGCAGAGTCAAGCTTCAATTCTCTATAGATTCATTATTATGAGTGACACCTTTTACATTACACATAGTCATTTGATCCATTGTTAATATCAAAACATTGATTAGAGTAGCTGAGGTGTAAGTTTTAGAACCATGAAAAACACTACTACAAGCTAAGAAGATGAATAAGAAAAGCTTGGGACATATCTGCATCTGCTAGCACACCACAATCACAATCAATTTCCTTAATGGAATAAAGGAGGCCTTTCTTCCACTGGAGGGAAGCCTGTACCTTTAGGATGCATCCAGCTTCACCGTACATCCACTCTGCATATATGGCATCCTTGTTGCCCTGTTTATTGATGGTTCTTTTTGTTTCATGGGACCGAAATAATTGTTTTCACAGTCACCAGGAAACACAGGCATTACATTTACTTTCATCTCGACAGCAAAGCTCAAACCCACTGTGCATTTGATGTTAGTGTGTTTTCAAGTAGATCACTTGCAAATAAATTACCCTCATAATCAAGATGCTGCTGTTTTATGAACTCAGAGCAGTCATGAATAACAAACAAGAACTTTGCAGTTTGAAAGGTTCAGGCTCTTTGTTTCTGTCTAGTTAAAGCCACCCGCTCCTGATGCTGTATTTCCTATTTAGGCGACCTCATAAAAACACTTTTAGAAGTTGAATTTAAACAAATTTTCACATTGGAGGGGTGTAATATGTCTCTGGATAACAAAGCAGAGATCAATCAAATTTCAACGTTCTGAATCACTGAGCCCATGCATCAAAACCACAGTGCAGAAACAAACCACATAAATAGAACAGACTTCAGTGTATTGGCGTCACAGCATCTTAACAGAATGAAAGGGAAATTACTAACAGATGAAACAAGAAGTAGCAAACAGCCAACATCCACTGCTGAATTTAATCTCTCTCAGACTTTTTTCTTAGCTGCCCTGCTTTCCTGTCTGCTTTCATATCCTAGACTCTACCTGTTTTTCTCTTCCTCTTTCTCTCCTTTCTGTTGATTTTATGTTCATCATGGACAAACAAAAAACAGATCAATTAAAATTACTCTGCAGTACACATCTGTGCACAGTGCATTAAAGAAGAAAATAAATATATCCTGTTTTATATTTGTGTCTTGTCTGTTTTTTTAGTCTGTTTGAGTCTGGGAGCTGCAGATTTGGGTCAATGAGTCACTACAATGATGTCCAAGCTAACCCAAACACACACACAGAAACAGACACACTATCGCAGACTCACAGTTCACACACACACACACACACACACACACACACACACACACACACACACACACACACACACACACACACACTTGAGAGCACATTTAATCCACTTAATTCACTCCCTGACCCACATCTTGCCTCTGACCAATACATTTCTAACTTTAAAGCATTATACTGAGTTTTTGGAAGATTACATATTACATACAGGATCAATTTTAGCTGTTAACACCAAAATCATCCACTGAACTTTGGATCTGGTTAGTCCACTGCTCAATAAACTATAGAGACTGCCTCTTAACCTTTAGTCTTTCAGAAGCTTAAATCCTACACAGAAAAACACCCATTCATGAATGTGCTTTTAGAGTGACTCTTAAAAAAGTTTCTACATAGCCTGATTCCCTCTCAGATTACTGAGTAGGTATTTCAAGATAATTTGAAACCCTTTCTTCTTCTTAATCATGCAGATGATTGTGGTGCTGTTAAAACATCAAAGGTTCACTGAAAAGCCATTTTATCAGCCGAGGTCTGTAGAGGAAGCCAGAGTTTGTATGCTTGGTTTCAAACTATAAGAAAGAGCTAAGGTTAGGGCTTGTGTTAATTCTACAAATAAAATCGTTCATTCTTTTCTTTCAATGCCTTAAATAAGATATTTAGGAAAATATTCAGAAATGACCTAAATGGGCATTCTTATTTTATTTATTTTTTTTTTTACGTTATCTTGTTTTATATGTTCCAAGAAACGTGGTGAAATTCAGAGTGAGTACCTCACCTCTAAGCTTTCTTTCCACCTGAAAATTTGCACTTCATCTTGATCTTGAGCAATTCAAACTAAGGATGCTGTGGTTATTTGGTGTTCACATGCTCTGTTTTTCATGTACTTTTTCTTCTGTACTCAGAAACAAGACTTTCCGTCATCTTCTGAGAACTGGAGCACTGACTATTGTGATGCAGTAGTTACAAACCTTTAATTTTAACTTTTGAAACTAGTTGTATGTCTGTATGTTGTGAGCAGTTCACTCAAATATGTGATTTTCTCTTTTTGAATTATTTTACAGGCTGGTAAAACTGCATAGTTTTAACCTGTACAGTTGAAAAGAATCATGAATGTATCCTTCAACAGTGAAATACGGATTTGATCAACAAGGAGTGAAAATCCAGGTATGGAAAGTGTGCACAGTAGTGTGCACAAAGAGTAGAAAAACACCATAGTTAAATGACAAGTAAACAACTCTTTCTGTTCCCATAGGAAATTAAGGTAATGGACAATTTACTGTGTGCAGCTGTGCATCACTACACAGTGGATGAGTAACTAAACCAAATAAAACTAGTTCAGTTATATACAGTATATATATATATATATATATATATATATATATAAAATTATGTGAAAATATCCACAGGGGACATATGAATGTCTGTGCTCCCATTACTTAAACAAGAACAAGGCTCTTTGTTTCAACATGAATCTACATATAAAAATGAACTTTTGGCTAATGAGGTCTGATAAGCTCTACTCATAAATGACTTGCATCAAACACAAACTCTCCCTCAGACAAACAGACATGGTGCAGAGGGTACTGCGTGGTCATGGGAAGACTGTGCTCTATGTTCACACTGAGATTACTTCCTGTGAGATCCCTTTGCAGAAAAAAAACCTCAACCCCTTTCCCCATCTGTTGTCATTTATCCTCTTCCCTCACCCCACATCAGTCATGGATGTGTGTTTGACTGTGTGTGGATGACAGTGAGAGAGGGTGGGGGGATGGGGTGGGGGGGCGATAGAAAAGAGGGCTTGTGTGTGTGTGTGTGTGCGTGTGTGTGTGTGTGTGTACCTGTAGTATTAGCAGCATCTGTATGATAGAAGGAGGAACTCTGGCTCGGGGTCGAGAGAGAGCCTCATCCAGTTTCAGGTTTAGGGTAATGATGTTCCTGAAGTGGAGCAGAGCCAGCTGACGCACTGATGGCTCCTTTCCCTGAACACACATACGTGTCAACATAACAGAGACAGAGTGGTGTGAGGAGAACATTAATGTCTGAGTGTGTCCATGGGTATCTGTACCTGTACAGGATAGAAGATGGCCTGCAGCATGGACAGAACATCACAGAAGAAGAAATCCCATGTGTCAGCCAGAGAGTCCAACAGCTTCTGACCTATTTGGCACAATTAGCAGAAAATAACAAAGTACAGTAACAAGACTTTCTGGTGTATGCACTGTCACAAGAAGATATTTAAGTCTACTTGTGGATTAATTGTGTGGTTGTCTGTCCCACACAGATACATACATGTGATGTCGAACATGACAGAGGCTGTAATTTGTTTAGTAAAAATTCACAACATGTGTAAACTGGCCTGTATTCCTTGATTTTTCTGTGCGTTTCTCTGCAGCAGAAAACTGTAAGAGACTTAAGAAGCATGCATCAGCATGGTGACTCCATTCAAAGCTTTATCGTCACTTGTCACTCCTTGAGATAATCAAAGATAATAAAATGGGTGTATAAGCATTTGGTAGGGAACATTTTACTGTGTAAAAGGCTCAAAATGAACTTCTTGAAGGTATTACTCACTTATCTTCTGTGGTATTTCAATCATCTCTGGCAATGAGCTGCGTGATTCAGTCATTATTACAGAAACACAGAAATGGGGGATAAATTCCTAAATGACATAAGGTCCACAAGACACTCTAGTCCTGAGAATGGCCAGATATTCCTGAAGTTTATTTTGCAGTGCAGGTAAATTTATTCCACATAAACTAAAATTGATTGAGCCAGAACAAAGGGTCTGTGAGACACTGTGGTTTCTCTTAAGTTTCATACTGACTGAATGATGTGTAATTGACGTAAAGCATCACTTCCTGTGACGATATCGTCAGTGTGTGCATGTGTGTTTTACAATTTTACAGGTGCTTCAAATGAAGGTCATACATTTACCACAACAGACAGAACAAAAAAAATTTCTTGTCAGTTGTTCTCATCTATTCAGGCTTTCTCTTTCACTCTGACTGTGTGTGTGTGTGTGTGTGTGTGTGTGTGTGTGTGTGTGTGTGTGTGTGTGTGTGTGTGTGTGTGTGTGTGTGTGTATACACAGGTGTGTACTGCAAAAACGTCCTTCACTAGGAGTGATGGTGGAGAGATAAAGCCCTGTCTGTTCTCACAGTTCAATCTAATAGTTAAATGGTTAACTCTGAATCTGGAATTTTAGTCAATTATTTTTCCCTGCTAGACGTGTGTCACATTGAGATAAAATCTCTGAACATTCATGTCTGAAGTTACCAGAAATGAATCACTGGCACCGGGAATGCTCTTTAAAGCCGGAAACTGGGTTAGTTCAGAAAAATCTAAAATGCAGGACCCTTTTCACCCCTTTTAGTCATCAAAATTTTGCTTCCTTGGAAATCTGTGAGTAACCGTCCTTTCAGATATATTTAACAACCGACAGACTCTTCGTTCCAATGAAAATGCATTTATATATCATTCTTTACAAAACAGCAACAGATATAGCTTTAATATTCAGATGTTTATATAACTACAGGCTTGTATGTACGTCTAATGTCTGTAAATTTGGCCCAGTGTCTCAGAGCTGAAGTTCAGCAATTAAGAGATGTCAATGAGGTTATTAATCTGTTTTTGTTCTTGTTCCTTTCTTTCTCTCAGTTATAAGAATAAGACATTTTTGTACGTTATATTTGTACATAATCGTCTTTGAACATAAATATATTACCTGCATATATATATACACCCTATTCAATGGATGTGAGTGGATGTGATTTTTATTTTACGTGTGTTAATGCATACCTTCATAGAAGCGGATCTTGTCTCTCAGTATGACCATGCCTTTAGTGAGCAGCTGGTTCTGAAGGTATTCAGTGAAGAAGGAGCCCAGCTCCGTCTTCAGCAGCTGCCTGCAAAAAAGTGCATATGAGTGTACACATATGAAGAGAATGGCAAATCCCCACATACACACACAAGCCATCACTGATGCATCCAAAGGCTGAACATGAACCAGAAGTAATGAGATCGTGTACGCAAGCTGCCGTGTTTAAACAGCAGCAGACTCAGGAAATGAGAAAAGATGTTCATGCTGAAAATAAAGGTTACACAAACATCTGAACCCTTCAACAGGATTTTACACTGATAACCATTTAACACACAGACACACAGAGTACAGATTAGTACGATGGCTCAGTTGCTGTTATAGGAGAGGAAAAGTTGTTTGTCTCTTATCAAATACAGAACACAACATGATTACTGCTGTGTGAAGATTAATTTATTAATTGCACCGAGTATTGTGCGTGCATGTGCATACTTTATATCATGTATTATATTTACTCTACATGACTGGAGCCAGCTTTGACAGTCCTGTGTCAACTGCCCTCAGCTACACTGTATTTAAACACCAAACACAGCAGTGACCCCTCTGTAACCTCAACCTGTCATTTCCCTCTCACACAGTTTCAGGTGTTTCTGATTCAGTGGACAGTACATAGTCAAAAACAGCAGGAAGAAAAAAAAACAAAAAAAACATATTACACATGGTGCAGCTGAGAATGATGCCACAATAATAACTGTTACTGGGTATGTGTTAATGTTTCGGTGACGGCTAAATTTAGCATGCTGAAGCTGTCATTGTGTGTAAATGGGAGAAAGAGTATTTGTGCCTGCAGGAAATCTGCAGCTACAGTGAAGGAAGATGAGAAATTACAGAACAAAACATTATAATTTAGTCAAACATCCTAAAATACAAACCAGCTCAAGCTAAAAATTAAGCACACTTGTGAAAGTTGTGTAAGAAAAACGGACAAATAAAAAACAGATGGAGGAAGAGACGAGGAGCTAACCTGACACCTTCATTCAGAGTGTAGAGTTCATTTTCTCCCAGATCCTTCCTCTGGAAAACAGAGATCACTGCATTGTGGATGCTGCAAATTAACACACAGGAAAGTATTAAGTATACACTTATTTACAAAGACTAATGAATAATGTGTAGACCATTCAGTTAATCAACAATATGCTGCTTCATGAGGCAAAATTAAAAAAAATAATAATAAAGCTTTAGAATCAAAAATAATTTTACATATGTGAGTGCAAATACCATATAGATGAAACACCTCAGGGAGTCTACTACTACACCAAATACAGAAGAAAGGAAAGTAAACCATGTAAATTTAATTCTGCACAAGTGCAGAGCATTGAGCATGAAGTAAACAAAATCTTAAGTATAAACAAAGTAAAAAAAAAAAAAAAAAAACAGCAGAAAACTACATTCCTAACCAGGAATGTAGAAAATAAGAGGTCAGAGAGGGCATGAACTTGTCCCACTGTAGGATTCAGTCCAGCTCTTGTGGTTCATGCAGCTTTCCAACCACCCAGCAAACTGAGAGCTCTTGCTCTCTACTCAGTGCTGTCTATTTTCAAATAAAGCTGAAAAACCATAAAAATAACCAGAGAAAAGAGAGAGAAGAGCCAGGAAGAAAAGAATCTACGAGGCAGAATAAGATAAAAAGAGGAGTGAGAGATGGATGGAGGTAAAGAGTGACGGTGATGGACCCTGAGGGGAGCGAGACAGAAAGAGTTGATGCTTATGTGCATGCATGTGTGTTTGTGTGTGCGTTAAAAAAAAAAAAAGGTTCCTATTCATAGCATGAATAATGGCAGCAAGACAGCTTTCTTCTGGTGATGTTTATTCCAACATGACATCGCCAGTGAAAAAGGCATACACACACAAAAACACATGTGTGTGTAAAAATAAGCATGGGAGCTTGAATAGGGACACATGGAGGACCAAAAAAAACCAACATATTTTCACATTCAAGCAAAACAACATGGCTCACACTTCAGACATTGTGCGAATACACACGTCAATCTCTCTCTTACACCGACCTGTTCCAGGTGGCGTTGGCCCCAGCCCTCCTCTGCTGGGTCCCTTTGTCCTTGCTGCACTCCTCTGCTAGCCCCCCAGCTGTTCCCCCCTTCTCCCCACCTCCCCCTGCTGGGATTTTTGCCTGCGAGAGGTCAGTCAGACTGGAGGACGAGCTGCTGCCCAACCTCAGTTTGCTGTGGAGACTCCTCGAAATCCAAAAGGAAGAAAGAGAGAAACAATAATAACCAAATGCATTCAGGGTTGGGATTGGACAACACCAATGTGGAAAGTGGAGCTGGTTTCATTCATCAATCCAAGTTAAACACAATAGTAGCTGTATGTTTTTAAAAGCTTCGGGTGAAAACAGATGTTCTGTTTTAAAATAATGTTTCATAATGTAATTTTTCCAGATTTTAATAGCCGACAACATAAGCATTTATTGAGGAGTGATTAGTTTTTATTAGCCATCTGTTAATGTTTACACAAGCTGATGTTCTACACCGCTCTGGAGACATATAGTGAAAGAGCAGGTACAGGGAGCAAATCCCCAGAATTGTAAAGTAAGTCAACCTGAAGGAGGATAGACAGAGATGAAGTTCAAGTAGAGAGCAAGAGAGAGACAGGATGATGTAAAAGGGTGGGATGAAGGGAGGTGCGAAAAAAAAAAAAAAAGAGCAGGGTGAGGAACAGAGATTGACAGAGCGGACATGACAAAGACAAGAAAGAAGAAGCGTAGCGTATTTATTTAAGAGGAAATCAGGAGATAGAAAATGAAACTGGTGTTAAACTGCTAAATATGTCAAGTACTATAAATGTGAAAATATAATTATATATAAAGCTGGAAGTATTAGCTGATTAATCATTGAGTGAATTGATAAAAAATGATCTGCATCAATTTAGATAAAAGATTAATTCATTATCATGCAAAAAGTGGGGAGAAAATTGTGGCTCCAGCTATTTAAATGTGAGGCTTGCTGCTATTTTGTTTTCTAGGATAGTAAATAAGTGAGTGATAGTAAGTGGAATATCTTTTGAGCTATTGGTTGCACAACAAGCAATTTGAAGAGGTATTTTTACTATTCTTTGTTATCTTATAAACCAAATGATCAATCAGTTAATCATGAAAATAATCTACAGTTGAATCAAAAATGAAAACAATCACTAATTGCAGCCCTGGTGAAATGATTTTGGATTGTCTGTGTACTATATACTTTACATCTGCAGGCGAGCATAAAGATAAACACTAGAAAACTTTTTATATTACAGCTGCAGTGTCTCTACAGTCCCATGCATGAAAATTAATTCACATTCATTCATTAAAACAGCCAAAACCAGCAAAATTTGTAACACACACACACACACACACACACAAAAGGTACTTACTCTAATAACTGAAAAGGTACCACATATCCCCACTCCATGAGTGTGTGTGTCACACTGATCTGAACGAGAGGTGGACGAAGGAGAGGGTGGAGACACTGGAGGAGAACAAGTGTCTTTGTCCTCATGGGTCTCTTAACTTTTTTACATTCTCCTTTTCTCTTTCTTCCACTTTTAAATTCTTCTACCTCTCTACTCTTCTCTACCCTCCTCTCTCCCACTTTACTTCTCTTTCTCCCTTTGCCAGTCTGTGCCAGTCGGTGGCAATGTGACCCTGTGAGCTCCTGTGCCAGGCGAACAAAGGAACCCTTTGAGGTTCAAGAGCTGCCAAATGGGGGGGGATTTAAAGGTGACACACATTTCACTTCCTTCTCCTGTGTCTCTCTGTGTGGGGCCCAAGACAGATAGGAGCTGCATTCAAGCTGGTGACCTAAATACCTGATCACTGTTCAATATTTCTTTATTTATCATATTGATTTTGTCTGGTTTTACTGCCATCTGCTAAGAAATTATTTGGTTTTCAGTACATTTAATTATCCATACCCAATGACCACTGCTCACGTGGATGGAATTAACTGAACTGAACATAACTTTGGACATAAAAAGCAGAAGAAAGAGAAAAAGAAGTGGAAGGAGAGAAAGTTAGGAAGAGAAAAAAAAATAGAGGATGGAAAATCAGAGGCATGTAAAAGAATATGGCAGGGAGGAGGAGAGACAGTGTGTGTATGTGTGTGTTGTAGGTCCGTCTGTCAACCTGGATCTTAGTTCAACTCCACATAAATAGGTCAGTGTGAGAAACAGGAGCCCCGGGCTCAGTCACACACACAAGGAGACATACTCACACTCACACACACACAGCTCATGTCAAAGTGAGAGAGTGTTTCCAAATTCTCTCAGAAAAGAAGGTGCAGTGTTGTACCTAGTGCCACTGAATCTAGAGACAATCAGTCAAAAGTTTTCTCCTGAAGAATGGATAATGCAGAACACAAAATAGAGGCAGAATATACAGGGACTCAAAAATGGTGAGTTGAAAAAAGTGTCTAAAGACAAAAAGCTATTTATTTCTGCATTTGCATGAATTAAAGGACGTGGATTTAACCCAGGAGTTAGATACTTTTTGTTTTTGGCTTTGAAACAACAGGAAGAGTTGAGAGAGAAAAGGCTGTGGTCTAATTACTAAACAAAAGAGGATAAGGGCATGTTTGCATGAATGAAAGAATGAATGAGGTCATTCAGGAATGTGTGTGTGTGTGTTTCACTTTCATCCATCTTTGTCCTTCCCAAAGGACCGAGACAAAGAGAGAAAAGGGAAAAGAAAAAGTATTAGAGCTGCAGTGAAACTCCTGCATTAATAAGACCTGCTGGTTGCTGTGTGCGAGTGCGTGCGTGCATGTTTACCTCCGGAATGAGCCCTCTCTTTCCATGTTAGCCTTGACAGACAGCTGCGACCTAGTGACCGCCCAGTAATTGCCACCAACCAAGCAGCATCTGAAAAAGAAAACAAACAGAAATACTTGTTGAGAACATCCTTATCATCATGTCTCATCATTTTAGTGATTGACACAAACTTTCACTTCTGGAAACAAACAAGCTAAATGCAGCTAATGAACACAGTTGATTTTCCAATTTGAAATCCATGTGAACAGGGTTTTTCATCTGAGGATATTTGGAGATGTCACAGTGTAGTTTTAATAAAATGATTGATGGTTGACTTGGTTTTACCTGCTTCAGTTTGCTGCACAGAGCTGTCATTAATGTTATCAGTTACAGCTGCATTTTTCATACTTTGTCAAGTTAAAATGTCTGCTGTGGAAAGTTACACCGCATATTTTAAGAAAACAGTCAATTCAGTTTGAGCAACTTGGAAAAGAAACTTGCTTTAAACTGGAAAAGTTTTGCAGAAAAAGATAGAGTGTAAAGGTGAAACCACAAACATCTACATGATGATCATTCTATTTGTAGTTATGGTTTACCAACCGAAAGAGATCTCCTACATTGTCTGCTGATCATGAAACTTAGCATGTTTTTCTATACTATTGGTTGAGTTTTGGAAAAACCATTGTCATTTGTGAAAGATTTAACAGCTGAAAGCTGCATCTCAGTCTGGTTTTATTAAGCTGCTATGAATAGGATTTGAACTTTGTCGGATCCCAGTGATTGTATCAAAAAAAGACATTGGCAGCAGAATTGATCTGACCATGGGATGAATGGGCTGAAAAGTGAAAACTTGTCATAATTTGAAAGATTCTTTAACTGCAACATGTGCAGTGGCTTGAAAAACAAGTCCATGTTAAAATATGAGATGCTGGGATGGCAAGTGCTCTGTAAGTGTTGCAGTAAAATACGGGCGTTCTCAGGGAGATGCAGCCGACTCACTGGAGACAAACAGGTGTCTACTCACCTAACTCACTGGCTAACAAGACAGTATTCTAATCAAATTACAGTAAAGTGGTTGAGAAAGACATTTGATCCTACCGCGAACTCAAATGCCCCTACTCGCTCATTCGCTCTCTCTCTCACACTCACACACTGATAGAATGACACATATTGTATATGAGGCAGGTTTGTTGTACAGGGCCAAACAGGTTAAGGCTGATGCTTCCTCATGACCTATATCCTGACCAAAACATTTTTGCTCTTTGTTTTCCTTGCTCCACACAGCCTTGTAACAAGACTGATAAAATATGAAATATTAAAGTGTTTGTGAATTACAGTGATAGTTCTAGATTTTTGGCTGAGCAAAAGCAATAATTAAAACTGTTTAATTTTTACAATCAGGGCAATCATTGTCTGTTTAGATTAAAACGGTGATGTGTGTTTGGCTGCATGGCCAGTAATGACTCTCCAGGGGTTCAGGCTTTACTTCCTGGAAAGTGTATTTGTCGCTATGCAATATAAACCATGATCTAATGTGGTCTGGCAGCTGCAGTACAGACATTACCAGGTCTATCCAATTTATTCATTTTAATTTCTTAGTTTTCTTTTGATTTCTTTGTGAAGCACTTTGGAAACACAAATGTGCTCCTGACATAAATTTACTTGATCTGAAAACATGAAAATAACTTGAACCTTCTATTTGGAACAAGTCCACGTGAACCTGCTTCGAGACGCTGATCTGAGACCAGAAAGGCACCACTTTCACTTGTCAAAGTTTGTGTATGGTAAAAAGGGTGAGTAATATTACAGTTGTAACTCTATCTATAGGGATGTCTCTGGCTTACTATGGCTCTGGTCAAATCAAACTTGGCCCTGCAGAGTGAAATGATGACACACACTGCACTGCACACTTTCTCTCTTTCTTAAACCTCAATGTTTTAATGCCTTGCTTAAGGGCTCTTAGACTGTAGTGACATGGATCATGGTTATGGGAATTTGAGAGTGATTCTAATTCAGGCTCCGGACAGATATTCATGAGCAGCAAACTCCCACTCATTTCAAACCTGACTTCACTGAGCATAAAGCCTCCTCCTACCTCTCTCTGAGCAGCAGACAGTTTACATTGTAAGTAGATATCAGGGACTCCACTGCTGAAAATTAACACCCATAATCTGCTTCAAGTTGAAAACAACACACGCGCGCACACACACACGACAGGGAAATTACCACCCTGCACCAGACCAAAGTAAATGTCTGTGTCTTGCAGCAGGTTCGTTTGCTTCACCAGACTCACGAGCAGAAAACCAAACCACAAGTTGGAGGTCTTGCAGTAAAAAACACAGACCACTGGTGTGTTTTAAGGAGCTACCCTGACAAACACTATGAGAGCCTGTCTCTTGTCTAACTGTGGGCAACTAGCGTTCAGTACGACACTTTCTGCAATGCACTCTAAATCTGGGCTATGGTACATGAAGCTGGTAATTAGCGATATCAATAACACCTGGTACAATAGAAAATTCCCTTTAGGGGAATTAAAATGTAAAGTTTTCGGTTACTTTTAAAGATTTAAGACAATAACAGGTTTTTCTTATCTGAGAATATCATCGTTTTGTTCTTCTGTTATTTTAAAAGTTTGGAGTTCGAGTTGATACTGTATACTCACTTTTTCAGAAGTCTTCCTCGCTGCGTTTTATAGCAAGTGTCTTCTGTGTCTAAATCGCTCAATAAAGCCAGAATTATCTCCCGTGTTTCTGTGAGGACTGGAGGTCTGTTCGCGGTGGTGAAACGTTTTACCGTCGCTGCTCTGTCAGCGCAGGTAACAGCGCGTGAAGGCTGCGCACGTTCTGAGAAGATCCGACGTCTGTGCTCTGAAGCCCGAGTGAGCTGCCTGCGAGCTGTCAGCGCG
This sequence comes from Seriola dumerili, assembly GCF_002260705.1. NCBI lineage: Eukaryota > Metazoa > Chordata > Actinopteri > Carangiformes > Carangidae > Seriola > Seriola dumerili. The sequence goes on from NW_019174393.1 coordinate 8,661,402, forward strand.
CCTTTCAGGACTGTCCGCGAGCGTCAGAGAGAGAGAGAGAGGGGTGGGGGGCTGGGGTGGGGTGGGGGTTGAGAGAGAGTTAAAGAAAGCCCAATTTGACAGCGGCGGTGTATGTGTGTGTGGGTGTGTGAACACCCAAGCTTTGTGTGTAAAGGGGTCGATAGGTGAGAAATTAAGTCTATGGAAAGTTTGTTTGTGGTTTTAATGTGTGTTTGTGTTGAGTGTGTGATAACAGACAGCTGTGGGAAAAGACAAAGACAAAAACAAAGAATTACCACGACTGCTACTTTTGTCTGCTAGCACATGTGACCAGTAGCTATAGCCACATAAATCTGGCCTCAGCGAGCCCCTTCTCCTTTATTATACATCCATTGTCATGTCTGCACAGATAACTGAATCAACAAGTGCACGTGCAGTGGTTTGAAGGCCATAGAGAGTTAAGAAAGTGTTCTGAAACTGCTACTTCATTTATCAGCAAGTGAACTATTTCAATATTAGCTAGTTCACAATATTAAACCATTCAAAAGCAATACTAAGTTGTGTTCACAAAATTTGTGGATGGTCCTGGGCCTCCCCTCACTACTAAGCCCCTGCATATGACACCTAATTCCAGTGGTGAAAATTCCCCTCCATTTACCATAGTACTGTAATACAATGTTGATGTACTTGAACTTAAATCAAGTATTTAGTTTTGCGTGGCAAAGGGGTAGTATGTGGTTGCCATGGGGGATGATGGGTGAGGCCTCCTAAAATAAAGACACACACTACTTCTGCAGGTGAATTGCAACAGCAAATAGCCAATAACATGTTATTTTACCATGTGAAATGGTTTGTTACTGCACTGAGACCTACATAAACAAAGAGCAGGCACACAGCACCAATAGGTCAATCTGGGTTTGGATCAAATCAATACACAGTAGTGATAGCCTACTGGGAGCAAAAATGTTCCCAGTCTATAGTGAAGAAGTAGCATGTTTTTGTAAGGGGAGTGAGAATCTGTGAACCTGCCTATAAGCAAAGGTCCAGGGTTCACCAAACTCTTCATTCATTCTCTGGGTATCATGAATGTTAGTATAAAATTTAATGGCAATTCATCCAATAGTTGTTGTGATATTTCAGTCTGATCCAAAGTGGTGGACCGATGAAAAGAAGGAAAGAAATGAAGAAAGAAGCCTCCTCCTAAAATTCAGACTGCCTGAACTTGATGTTTTAGTGCAGAGTAGAAGCAGCTTTGTAAGCAGGTTGAAAACATTGGGAGTCTTTGTTGGTAGCAGATTGGACTTGCATCATGTTTAATTCATAGTGAAATAATACACAGCCAGACCACTACAACAGCAGCCCACTGAAAACACTGGACATTACACTGAGTGCTTTTACTGCCAGCAGAGAGGGCCACTCAGCAGCTACACAGGCTTTTGTGTGTGTGTGTATACGTGTTGTCAGTTCAGAGCCAACTTGCATTTACAAGTTATTAGCTCTGTCCGGGTCCATTAGCTGCACACTGTGTCTAATGTACAGATCACTACATTAACTACAGAGCTCACTGTCGCATTAGACAAACTACACTCTTGTCTGCAGAGACCACATGCATATACAACTCTACTCTGCTGATAGTACACTTCCCTTCCTCCCCCACACACACACACACACACACACACACACACACACACACACACACACACACACACACACACACACACACACACACACACACACCTTTAGCCCTCAATCTCCACTGCTCCTCCCCCTGTAATAAGGAACAGGTTTATAATAACAAATTCTACTGGTCAAGGCCAGATTGTATCTTGAGGGTTCTTAAGACTATAAAACATAAAACACACACACACCTGGAAAAACACAGCTCACCCAGAGTTCACTAATCACTTAACATTATATAAACAGTGTTACTACAGTCTGTGCGCACGCAAGCACGCACACACACACAATATATGTATGTGTGTATATATATATATTTTTTTTTATTATTATTATTTTTTTAAACTTGAGATACTTTATTATTATACCTTTTATTATCCTAATTATTGTGATTCTTCTGGCTATACTTTCAATGTTGGGATTAAAGTTAGCCAGGAGAGTCTGCTCATCTGAATTCTGATGGAAATTTATTTCTGCAGTAAAGTAGCAGTAACAGTGCTTTTCTGTTTCTCTTTCACAACCTCTTTCTGATATAGTTTATGGCGGCAATGCGCACTTTTTACAGCAAGGAAGGTTTAGGTGCAAAAACCACAGTTCACACTGTAAGAGTGTTCAACACTGTGCGGGATAATACGAGCCGCATTCTGCTTATTTCCTTCAGAGAAACTGAATATAACATCGTTAGATAATCACATGTGGGTGTTTGAGGTAGAACATTTTTGAAACTTTTGTGTGGTTCCTTATGCGTGTGAAACAATGTAACTCATCAGGATGAGTTGCTCTCACTCTTCCCAGGTTTTGTATTTCATTTCCTCTCCCACACACACAGACACACACACACCCCCCTACCTCACTCTTTAAAACATTTAGTTTCAGGTGATTTCATACAGAGGGGGCTTCCCCTTCCTGGTTCTTGTTACTATGGCAAATGCTGTAACTTACATGTTTTTCCAGTGAGTTCACAGATGGAGGTTCAGTTCACTTTTGCATGATTCGGTGTCTGTTCCTGTGACCTCTTGGCTGCTGGATAGATGGTCTGTATGGAGATACACAGTGTTTGTTTGTGTTCAGCTACACTCCAGCTCCTCCAGTCTATTTAAACACACACAAACTCACATTAGACTGACACAAACAAACGCACATGGAGGACACGTACACACACGTTTGAGACCACAGGTGGTTTCTTTTTTGTGCCAAAAATGTGCTGAAATACACATGTACACAGACACCCATTTAAAACCCAGTGCCATGTTAATCTAGGCCGTGTAAACAGACGAGGGGAGAGAAGCTGCTGCTCTCAGGCCACAGGAAACAGCAGCAGGAACCTGTAATGACTCCACTCAGGAGCCAACATTGCCACAGCTACGTGATTACAGTAAACAGGCCAAGGTTACCACATCATCGCTACTGCATGGGGGATGGATGGGATTTTGCTTAAAAACTAGTCCAACACTCATTTTTTCTTTTCTGTGTTTTACATTGAAACAAAGAGAGGGATGTGTCTCATGTTAACATTTGAACCAAATAATATGGGTATCTCATACCAATCACTCCACCAATCACATAAAAGCTGCTTGGAGTTTACAAAAAAGCACCCTAGGGACTCTCAAATTGTGAGGAACAAGATTCTCTGGTGTGATGAAACTAAGATTGAAGTGTTTGCACTCAATTCTAAGCATCATGTCTGGAGGTAAACAGACATGATGCTTAGAAATGGTTGTCCCTTTGGAAGTTTCTCCATCTCCACACAGGATCTCTGATCTCTCAGCCAGAGTGGCCATCAGGTTCTTGGCCACTTCCTGTTCCAAGGCCTTTCTTTCCCCAATTTCTCAGTTTCTCTATGTAGAGTCCTGGTTGTTCCACACTTGCTCTTGGGAACCTTCAATGCAGCAGAAATGTTTTTCTAGTCTTCCCCAGATCTGTGCCTCAACACAGTCCTGTCTCTGAGCTCTGCAGGCAGTTCCTTCCACCTCATGTCTTCGTTTTTGCTCTGATACACATTGCCCAGCAGTGAGACCTTATATGGACAGGTGTGTGCCTTTCCAAATCATGTCCAATCAACTGAATTTACCACAGGTGGACTTCAATCAAGGGGCACAAACATCTGAAAGATGATCAAGAGATACGGGAGGCACCTGAGCTAAATTTCAAGTGTCACAGCAAAGTGTGACATTTCAGTTTTTCTAAAATTCTGTTTTCACTTTGTCATATCAGCTTGGATGAGTATGTAACATCATCAAGAGAACAAGAAACCAAGAACAAGAGCTGTTCTGCTTTCGTTTTAACCACTCCTGAGCAAAGTACTAACCTGCAGATCTTAAATCAGCAAGAGTGTTCCACTTCACTCACATCCTGGTCCACACTTGTCACGGCCCAGCTGTAGTTCTAAGGTTATTATTCTTTATTCAAGGGCAGCTGAAGGTAAGTGGAGGGCAGATGTCAGATTAATGAGCGACTAAATGAGTAAGAAGAGAAAAAAAGGGGGTGAGAACAAGAAGGAAAAGACACTTGATTCCACACACTAAGGGCATGTTTGCACGGACAAAAAATGCAAGGGTGATCGCTGTTTAGTAAACACACACATACACACACACACACACACACACACACACACACACACACACACACACACACACACAGCCCATCATTAGGCCCTTATGGAAACTCTCAGTCAGCTATAAAGGTTATGTAAGAGATATTTATCTGTGTTTATAAATATTAGAAAAATCAGTGGTTATTCTCACCAAAGCAACAACAAGCAGCTCAGACTTATGACACCACTGTAGTGGATCTTACCAAGTTATCATTATAACTGTGACTTAGTCTTGTGCTATTTGTGTTTAGCTGACGATGGAGTTTACACTGGAGCTACACTCACAAAATTATACTGCGCACTATCACATGTTTGTGTGTTATTGTTAAACAGCAAACTATCACTGTCAAATGAGCTGTAGTAAAGACTACCTCTCCCATAAACACTGTCTCAAAGAAAAACAGATTGTTATCCCATGTGTTTGCCTCTCCTGAAGAAGACATCATATAACCCACAGTTTCCTTTATTTGCTCCTTCATCTGATATTGTGAGACAGTCAGTAAAGTAGCTGTCCGACTTGTTGCACACTGTGGTGTAGTGACGCTCAGGCTGACTCCTAATCCGTGGTTCACCTGGTCATTTTATAAAAAATATTTTTGGTAATATTCTTGGGAGAGACATTCATGTTCCCTTCAGGATGATTTGCATCAGCTCTGATGATCCCCCCCGGCAAACTGCAGTATGCTAACACGGTAAGCTAAGATGGTGAACATGGCTCACATTATACCATGTTAAGATCAGCACATTAGCATTGTTAGCATTTAACTCCAAACAGTACAGTACGGCCTCACAGATCTGATTGCAAGTTGTCAGACACAAGGGCTTTTTGCTTAAATGCTACATAAACCTTGCTCTAACTGGTAATTGTTTGAATGAGCCTGTTATTTCAGTATGATTATTACTATTAAAATATTTGTTCATGCAGTAGACTGCTGACCTGGCTACAGGATATCACAGTGTTGTAGCAGCTTTCTGGTGGATGTCTGATGATTACATGCACTTTCAGTTTATGTCATAAGTGAACCACACGTCTCTGCAGTGTGGAGTTAAGCAGACCTTTCAGCAGTGCTTGTAGTAGGGTATTGATGGTAACTGTAAAAGTGCTTCAATCATAATATGACAAATATTTACTGATGCTAAAATACGACATAGCAAGACATAAAAAAGATGAAGAGATAAAGCATCAGACTGAGCCCTTCTGATTTACTTGCAGTCTCTAGATACTGTCAAGATAAGAAATAAAATGTGAAGTTGTGATGCATTTATACTGTAGATTCATACAGTGAAATGGCTTGTAATATTTACATGAACTGAAGCAAAGAACTGGCTGTTCTCTCTGTCTGCAGTCTGTGCATTTGTAGCTTCTCCCACACACATGACATCCAAAGACCCCCCCCATCTCTTTCTCTTTCGTCTTACCACCATCTCTCTCTGCTCCCTCGCTTTCTCCCTGAGAGTCCTTTCATTTCACCCTGCTGTAGAAAAAAAAGAAAAAGAAACAAGCCACTCTACTAATTGGCCATAACAACAAGCTGAATACATGATAAGTACCGTACACATACACACACACTTATTTAGGTTGACAACACAAGCTGATTTCCTTGTTTCATTCACATCCTGTTCATTCACTTCTCCTCTTTAACCTTTTTTTGCTCAATTACTTTCTTTATTCCCACATTCATGTAGCTCAATTATTCTTGGGACTTTGCAGAACAGAGAGAGATGACTTCCTGTATTTATATGTAATTATGTTGTGTGAGGGGACTGTTTACATGTACTTTGTGTGTGTGTCTCTCTCAGAGTATTTATCAGCTCAAGTCCTCTGTTCAACAGCAGATAGTGTCTCTGCCTTTTACTACACAGTAAAGATCATGGATGATTACCTTGTCTTCAGTGCTCCATTACGTGCTCAGTGACTGCTACTTAATCATTCACCTGTGTTTCTGGTGCAACCACGGTCATTGTTGTCCTCGGGCCACACAGTGAAGGGTAAATCCCAAAATTCACAAGCCGCTCAGTCCAACAGGACCCCAAATGTCTGTAGTTTCCTGCCAGATTTAGAAGCACAAAAAGGGATTTCCACGCATGAGTAAGAAGGCATCACGCCATTTTCTGGCTGCAGTCAGAGTCAAAATGTACCAGCATGTGGTGGGTGATTGTTTTCTCTCACTTTGCGACTGCCTCCTGTAAAAGTTGACACACAGTGAAAAAAAAAAAAAAAACAGAAGAAATATAATTTGGATTATTCTTCATGGATGCAAATGCCATTCTTTTGACCTTTAGGAAGACAAATATATGTGGGAGATTTGTGTTTAAGGGGCAATGTAACACCTTGTTCATGGTGTCAGCAGCTCACATGTGAGTGAGAAGTTGTAGGGTTGGCTTCATCTCATGATTGTCACATTTAGTCTCCATCTTATCTGATCTTTACTCTCTGTACAATCCAATGGAACAGAGAAGCTTTTGTTTTTTTAAGAAAAGTGGTTTTGGGCTGAAGGATTTAAATGGAAGTGTGTTTTGTCCTCAGGCTATAAGATACGACTCTACATGACTACGACTGTGATTCACATTAGGCTGAAAATCAAGCCTTTCCCTGCAAAAAATGACTAACTACTCTCTGGGAGTCAGGCTCATTTCGCTTTTTACAAGTCATGTATGTGCAAAATTTCTTATATTAAAGTAAAAAAAAAAAACTGAACAAAAGTGTCAGTGTCAGGACAAGGTAAAGTTTCATTCCTCAGCACTAAAACAAATGAGTCTGACTGGACTATTGAGATGACTGGAGGCAATTCTTTAAACTGCAATAAACTTTTTTAAACATAATTTTTTACAGTGAAGTATTCATATCAAAGCAGGAAAAGAGCTTGATGGAAATTTATTGTTATAATCTACCGGTAAGTCTCACTTTCCTTCCTCCCTTCCTTCCTCAGGCCTCTTTCTCTCCGGGCTGACTATGTTATTCTCACTGTATCCATAGTGACAGGTAATAAACCCAGGATTCACACCTCACAACAAGCTGTTTCCTGATTGGCCTTGAAGCAAGAAGCTATTTGAAAGGAGACCAGTATATACAGTAAATCCTGCAGGATACACAGTCAATAAAGATAAGTGCTGCAGCCATGTGGTGAGGACAAGTACTGCAATGACAGAGAAACAAAACTGTAGTGAGTTATTCTGATACTGTATTTATCCAGTTAGGTGTTTAAAGATGAGAAAAAGTTGTCATGTCATTGCGTACCTGTTCGTCCATCTGTTTGCCCTTTATCGAGGTTGTTGTGGTGCTTCATCGTGACCCCGGGGCTTGTTAAAAATCCATTGTTCTTCATATTAAAATCTAAAAAACAGACATAATTTCCTCTAATTCAATCACTTCATATAAGTCCAGTCACTCCCATTCATTTAAACAACTTTTATTTATTAAGTTTTTACAAATAAAGTAACAAATTTCATTGTATTGTAGCGCAAAGCGCAAAGTTTTTTTTTAATATGAAGCTTGAACACTCTATACTTAGTGCAAAACATACCATTAAAGGCTGCCGATGACTCCCTACATGTATTTTTTTGTTTTTCTTTCATTCATTCATCCATGTGTTGTTTTTTTTTATTCAACCACTTTTGTACAATGTCAAACACGATACAGAAAAATGAAACCACTGAATTAAGTCAGGTGCTGCTAGAGACATTAAAACTGCAGATAAAATGAGTGAGGAATAAAAAATAAAACGTGAGAACAGAAAAATAATCAACATTTTGAGAAAAAATGTTTTCAGTAACAGTCAGAGAAACTCGACATCTTTCCACAGGAGGAAGCTACAAGAAACAGCAAGGAGATGCACTAGATGAATCTGTGTGTGTGTGTGTGTGTGTGTGTGTGTGTATGTGTTGATCTGTTGGTGCATGAAAAGGCATTTTTTATTTATTTATTTTTTTTACATGAGGGCACTTCTACAGTAAAAAGCATAAAGGGTAAGCGAGTCCTGAACAGGCGAAAACTGTAAAACACCAACAGAAACTAAATCTGATCCTAATGTGAGTGAATTAAAAACAACTACTGCTACACTGTACGTGTGTCACCAGGAAATGAATCCCATTCTCCCAATTGAACTTCAGGAAACTTCACAATAAGAGTGCCCGCACTGGAGAACTCCCAAGCCTTTCACAGTAAGAGCCCTCCACTACAATTCCAAAAAAAACTGAAAAAGTCCTCCAAACCTAACTGTAACCTCAGAGCTTGTCAGCATACTGTAACTTTAATCAATATTGCATTGCAGCCATTGCACAGAAGGCATTCCTTTCATAGTAATTATGTAGTAGAGACACAGCAAATTATTGTCAAACTGCTACTGTTGAAATCATTTGAGGCTCGAGCAGCTGCAAAGTGTAAATCCAGGATGTTAACTCAAGCAAAACAGCTCCAGAGAGTAACAGTAGGTAATTACACTCAATTTTCTTTTTTTTTTAAAATTCATTTTAATCTTCACTTCTGATGGTTCCACTCCACTGACAGCAAGTCAAATGGCACTGAGTTGGTGGCATCATTAAAAGATTTGACAGAATACTCATAACCAGAACTAAAGCAAAGTGGCTCAATGATTATTCACAGCTTCAACCAAACTTGCCTAGTAGTAAAAATGTTGCATTATTATTCATGAGAAATGGAAAATATCACAAAAACCAGGCAAAAGCAACGTTTTTTTTGTACAAACTTTACAAAGTAACCTTTTTGTAATATTTTTATGTGAATCCAGAACACCCATACCCAGCAAAAAACCACAAAAAACAGATGCTAGGTTTTTAAGTGAATGTCAAAGTTTGTACCAGATATGTTTCATTTGCAGTGACAAATGAAAAGAGAAAACAGGACTGGGTGTCAAAGGCCTTGAATCTAAAACCTCGATAACGCAACTATCACCATCACTTTCATCATTTCAACCACCATCCTCACTACCAGTACAATCATCACCACCACCACCACAATGCTCACAGTCACTTTAATCACCACTGCTGTTACCACCACCACCACCACCACCGCTTGTTAGATTTTTGGCAACTTTAACCCCCAATGGTGCAGCTTTAAAAACATACAGTGGGAATAGGAGTGGATGAGACAATATTCATACCTTTTGCAGACACGTTTGTTTTTTTTCCCCCCAATAGCAGCAATTCTCAGATGAGGAGGCTTTCCCAAAAAAATCTGTTAAAAGGACAGCATAGAGCTACTGGCCTCATAAATGCTTTTTGATTATAACAGCAGTAAGCATGACAATATCTGTTACATTAAACTCTTGACACTTAATGACAGGTTTCTGTATTTTTTTTCTGTTTCTTGTCTCATTGGTTTGATGTGGGTGGGGCTTGGTCAGAAAAAGGTGATGTCACATGTCAAACCACACCCACACAGCCCCGATGAAGCAGATTTGGCGAGTTACTATGTTATGTAAAGTTTGAGTGCATTGTTTCTCTATGGAAACTGTCTGCAATCACCATTCATTAAAAATAATAAAATGGTGCACAAAAACAGAGCAAGACATTTTTTTTTATAACTACATGATCAGCATCAGGCACTCACATTACTTCACAAGCCAACTGCACTTTTACATCAGAGCACTGCTATTCCAATTAAACCCACTTCATCTGACTGTAGAGTTAATCATTGCCTCCGTCACATTTTTGGCTGCCAACTGGAGTCAGTGAGCGGAAATCAGTATTTTAACCGTGGTTTCATCTAAGTTCACATAGACGTAAAAGAAAAAAAAAAAAAAGATTTATGTTTTGGTATAAAATCTGTATGCCACTTGAGATATGTCAAGATTAAAATGAAAGTAACTTGAGATCCCTGTATCACTGTATCAATCCTCTCCTGACTGTATGCTGCACCGGGGCCAGTGCCTCTAAAGTACAGAGTGGTCCAAGCTTCAAATACAATCTTCAACAACTCCCTCCTTAAAACTTAACCCCCCCCCCCAACCCTCTCTCATATCTACATTTAAAACCCTGAAAAAATGGCACTGAAAAAGTATCACGTTCTCTCTATCTTTCATCCTGTTGGTGGTGTAACCGGGCCTTTACACACAGTCAGGCCTCATGCGTAGGTAAAGCACAGCAATGGGCCTCACTTCAAAAGAAACAACACTGACGTCAAATGGTGGCCTGTTCCAGTGTTCAGTGGTCAGTGTCACTGGTTTACATGGCGGCGGAGAAAGGATGAATTCATTTTTCTGTCAATACAAAGTCTCCAGTTTTTCCAATGGTTACATTTTTCATCCAAAGTTTTGCATTTTGAGGAAATTCCACTTCCACATGAAATTAACCACAAGCCCGCCACGGCAAACACAGCTAACAACAGCAGCCATTTTTACTGCACCCCTGCTCCACTAACCAGGTCCAGTCATCACCACTGACTTCAAAGCGACACCTCACAACTCTCCACACATGCTGTGCTTACTTTAACCCAAGTCCTTGACCCCAGACAAAGAAGCAACAGGAAGGATGCAAGGCACTAGTAAGTACCTCCAGTATTCACCGGAGGTCCTGGGGGAGGGTCAGGGGAAGCATAAGAGCGAAAATAAAAGACAGACTTTTTTTTTTCAAGTACATTAAAATGGACACCATTGGTTTATACATTCACATTCATCTAACAAAACCAGGGGAGAAAGGGAAGAGGAGGGCTATTTAAAGTGTCTGATATATAAGTACTGTATTAAGAAAAAAATAGCTAGCATTACTTTATTATCTAAATATCAACTATCCTGCCGGTTTTTCTTTATAATTGGGATTGGAGGTCAGTTTCAACTTTCAATTCAATCAGTTATAAAGATGAACTGAAACTGCAGTTGATTAGTTGTTGGTAAGGCATTTGTTTTGGAGTATGTCCTTAGTAAATGGATGTAAGGACGTTTATTGAAAAGAGGGGTTTTCAATTTTCACATTTTTGATGAGAATCCATTTGCAGAAAGCAGTGAATTGAAAGTGAAAGGACCCCAAACCGTTCTCTGTATGCTCGTTTTTTTTTTTTGTTTTATTTTTATTTGCGACATTTCACCCTAAAACTAATGTCGTCCAACAACATTTGCTAATAATAAACAACAATAATCACAGTGTTTCCACATCGAGCACCGATGTGTGTGTATAACAGGTCCATCGACAGAACACATTTTGTTTCTGTTTCTTTTTAAATAGAATAATAATCATTAACAACAATAATGATGATAATAATGTACATTGCAATCATTTCAACCCAAATGTTGAAACCAGCTTAATGATGACACTAAGAACTGAGACATTAGTCTATGAGTCTATGTCCGTTAAACAGCTGCTGCGCCTCCAACAATGTGTGTGTGTGTATGTATTTACATGAGTCTGTGCATGACTGTGTGTGTATCTTTATGAATGTCTCATGCACTGTGTATGTGTGTGTGTGTTTGTGTGAATGTTTGTTTGTCCGATTGCTAGCTGGCGGCGGCAAGCAAACCAAACTCAACGAAACAAAAAATAAAACAACAAAATGGAATCATCATAGCTGACTTTCTAAAAAACAAACAGAAACTGTACAGGGACTCTGATATTATTCTGATAACAAGGCCACTTTTTCACACTGAGTTCTCTCATGTTTGGGCTTTTTTTTTCTCCTCTAAAAGGTTTCTGCTGTTATTGCTTCAAATGGCAACAGAGAGGCGGAGAGAGGGATGGAGGAAGAGGTGCTCGTGATGGTGAAGAGGTGTTTGGCGTGCAGAAGAATCTGTTGAGTCCATTCAGTGCTGGACAGAAAACAGAGGTGACGTTTGGCTGTTATGTCATACAAACACTCTCTTGCTGCTCTCCACCTTCACCTGCTTTCTTCCCTCCATCTCTCTCTCTCTACTTGAACGGTTTGTCTAAACTGGAGAGGAACAAGACACAGAAAGTGACAGAGGAGTAGCAATCATGACTTTTCTCAAGCTGACGAGTCACAGCTCCACCGAGCGCTGAGCTACACCTATTCTCAGTATGCATTAGTTCGATTTGTTCTTGATATCCTTTGTGCTTTTAATGGTTACGAAAAACTTTTGAATACTGAAGAAAAATAATTTCCTGAACTGATTAAACTTAGGATAATAATCATAGTTTACAGTTCTAAACATCATTTTTTACTACCCTTGATATCAAAGCTTTTATCTGCTGACATTTACATCCTCCCTTGTAATCATTGCAGTGAAGGATGCAAACGTCTGCCAAAAACACTGCTACTGTTTGATTTCAGCCTCTCATGCACCGTGATGTTGACAACGCTAAGCAAGACACCTGTAATGTGATGGCCAGCCATGCCCACCCCTCGTTCCCAGTGTCCACCAGTTTCCTTATTAAATTTAGTGGAAAAAACTACATTGTTGCATGTTTGTCTTCTTTGAGAGCTGGAAGGCTGCTGTGCTTGAAGGACTGAACACACACAAACAGCACAGGCAACAACCAGTTCTTCACACAAGAATATGGAGTAATAAGAAGTTATCATGAGGTACTGTGTGGACAGAAGGGCTAAAGTTGGATACTGTAAAAACTGGCCACCACATTCCTCCCCTTTAACCTTATGTTATATCTTCCCACCATCATCAAGCAAGGACAAATGTGCGCTCTATCATGTACGAACTTGTTCACTCTATTTAGAGCATGAAATGGAACAAGTGTTTGACCAAGCCATAACAGCGCATACACAATACTGCACACACAAACAGTTATTAACACCAGTCCCACACCCTGTCAGAACCTCTTTGGCCTTTTAACATTGCACTCATCAGTCTTTTTCTTTGTCCTTGAGCATTTGGCTGACTGTCACAAGCCCACAGTTAAATACAGCAGACAGGAAGATTGTGTGGCTGCATTTGTGTCTGTGACAGCTTCTCGCACACTTGGATGGAAGCAGAGGCAAGTGGAGATAGCCAACTGGCACTCGTAAATTCTCTTTCCCGATTTCTTCTCTCTTCTGCTTTTCCTTTTCTCTCATGGACAGGTCAGCTTCTGACATTTTAAACTCCACACCCCTCCAGTTCTTCTGTCCTCTCCAGCTGATCCAGCCCAAAACACTCCGCTCCACACCAGTTCAGTCCAGTCGGGCCGTGATTCAAAGCAGCCCTCACCCCCAGCCCTACGTGGTCCGCAGATTGGGCCCTCCTGGGTTGCTGACTGACTTCTGCAGAGCATTGGTCAGATGGAAAGCTTGGAGTGGCCCCTGCCCGGGAATTTGGCCTTGTGGGGTGGAGTATGGGCCCAGGGGCTGGGAGGTGCTGACCAGCAGAGGCCCAGGCTGTGCTGGAGCTTGGTGTGAGGTTGACAAACCATGAGCTGGACCAGACCACTGTGCGCTGTAGGCGGCAGTGGGGGTGTAGTGGATGAACTGTGGAGGTTGGGGTTGGGGTGGAGTAGAGGAGGCAGGGGGGTGGCACAGCGAGCCCTTGCGGGCAGCCATAGAGGTAGCAGTGGTGGGGTTTGTGGGGAGGTGGGCAGAGCCTCCAATGCTGCTGGGACACAGCTGGCTGGGAGCCGAGTACTTCCTGCCCAGACTGGCTGACTGGATGACCTGGAGGGGGGGGGTTTACATTATTACATTAAAACATGACATTACATTTTTTTAAGCAAATTGTGTGTGTGTGTGTGTGTGTGTGTTTAGTACTGACCTCATAGCTGTGTCCCTGTGCTGGGGCTTGCTGCAGCTGTTTGGCACTCCTCTTACCCTGAAAAAGTTTGCTTGTTGTTAATGTTTGATTTCATTTACTCACCTATATAAAATGTTATCACACACAATAATTCATCATATTTGTTTTTGAAATGTTATCATAGACTAAAAATCTGGCTTTGGAATATGCACTTGACTTGACTTTGCTGATTAACAAAAATGTTAGCAACAGTCTGGGACAACACACCTAATGCTTTTTTTCCCACAACATTTAGCTAACAGTTAGCTGTGCCTCCATTAGAATTGCAGCCATTGCACACAGCGGCATCCTAATGAATACTACTAAAAGTAACACTTACATTAATTATTGATTTAAAGATTGCTTTGTCAGATAATCCATTCATTGTTTGGCCTTTAAAATGTCAGTAAAAGGTGTATTACCAGTCCCAAGATCTTGAGTTGACATCTTCAAATGTCCTGTTTTGTCTATTTAACAGTCCCTATAGATATTCAGTTTACTATCATCGAAGACTGAGAAATGTAACTGACTGAATTGTTTCAGCACTATAATGATCAAAAGCCTCAGCTGCAGTCAACTATTGCTGTATCAACAAGCAATAAAAGAAATCAACTGGGGGGTGGGGGGTGTCAACATAAATAAGATTCTGGAGTTACTGGCTATGTTAACACTCATGAAGTGCCAAATGGATACAGGATGTTGTAGATGTTTTTGAAAACATCCCATCAGCCAAGTGCCAGGATGTTTTGGCTGTGGGTTGTTTATCCTACTAACCACTTTGGCTTTTAGCAAACTGCCATTTAGAGTTAAGTTTCTTTCCTCTATCTCTCTTGTCGGTAAACTAATTACAGGAGCTGGTGAGTCACTGTGGAAGGAACATGTTCTGTGTCAAAACAACTTCTGCTAGCATGAATCATAAAATGGCAGTAAACCTGTGAGAGGTTCATGGCGTCTCTGGCCCAGTTGTCCACTAGTTTATGGAGATCGTCGGTGAAGGTTCCTTTCCTCTGGTGTGGGGCTGACATGTTGGGGGCCAGACACTGAGAACCGCCCTGGCTCTGACCCAAACCACCTGAACCGCTCACTGCGTTGGTGCTGTTAGTCCCTGTGAGGAGAGGACAGAGAGAGAGGAGGAGAACAACAAAGAATGTGAGATATTATTCAAACAATAGCATGAAACTGATGTAATCTCAATGAATGCGAATGAATGTCCTGTCTTGACCATGAGAGGGGTTGTTATATGGTGACAGATGCTGGTCAGGACAGAGTTTTAGGGCAGGTCAGCATGTTGACATGATCCTAGAATTATATTGTTCAGTTTTAATGATGGATATAATGATAAACAGGGACAAGAGACAAACTGATACTAGAGCAACATTTTACTGCAGAACATGGGCACTTTTGCCAACAATTTTGACAAACTCTGAACATGTTTCAGTATATAAATGGTATTAGATCAGGGATACACTGGGCAATCTGCAAAGCTGACATTCCCAGCCACATTCTCCTCCAAAATGCTCCTACACACCACTGAGTGTAGCTGTTGATCAGACTTGCCCTGTGTACCACTGAGCTCAGTGCTTTCATTTATTTTTGGACCAGTAGATGGCACTCAAGCTCTGTAACAGCAGCGGGTAGTCTGCTCTTTACCAATCCTCAGCATCAAACTCATCATGGCAAATTCATTGCAGAAAAAAAAGAGAACACTGCAAACTGGCTCGGGTGTCTGTATCTATACAGCTTCTGTTAAAGACTAAATAGGCATTATATATTATACAACACCAGTACCATTATCATACCATATCCTAAGTCTGTACTTCTTCATGTTAGTGCCTCTCTGCTAAGCCAAGAGGAAACTAAATCACTATACACTGACACTGTAGAATACCTCAGCCAGAATCTCAGAATTAAAGGTTTCACTTCAATCAAATCTGCATCCCAAATATTGCAGATAAGGCCCAGACAATACAATGTACATCTTTCACATTGTTTCATCTTATCATTCAGGCTAGTGAAAGAGGGTATAAGGATTAATAACAACTGCTATCTTTATTTTACTATGAAGAATACTGTAATACACTTACTACTCGTTTTCTTACTTTATTACCACCCCTTTACTGCACAGTACCTCAAATCCAGACTATAATTACAAGGAGCTGATGCATTTCCTTTGCAGACAAATGGAAACCACCCAAGGCCATGCTGTCAAATATTTATATAATCTGCTCCTATCAGACATCACACGAGAAAGGACATAATATGCAGGGATTAACCAGGAGAAAACTAACCATACAGTTGGTCTGACAGAAACTGTCATGTCATGCTAAATAAAATGGAGGAAAATAAGAATGAGGAGACGCTGAGTCATGACTGACTGCAGCAGCATGGAATTCTGGGCAACGTAGTCTAGACCACAAGCCATGACAAGGGAGGAGAGGAGAGGGGAGGAAAGGGAGGGGGCAGAGTGGCAAACAGCTGTTCAAGTGAGTTATTGTGTGTTTGAACATGTGTGTAGGGGCTTGCATGTGCATGCACTGTCAGTTTGAATCTGTGATGGCTGGTCAGTTCAGTCATTTCAGAGCTCAGACTTCTCTGATCAAAATCGTCATCACCAAAACCTTGAAATGAAAAATACAATGTTCCCATTAGCCCCGCTGGCTGAAATAACTGAATTGATCTGATCTCAAATCTGAAAGTCAGAGTTTGAATCTAAGAGGGCAGGGGGAAGCATGGGAGAGCAAGTGCAAGGGATGGAGGTGGGGGATGGATGGAGGGAGGAAAGACCAAAAAGAGAGATAGTTACTACAGAGCTGGTTGCAGGGGCAGACTTTTTTCACCATCTTCCCTGCGTGGCCGGAAGACAACAATTGGAGGATTTGGAGAGAGTCAGAGTTAAACCCCACCCACAGCACCCGACAACCAAACACAATGCATGACTTGAACGTGAAGTAGTCAATAAACAACACTTTGGGGTTGAGTTGCCCAAGAACATCTTAACACAGACCAGTACCTGTCACACAGTGCAAACAGACCCTTGAAACCAAAGCAAACAGGAGATGAGAGTATGTATCTGCAATTTTTAAAAGTGTACATATGATATCTATACTTTTTAAAAAGGTTGTGTGTCATGATGTGTCTGCTGTAGGATCTGTATGCTGCACTGTGCGAAAGACTGACCCCAGATGTCAGGTTACGAGGCTGCCATCTTTATACACATGAACAACTAGGTAAAGATGCTCTCTACGACAAGGCCGCGATATGTGGGAAATCTTCTGAGGAAATGCAGACACCAACCTTTTGCATACTTGGCTGACAGTTACTGCAGTAGCAACAAATGACAGGTAATCCTAGAATATAAATACTTTGAAATAAAATAGATCATATCGATATTTTTTTGATATGTTTAACTGGAAGCTAAACTGAGCTTTGCTTTCATGTCAACAATGACGTTAAACCACCAACAACTGTTGGTAAAATCCTCCTTGTACACTGCCTCAAAGTCTTTGACCATGTACCGTGGCTTTAAGATGCTTTTGGGTAACCAACACCTGATGATTCTGAGTCCTCTCTACAGCTCACAGGGCCGTACCAGAACTGGGTCCAACAAGGATTCATATATACAGACGGGTGACAAATTAAAGGACAAACCTGAATGATTGAGTGGAGAAACATAACAAATGCAGATGCTTCCACACAGATGCACTGCATGGTATAATTATGCAGTTGACATCCAATCATGCTCAGTGGCATGTATAAAAATGCTGAACAGGCCCAGCTGATTCTGATTTTGTACCACAAGGGCAGGCGGAAAAGATCTAAATGACTTTAAAGAGAGTATAATGTTGGGGCATGGCTGGCCAGAGCTTCAGTCACAAAGGCTGCTCAACTGGTTAGTGTAGAGGCACACATGGGTAAGATGTCAGTCAATAGGGTCGGACAATGTGGTCGACATCACATTTGATGACCGTGATGCTTGTGCTTTAGTGCGATATGTAAGAAAAACAGAAGAGCAAGTCTTCCTCAGGTGAGTGAGAATGTTAATGCAGGATGTGATCAGACTGTCAGCAAGAACAGTCCATCAGCAGTTACATAGAGAGGGATATTACAGTAGGGTCACAGTACTTAAACCCCTCATTTCCAAGGCACATTTGAGAGTACAGTGATGCAAAAACCAGCAGCGCTGGTCTACACAGATTTGGAGAAAAGCGATATGGTCAGATGAGTCATCCCTCACCATATTCTCAACAAGTGGGCGAGGTCATGTGTAGTGAACACCAAGAGAACGGCTACAGGCCAGAAGGCTTGACCCCCTACAGTGAGGGGATCCAGTGGCTGTTATGCTATGGGGGGAATTTTACTGGCATGGTTCGGGTCCTCTTGTCCTCTTAGAAGGAAATGTCACTGCCAATCAATACAAAGATGTTCTGTCTGTATCCTGTGATGAAATATTTCTATCCTGATAGGAGAGATCTCCTCTAGGATGACAATGCCCCCATCCACAGGGCACGAGGGGTCACTGAATGGTTTGATGAGTATGAAAATGATGTGAATCAAATGCCATGGCCTTCACAGTCACCAGATCTAACTGAACACATAAGAGAGATTTTGAACTGACGTGTCAGACAGCGTTCTCCATCAACGCCAAATGAAGGGAGATGTTCTGGCTCACATGGTGACACTTTATGTTTAATTCTAATCATTTTTAATTTTTAAAAATGTATTTTTTAATTTGTAACCCATCTGTATATCAAAGTAGTGTCATTCCCCTTGTATGATTTGTTCAATGACTGAAATGGCAAAAACAAAATGGCATTTCAGGGGATTATCACACTGATATCAAACATCATTAACAGAGACTGTGCCAATTTTATGTACTTTTTTTTCTAAGCTGGATGTTTACAAACAAGAACAAGTTACAACCACTTAGACCCAGGTCTGTCTCTCTCCCCTCCTGGCTGTGCAGTGACAGAGGGACAGGTGAGGGAGAGAGGGGGTGAGAATAAGAAGTGAGGTAAGGAAGGAAAGAAGAAAGGGAGAGAAAGGGTTTGAGCTGCAGAGGGTTCAGAAGCATTCATAATCATCCCTTCATCAAGCACAAAACATTTCACCAACACTACATATTATGATTATAATATGGATTAAGAACAATTTAATTATGAATAAACAATAAATAAACACAGCACAGTATTTGAACAAAACTGTGCTTAATTAACCAATAAAGTTTAATTAAAAATAAAGAAAAATGTCCTGACAGAACTCTCAAGTCATCAGGTCTCAACTTGTCTTTCCTTGTTAGTCTGCTTGTTTTAACAGGGAAAAGGTGATTGATAGAGATGGATTCAGCCAGGATTTAAAATTCAGATCGAGACACAAACAAAACTTCATCATCTGTCTCTAGCTAATGAGGCCTAGAGATGAAATGGACTGAAGGTCGTATGGTGGTAATGCTGCTGGCTGCTCACAGTGCAAGTTATCATGCACTTGAAGCCTATTCAACTGTTAACAGGTTTGCCATTTAGCATTAGCTGAATCACTAAAATGTAAATGTACAGCGCAATGAAATTATGACATAATTCATGTGCCTGCAATCATTTCTAGTTGCATTGCACTGATGAAATGAATTCATCCGTATTAATTTCATGAACTCAAACTCCATTTTTGATACAATTAGTGCTCAGTGTTTTTCTTGTTAAGAATGTCTCCATAAAACAGGACAACGGTCACATTGTGCATTTTTTTGTCAGCAGATCAGTTTTGAAGATTGCAGGGAGTAATGGAACAACACCTCCAACTTCACTGTGCCCTGCTGTTGAAATCAGGTGGCGTGATGGAAAAAGGCTGATTACTGACTGACTGATATACCAGCTGTTCCTCTATTGTGTTTCTGACAACAGTTGTTTTCTGTAGTATCCAATTGCACTTGCTGTTACCACCAGTAACCATGCTGTGTTCACCAAATCAACCAAGACTGAAATGAAGAAAGAAAGAAATGAGCAAGTACTTATCTTTCATTTTTCCATTGTCTTCTGCATCTAAAAACTATTTCCAACATACACACAAGGATGTCTGTGAGGTGGTTATGTAAATGTAACAGAAATAAGCCACTGATTTTAGTTTAAAGGCCCGATTTAAGCTAGAAATTTAGTTTGGCTGGTAATTTGGAGCAAAGTACTTCAACCTTAACTACTGCAGTGAAAAAGCTCTCAGGTGTGAAGGCGTGTTAAAGTAGGAGTATGTATGCTCAGCTAAGTTCCCATGGGAAAATAAATGTTTTCTACTAATTCCTGAAAGCTGGCTTTTTAGGATTCATCACAATTCTGCAGGACACTGGTGATATCAGAAGCAGAGGGTCTTCCTCCGTCAAAGAAGAAAACCCACAGGAAGACAGGATGACTGTGACTTGACGAATATAAGAGTAAAAAGAAAAAAATTGAACTAAGGTAAGTAAGGATGACGGATAAAAGAGAAGAGCAAAGAAATAAAGCGTTACACACAAAGAGCCAAGCAGGGCGTACTCAGAAAGCGCGTCCTCCTGCCGCCAGGCTTGAAGGCCAAACGCTCCGAACCCCAGCTGAACTTTACACAGCCTGAAGAGAGGAAGGAGGGAAGGGAAAGGAGGAGAGGGGAGGTGAGGAAACAGAAAAGGAGAGTGCAGAGGAGGCAAGAGGAATACAGAGAGAGGTGAAGAAGAGAGATGGAAAGAAAATGAGAAGAGAAGAGAGCAACAAAGACATAGGAGAGAAGAGAAAAATAGATAAGAGGAAGACAGAAAAAGAATAGATGAGAGGGAAGGAAAGAGATACAAGTGAAGGATACACAGAAAGATTGTAACAGTCAGTTAGACGTCACACTGCTTTACACAGAGACAGAGGGAGAAATAGACCAAGAAAGTTAGAAAAAGATGTGAGGAGTGTCCTGTTGTGAGGGAGTGAGGACAAACCAACTGCATGCATTTGTGTTTGTCTGCATACAAATAGTACAATGAGTGTTTAAGCTCAAAGACTATGTGAAGTATTTCTTGTGTTGTGGGGATGTGATGAGGCCCGCTACATCCTGGAATTCCCAGCAGCATGCCTACCTGGGGTGGGAGCACACAGGCTGGGGACAGAGAGTGCTGCCTCGCTGGTGTAGGCCGAACACAGGTTGTCGCTGGAGGGAGAGGGTTTGAGGGGCTGGAGCAGAGTGCTGCTGCCTGAATCGGCTAATCCTCCTGGGGCTAGCAGAGCCAGCTGGCCGGGGTACATGGTCGGGACGCTCTGGGCGGATAAAGTGCTGCCTGGAGATAGCACAAGGCATAGGCAGGAGAGGACAGGGCAGGAACGACACACCACAGGAAACAGAGACACACACAAACAGACACACACACACACACACAAAGATAACAGACAGATAAGACACCCGTCACCCCAGACATTTACACAGACACCCCCAACACACACAACCATACACAGAGAAAAACAGACAGGGAAAGCAGTCAGAAATTTTTAAGCTCCGAGCCTGCTCCAGCGTACACCCCCATGCACGTGTAACCAAGCAGATAAACACACACACACATATGTGCACACAGATGCATAAACACAGAGACGGTGTAATGTTAGCGTAAATGTTGGTGACCATTTTGGCTGTAGTGGACTTTGGGCTCAAGATTAAGGTGCATATCTGTATCAGATTTCATGGCAATCCATTCAAAGGTTGTTGAGACATTTCAATGAAAACCAAATATCAACTTGGTGCTACACAAAAAGTCCGTAAGAGTCATTGTCTTGGAGCCATTAATATCTGAACCAAATTTAATGTGCATGGCTTGATTCTACTAGAGTGAAAAAACAGTTTTCTTTATCTTTTGGAGGGTTGGGGCAAACTGTGCCTTTACTATAAATGTTGAAACAAGAGCCTACCTTGCTGTAATGGACTCTTGCTGCCGTGCGTGGAGCTGGTTCTGGACGATTTGGAGGATTTGCTTTTGGTAGGTCGTCTCCTCCTGCCAGTCAAAGCTATAACTGGAGGGAGCACTGCAGCCGGAGGAACCTACGCCAAGACCAAAGGAAGAAAGGCAGCTTGTTATAAACTGTATGTGATGCTGTTCAAAGTGTCTGCACTGATGTAACCGAGGTGAGTTACCTTTCCCAGCCTGGTAAAGAGACTGTCTATTTCCTCCTTTTGACGGGAGTGGAGGGCCTGAATTTCACGCATGTGCCTGGCGGTAAAAAGGAGGATTAATAAATATTTGGAATAAAATGTCGACAGGCAAAAAAGAAAGAAACAATGAAAATGAGGGAGGAGGGCCTAGTGTTCTAGGAAGACCTGGTTAACCTCATTCTTGAGGGCGAGGAAAGGAAGAAGCAAAGCACAGCCTGCTGTTTTTGGGGCAAAAGAGGGAGAAGAAGGTGCATCTATTCTCTCAGATTTAAGAATAAGAGAGTATAATTTACTTTTCTCTGAGGCGGTTGACTTCACGTTTGAAGTCTTCATCCTCAAATTCAGAATCGTTGTCACTGCTGATGTAGGAGTTGTTGAAAGAGTTGTTGTTTAGACTCGGCAGGGAGGCTTTATGAGTGGAATCTGGAGTCAAAACCTGCCCGGGATCGCTGGGTCCATTAGCAGCCTGGGTGGCGGATAGAGGGGTCTGTCTGGACTCAAGGCTCTGCTCCTGGGCACGACTGACTGAGAATCGACCAACACGGGCCTCAGGGTTGGTGGTGACCTGAAATGTAGGACAGTAGAGTTGTATAAGAATGTCATTTTTTACACATTTTTTTCAAGTTTTCCAGTCTGGAGGAGAATTTCTATACTTTGACAGGTTATTGCAAATCTACTAATAAAGAAAAGTTTGAAACAAGTTGTAAAATAGTAGAAATACTGAAATACCTGGAAGCGCCCGATGGTAGTGGTGGGCTTAGGAGAGGGACAGGGGGAGGTGAGGGGGGAGGGGTGGTGGGATCCTCCGAGAGTCCTTTGGGGGAGCCCGTCCACAATGTCCCCTCCTTGTCCTCCTCCCCCTCTCAGAGGAGACGAGGAGTCCTTGTGCAGTGTGTTCTCCGGGCTGGAGAGACTGGAGGACGAGGAGGAAGATGACGAAGATGAGGAGGTGGTGGAGGAGGATTCAGTGCAGGCCGGGTGTTGGACTGGAGGTTCTTCAGCAGCCAATGAGACCTAAGCAGAAGAGTTGGAAGGAGAGGGGGGAAAAGCAACAGGGACTTTTTTTAGGCTGGGATCCAGTGTACATTTATTATGCCACCCTTAGATGTGAAGTGTAGGTACTCATGTCTGGGCTGTAGCATGGAAGAGGTTTTACCTGGAATCTTCCGAGTTTAATTCCACCTGCAGAAGGAGGAGCAGGAGCGGACGCAGTTTCATCATCCAGAGAGAAGGGTACTGAAAGACAAATGTTACAATTATTAAACAGACAGATACAGAGACAGACAAAAAAAATGACTAGATTTATTAAATTCATTTTACTGTAGTATACATACTTTGTTGTCCCACTGCAGGTATGCCACTATGAGAGGCCTGGGGTTGACATTCAGAGAGGAGAAAATGGATTAATGTCGAGCAGTGTGATTTAATCAGTATATATTGTACAATGTCAGTATGAGCTACCAGAGTAGGATGTTAAGGTGTGTGTGTTTACCTGTGTGTGTGTGCTGACAGGAACAGTCTCTGGGCTCAGTGCCCTCCTCAGCTGCGCATCCAGGTCTTCTAGAGGCTGCTGCGACTGAAGAAAGATACACTTTTAGATACACACATAATAATAAGAAAACACACACAGGGTCAGTCACTGTGGTTGGTTAGCACAGATCAGCAAGAAGTGTGGCAACTACAGCTGCAGATACGATTTTATCATGCTATCATTATACAAATTTCTGCTATTTTTCTGCTATTCAAAAAAAGTAAAAATAAATTTTTTTGTTTTACACACATGAAGAGTTTGGTCTTGTGTTACATAACAGTGGAACACAAATAGCTGCTTTGAACATCAGATTAATTATTTTATGGGTGATTCTGGATATATTTGCCATATCAACACTGGAAAATATCTTTATCAACATAGTGATAAGAATTTCAACCATGTTGTAGAGCCCTGGCGGCTACACAAAGCTCTGCATTGTTATGCTCTGATTCAATCAACCATCACTAAACAAGCATACACATACTATATCTTGGTCCAAATATAACAAGATGTATAATTTCTGACAACACCAAAGCTGGACAAAAGCATGCAAAGGAGGATTTTTCTACATCTGAAATTTTGATTTTTCATCATCAAAATTCACACTGTACTCATGCATGTACTTTTCTAAAAGCTGCAGCAGAAAAAATGCATCATCTCTCCAAATGTCCTCTCCTGTGCCGACACACAAACACAGGTGATGTAGAGGGCACAAGGTTTTTTATTCACTTGAGCATTTTAACTGCAATTAAAAAATAAATCATTAGAATCCAATCTCTTGTGAGCTTTGACTACAGAGGGATTATCTTAATCAAAGAGGACAAGTCTCTCCCCTGAGAGTTACATAAGAGACGAGACATGAATATCAGTAACTTGGCAGGTCGGATTTTTCATAAAGGAGCTACAGGTCATGTCTCTCTGTTCAGTGTGCTGCTCTAGTTAAATGGAAAGTCTATTTTTGGACAATGGCATTCACAGCCACAGCAACAACAGTCTGGAAATTAAACTCAGTCCACTGTGTGTCTGCTCTGAAGAACCAGGTCCTCAGCTGCCTCTCTCTCTGTTCAATTATGTTAACATGTCTCTCGCCCCTTTTGTGTCACCTTTCTCTCTGATTCTCTATCTACATCCTGATCTCTCTCTTTTATCTTCTATCATTATTCCTTTTTGATAACGTCCCTCTATCTTTTAGACTTATTTTTTAATCTAAGCTTTAACTTGTAGTTGCTTGATGTATTCATTTGATGTTACAATGACCTGTTCTCTTCTTAAGTTCTGTTGTTAATTATTCTGATGTTTATTTAGTTGTTTGGGATGTAATTTTCTTCTTTTAGGGTTTTGTCACATATAGTTAAGCTTTAATACTGTCTCTCTAAGTATAATGATTATAATATGCACTATAAACTTAAACACATTCTGAGCAGCAGAATTGGGATAAGCAGAAGCACTATTCACAAACAGCACATACCCATATTAAGTCTAAAACAGCTACAACAAAGAACTAATATAACTATAAATATAATAAGCTCAGTATGAATGCAGTATTACATTGCAATGGAGACAGCACTTAAAATGTCTTAAAAATGAGCAACAAAAAAAAAACACCTGTATTAGACAAGGTCCAGGGAAGGATGGCAGGAGTTCTGAAGGAGGAGAACTGGCCTAATCCCAGAGAAAGAGAGGTGATGAAAAGACAGAGTGGGAGAAAGGAGAGAGAAAAAGATTTGTAGAGGAGGTTATAAGAATAGTGTTCATTGGGGGGAATGTTAAAAGAAATTTGCATGCTAGATGAGTTGTAAGGAAAGTGAGTAGAAACATGTTGGAACACCTATAATTCCTCAATATTAAACTGTGACTTCTTAACGTTTAGAAGTGTAGTTGAGTAAATTATCTTAGCAGTTTCACCTAAAACATGCACATGCTGTCTGACCACATAATTAAATACATATTAATGACTTAACTAGAGATAAAATGAACTAATATTTCTATGTGATGAAAAACTGTTTCACTCACCGGTACCCTGGATAAGGGGGTTTTAGATGGAGTGGTCTGGCCAAAGGATGAGGCAGGGATGACTGAAGAAATTGAAATCATAAAGTTAGAAAGCAACATTATAAAACTGACAACAACTTAACTAATACTGGCAACATATTCTTCTACCTACCAGTCTGTGCAGGGGTGGAAATAGGTGTCCCAGGGCCCTGGATTGGAACAGGTGACCCCAGTGACCCCAGCGCTAGGCTGGAGGGGGGCTGAGGAGGATTGGCTGGCAGGCTAGAGCCAGGTGTGGTAACAGATGTGGTGGAGGTAGAGCTGGGCCCCATTGGGGACGAGGTACCTGCCACAGGGGCCCCAGAGGCAGGGTCAGCAGCTAAGATGTCACCCTGGGTGGAGGGCACTCCTCCACCGAGGTCCATGAAGAGAGACCGCAGCTTCTTCTCCAGAGCTTGGATGTCGTCCGGTTTGCCCTGGGACTCAGCAGACGCCTCACACCTGAGAACCATATTAATGAATGTTTTGCAATTTTGCTTCATAAATGACTTCCAAAATTTATGTCAGCCTTTGGTAATTGTCAATTTGATACTCAATGCTAAGGATACATTTCAGTTAGTAACAGACAAGTAGTGAGGTAGTCCTAATAAATAAAGTAAATAGACTAAATAAAGACATTGACCACCTCTTACCTTGCATCACATTCCCCACAGTGTGTGTGCGTCTGCCCAGGCAGGGCTGCTGTCTGTGGCTGGGAGTGGACCAAAGTTGGTTGGACTGAAGTAACATTTGTGGTCACTGGCTGGAGCCCCGCAGAAGAGGAGGAGGAAGGGGGAGGAAGAGTGGGGTGGGAGACGGCAGAGGGAGCGAGCTGGGGGCCTGTGATGGCAGTAGTGGGGATGACAGAGGAGGAGAGGGAAGGAGTAGCGGACGAGGTGGGAGAGCCTGACGGATGATTGGAGGAGACTTCACTGGCTGTAAGAGTGGAGGAGGGAGGGGAGGATACGAGGGGAACGCTCTGGGCAGGAGGAAGGGAGGTGAGAATTGTTGGGGGGATGCTTGACATGCTTGCCGGTGGTAAAGTGGAAGGTACTGAAGTAGCAATGACAGCAGAAACTGTTTGGGACTGAGGCAGGGCAAAAGCCTGGGGCTGAATTTGTGCTTGTCCCTGGACCTGCACCTGTCCCTGGGTCTGGGAAAGTAATTGCGACTGAAGGATGGACTGACTCCCTACAGTAGGAGGAGGAGAGGAGGAACAAGGAGGACTGAGACGGACAGCGGCCACAGAGGAGGGGGTGGAGGATGAGGAAGGGGGAGGAAGAGAGGCATCCAAGACCTGCTCCTGTGCCTTGTTTAAATTAGATGGGACAAGCCCAGCAGAAGCCTCAGCAGTAGGAGTGACGGTGCTAGCCTGTGAAGGGACAAGGGCAGCTGCAGGCTGTAGTGGAGGGTGGGTGGAGTGAATGGAGGCTGGGGCGGTGCTGGGTCCTGTATCAAACTGATTCTGGTTCTGTCTGAGCTCAGAGAAGGCTTGCTGTAAGCTGATTGCTCCTGCAGACTGGGACAACACCAAACCTTGGCCTGGAGTCTGAGATGGAGCTACAGCTGAAGCTGGAGGAACTGGAAGAAGAGAGAAAGGCAGTTTCAAGCCACAAAGCCCATCTTTTGGTGAAATCATGTAATTCCAGCACAGCTTCACTCAACTTACCCCTGTTTAGAGGTCTAATCAGCCAGTATTGAAAACACCTGTGCAGCTGTGCACAGCCTTTAATTTGCAATGTAACTAGTAACTATAGTTGTCAAATAAATGTAGTGGAGTTAAAAGTACAATATTTCCTCATAAATGTTGTGGAATAGAAGTATAAAGTAGCATAAAATGGAAATAAATCAAATAAAGGACACACACCTAAAAATATTACTGAAGTACTACACTTTAGTAAATGGACTGCCCACCACTGCAAAGCACCAAAAAGATGATTGAAGATGTGTGTGTTCTTTGTAAAATCAAATTAAATGTCACCATTTCATAACAAAGACATTTAGAGAGACAAACATAATAAAATCCTGACTGACATATGTACATTTCATTTATTCAGGAATGTCTAGGTATTACTGTGTTACAGGTTTCAGCATGTATTGAGGTCAGAGTGTGGATAAGGGAATACAATTAACCACTTACGGTTAACTACCTGCAGTCTAGTGATCCTGATTGGATTTGCCCCAGTAGACATCTGCCTTGCAAAGGTATGTGAATCCAGCAACACTATACCTTATTTCTCCTTTGCATTATTCAGAAAATTAGGAAAAGCCAAAAGATGTATTTGTTCTTTTTTACATTTTGATTAGTCATAACATTACTGTGTAATACAAAAGGTATTTTTTTTTTTAAATATTTTGATGGTATGATGTTTAAATTCCATTCTGATAGAGGATTGGATACAGTTATTTATATTCCAGCGTTCTACCAGAAGATCCTATGGTATCAAATTAAATAAATGCCAGTGTGTTATTGCATTTGGACGGAACATTTTGGCAATTTCCTCTAAAAGCATAACAGCTTAATCTGATAAGTGTGCATATGTGTGTGTGTGTGTGTGTGTGTGGTTGGCACACTGTCACGGAGTACACTGTCATTTTATGTGAATTTTTGGCGTGTTTGAAGCTAAAACTTCACACAAGCAACAGAAAACCTCATAAGCATCATCAACAATCCATCAGTACAACAGGAAAAGGGACATTAGTAGTGTAATGATCAGACATACTTATTTGGGAAAAAAAATAACGCACACACGCACGCACACACTACTTACTTGTTTCAACAGGAGGTGCAGGGGCAGGAGAAGGAGAGGTGGGGAACATTTGCTCCTTCAGCCTGGCTTCAGGTACAGGGCTGACGATAAACCTCCGACCTGCTGAATGGACCACTTGTGCTGTCGCACTGGGAGTGATGTCTGGGAAGAAAGGAACAGTGATACACAGCATTATTATACACTATTGTCTACTGCAGTTAATCTGCAAAAAATGTAAGTTATTATGATTTTCACAACTGTTCTTTTTACCTGGCATGGGGACAGATATAGCAGGAATCTGCTGCTCCATGTCTCCTGTCACCTGTAGAACAATAAGACAACTGTAAAGACTGAAAGATCAACTGTGACCAAAAGAAAAGGTGCAGATAATTACAATTGTATTGTTCTGGGTTGAGTGTATACTGTGCAGTGTGTGTGTGTGTGTGTGTGTATATATATATATATATATATATATATGCACACACTACTTAAAACTTTTGACTGTAATTTTCACTTTTAAATCAAAACACCAACTGCTACTATACATCAGAAACTTTCAACCCCAAATAAAGAAGTGTGAGTAAAGAGTGTTTTTACCTGGCTGTTTGTGTCTCTTTCCAGACCCTTCTCATCAGCATTTTCTATCACCTCCCTGACCTGCTCAATGAACGACTCCCTCTCACTCTCCAGGATAAACTCACTCTGGACCTGGACACACACACATGGTGAAAAAGTCAGATGTCAGACGTTTGTGAATAATATGTGACAGAAACAAAGCAACAGCTTGGTTCACGCCTCCGATGCCAGTGTGTATCCACAGAGGTGTAATTCTGCATCATGAGTGAGCCTGGTGACAACTCTCTAAATTAAAGCACGAGGACAAGAGCAAAGCGATTATGTGTACTTCAGTGGTTTCAGATGACAAAGGATAGACGGCACGCGCACTGGCATGTGAAACATATTCCAGCCTAATACAGAGCCGTTAACAGATCACTATGACAGGAGAGAGAGTAAATTAATCAAAAGGGTGGAAGAGAAAATGAAACAAGAGACGGCGTATGCACCATGATCTGAGCGATCTCCTCTGGGTTGTCACCATCCAGGTCAAACCTGAAGGTCACCATCTTCCTGTTGTGGGTCTCCAGCTGACACTCTGCTACCCTGTCCCCTCGGTTGGAGATCTACACACAAACACACACACACACACACACACAGAGAAAGAGAGAGAGAGAGAGAGAGAGAGAGAGAGAGAAAAACACAATTAGAAAGAAGGAGGCAGGATATAAACAGATGAGTGTCTCAATTAGATGTTTTTCATTACTTTTACTGCAGCTCATAACACTGTAACAAGCAATAAATCCCATCAGTGGGTACAGTACAAAAGAGGATTTAATGTTTAATTATGACATTATAGGATTTATGGGATGTGCTATTACATTGAGAACATTGAGTTTCGCCTTGGAGATCTTCTCATGGCGCGATCGACTTCGTACAGAGCGTCTTTGATGACGCTTGGTGGAGCGCCCTTCATGACGACCTCCCCCTCCTCCCTCATTGCCGTCACTCAGACCTGAAGTCTCAGAGTGGCCACTGAGGTACAAAGGAGAAATGGAAGCCAAATTTAATAAGAGAAAAGAGAATTAAATGGCACTGAGTGTGAGAAAGTGTCACAAAGACTGAATGTGATCGAGAACATTTGCTTTTGTTTGAGGATTGTAGCGCCAGTTCAGTAATTGTGTGTGTGCTTGTGCATGCATTTATTACCTCTCTATGGATGAGAGAACTTGAGGTGGCTGTAGTTGGGACTGGGACAGCTCTGAAGACTGAGAGGCAGACTGAAACACACACAGGCACATGAAAATGCGCATACATACTCACTCAGTATAATCACCAACAACACAACTACCAACACCAGGGAAATTTCAAGGAAAGGAAATACAGCATGAAAGCATGAAATACAAGCAAATTATGACACAAGTAAGAGAGAAACCTGAGTAGACTGCAAGCAATGCCTTCATGATTTTAGAGTAAGAACAACTCAATTAAATTAAAATATGAAGAGCAGACTTAAGACAAATCACATAGGAACTGGGTCGAACAACAACTAAAACTAGAGCATGGAACAAAAGAAGCAAAGCAAGAACTGCCAAAAAGCAGAAAATAAATTGTCTTGCATATATTTGATGCATACAGTATCTCCAATAACACATGCAACCTGGTCTCATAGGTAAGGTCCATAAATGATGACCTAAAAAGTGAGTTCCAAGGCCGGCACTTGGACTCTGCAGACAGTGATAGAGTGATTCTATTAAACACCAGCTAATTGTGGAACAATCACCAATTTTAACAGATGTTTTTCACTGGCTTAGTGACATCGCACAAACAACCCAGGAAACTTTTCAAACAGTCATTACTTGATTGTGGATTTTTTCACTGATAAACGAATCAATGTTGCCACACTCAAACTAAACCACACCCACTGTTCAACACGAAACAACAAACTGGTTATTTTGAGTAAATGTGCTGGAAACCACCTATGAATCATAGCTATCATAAAATTAGACAAAATTGTTTACCACTCGTGCGTCATTAATTATCACTCAAATTTATGAACATGACATGCAACGTAGACAAACACTGCTTTGACAAATCAGAGCAAATATGGATCCAAGTGGGATGCCCTAAGAATGGATGCTGCAGAATTTTTTACTTTCCGTTATCAAAATTGTACCTTATCAGTTCCACTGCATAAAACACAGCGCAAGTTTTCAAACATAAAAATGTTAAAAAAAACAAAACAAGAAATAAATAAAAAATAACCTTTTCAAAACCATGTTGAATATGCAGTTACACTAAAGTTAAGACTGGCATAACAGTTGCCTTTCCAGACATAGTGTAGTCTGAAATAGTGACTGTCAGAGCAAGTGATGGAAATATTTGTTTTTAAAACAGAGCTAAGAACCACTGATTAAGGTGATACTACTATTTTTTTGAGTTACCTATAATGAGAAGGGGACGCCACGAAAAAAGAATCAGTATGAAGCAATGCTCTGGTTTAAATCAAGTTTGGGGACCAGTCAGGGCACCCTGCAGCATTTAACTTTGAACTTTGAGTACACTGAACAGGGATATGACATCCATTTGGTAGGTTCGACCGTCTGTAACCAGTACCTGGGGAGGGGCTTCCATGGGAGTATCAGGCGGGGCGGTGACTACACTGATGATTGGCACCACGGTGGCCAATGGCTGAGGCACAGATGTGGGCACGGGAGGAGGAGGGGAAACAATAGTAGGCACCACCCCAACAGGGAGTGGCAGAGGAGAAGGTGGGGAAGCCACGACCGGTGTTGGCATGGTAATAGGAAGGGATGGCGACGGAGAAGGGTGCGTCACCAAGGAAACGGTAGAGGTAGACGGAGTTACACTGGGCTGAGAAGAGGAGGAAGGGCATGAAAGAGGAAGAGGAGGAGGCAGAAAGGAAAATGAAGGGGGACGGAGAGAGCAGATGAGGCGAGAGGGTGGGTAAAAAGTGAGAAAAGGAAAGGAGCAGCGTCACAGTGAAGCTGACGAAGTAGATAAACCCGTCTAGTGATCAGCTGTGCACAGACAGAATCAATCACCATGGTAATGATACAGTGAGCTGAGGATGGTCTTTAGTTTGACTGTTGTTTTGTCTAAAATACAATAAAGGCTTCACATCAAAAGATGAATGTGCCTTGAAAAAGAGCAGATAACAGATCTGTCAGCTTGTGAGTCTTCATTTATCACAATGATAAATCATGTTAAAATCAAGCCTCCAGAGGAAAGAGCCATCCATAGCTCACTGACCCATTACTGACACGTTTGACTCTGAGACCCTCAACAAGCTGTTTTCCGAGTAAAACAACTACAACATAGATCAAGTCTATTAATAACAACGTCTCAAGCTCTTCAAACAACAAACTTTGTGACAAGACAATCGTGTGAAACACACACCAGTCTAAGACCATGCAACCACAAAAAAACTTCTACAGACAGTGTACGGCACAGTGTCGAAGATGGTGCAAATCCAAGCAAATTGTTTGTGCAATGCAGATGGGCAACACTCTTCAATACCATATTACACATGGGGACACAGGGCTATATAGACCTCTTTACAGTGTGACTTAAAGAGCTGTGCTGAGGTTAGTCTTTAAGCTCACCTGCTTTACTTCGGGAAAAACTGTCCTATGAATCGATGCCTTAGAAGTCAGGATTTGGTGATAATACGGACATAAATAGTTTGCTAGTCTGAACTAGGTTGGTAGAATTAAAGTTGGGGGGCCATAGATGAAATACTTACATTCTGCTGGAGGCATTAAAAGTTCTTGGTATTCTCTATGTTGCAGAGTATTATTACAACACTGGTTCTAAGAGAATAACAACTGGAGCACATACTAGTAAAAATTGTCAAAATCAATTTTGCAGATACAAAAAAAAAAAAAAAAGAAAAAAAGAAAAAAGGTAAAAATGACCAAAAACCTCCAAACATGTTGGAATTTGCTGCCTTTTAAACAAAACTTTGCATGCTATAGTCACTTCAGTAGCATACACACTATTTTTACTGTCTATTAATGCACATCAACTCAAAGATAAATATTGTATTTCAAGGAGTGCAGAACCAACAAGCCAGTCAAACTGATTCATTTCTGTTACTTGAGGTGGTCAATCACTAAATGCTTCAAACATCTACCTTTGGGAACCAGAAGTTTCTGCTACTCTATATACACTACTGACTTAAAAGACGCTGTTATAACCCCCACCAATCATCACATGTCTACAACTGAAGACTGAAATATTTTTTTATTTTAAGTATCTGCTCCTTCACAGTTCAATTTACAAAATGTGTTCTGTCCATAAAAGTGGCAACAATCTTAAAGACACTGATACTGTTTATATTTCTTCAGTACCACACCATACAGGATATTGGACTGGACCATTCATGTATACACATTTCAAGATTCCTCTTTTCCCCACCGTTTCCCATATTAACCTTTCACTGTCCATCAGTTCTGATCCTTGAAATATTACCTAAGCTTTAATCAGGTGGTTGATATGAACATCTTTGGGTGCACAAAGGATAACTACTATGGGCGTCAACACAAGGCAGAGCTATATCCAAAAATCACAAAAAAAGAGGGATTCATTTGCCTATCAATATTCAGTTCAAGGTCAAATACATTCACCAATCTAATCATGTTGATACATAATTACTCACTAAGACACACACATACAAACACACAGGTACACATAAGGACAGACAGACAGGCACCTACAGTATACCCACATACACTGTGATACATCACAGTACCTGAACCAGAGCTAGATGAGCAACTTGGTACAGAAAATAAAGGTGTTCTATACTGGGAGACGGACTGAGGTCACACAACTAAATACACAAACACACATACATGCATACAGACCCATAAGTAGGCACGTTAAAACAAACCCGGTGATAGACAGGCAGCATGCCGATGAGCGAGCCAGAGAATGGAAAGAAAAATAGAAGAAACAAACTGAGTCGAAGAATAAGTTTAAAGTGAGAAAAGAACCAATTCAGGATGCGCAAAACATGCAATAATTACACTTAGAACAAGAATGACAACATGATCTTTGAATTTCTTTTCTATTTGTTTACTGGTAACATGATTAACCAACTGGCTGAAGGGCAGGAAGTCAAAAAAGGTGTGTGATTGGTGTGTGAAAGGATGTGTTGATCAGTTGTGAGACATTTCTATTGTTGCTGTTCATGTCCACAAGTCATCTGTTTATTTATGTGTATTTATGCCTATGTACATGTCATTGATTGTGAGGAATGTTTGTCAGCCTTTTCCCCACACACCATGTACACGAGGCTACAGCCATTTGATATAGGCACTTCCAAAGATCCTCCTGCTGAGAATCTGAACATCCATGTATAAATTTAGTGGTAGATTTCAAAATTTTATGTAGCGCTGCCACGTTTCCACTGAATGTGGAGCTAATCAACAAACTGTGTATGTGTAAATGTCTGTGTATGTACATGTCCATATTTGTCTCTGTGGCCTCCATGTTTCCACATATGTTTAAATCTACTGTAAAATATATGGGAAATCAACAGAGAGATGTTTGGAACATACATTAACTCTGTGGTGTCAGCTTAAAATGTGCATAATTACTGTATGTATAAACATGTAGGTAGGGAAGTGTGTCAATAAAATGAATGCGGACATAAATAGCAGATACTGAATTCAGTCCAGCACATGTGTTCCAGGGACTAGTGCCAGCTTGAGCGCATTAGGAATGTGTTTATTAAGTATTGTGCTCCGTTTATAATGAAATTAAAAGCGTTGCTGTACCTGTGCAGGCGCCTGCGGCAGAGTTGAGTGCGTGGGGCTCTGAATTGATGTACTACTCTGACTGGATGAAATGACCTGGTGAGAAACAAAAACACACACACAGAAAGAGTTTGTGAGGGTAAATGTAAACATTTACATGCACATAAACATCCTTTTTTGGTTTGTTCCTTTTTTAACTGGAGCAGTTCCCGATCACGTCCTGCTTATAATAACCCAGATAAACTCAAATCCCAGTTATGAAAAGAAGAATATTATATGGAAAACAACAGCTGGGGAACATCAGTTTCATTTCAATGTAGTCCGTTCTATTTTATCCCCTTTATTGATAATTCCCTGTTTAATGGTTGACCTTGACCAAGATAACAATCTGAAGATGTTCCTAAATGAGATATTAATGTTATGATATCACTCTCACAAAATTAGCAAAAAATCTTTTATAAAATGTATAAAGATCTATAAAGGCTTGGAATGCAACTGTTATGTAAACATGGTGAACATAACATGCAGGATTGGCTGTTTTGGTTGTTCAAAAAAAGAAAAATGACTACATTCCATCTTACGCTGACAAAAAACATTTGATCTCCAATTAACATCCAATTTCATGCTCAATCAAATCAGTTTAAGGCTGCAATTAGTTCATAACAGTGGTGTGTGCTGGGGGCAAAAAAGTTCTTAAAAAGACTGTGGTATTACTGCAGGCAAAGTGCCAGCTCTGTGGAAGCGGTTACCTTGAAGCAACGGCAACAACTTCAAAGAGAAAGCCGACATAAGAGTCATTACTGTATAAGCACAAAAATAGGGTGGGATCTATTTTTATCTTTATGGGGTTTAGACATCAAGGGATCTTAAATGTGTGAAAAATGATAATGTAAGGAGAAAAAGGGAAGAGAAGTGAAAAAAAAAGTCTGGATGTAGAAAATGTGACTTGAATTTACTGGTTTCCTTCTGTTGTTTTTCTTGTAGTCTTACTTGTTGGGAGGTCCCAGGGGGAGCTGGCTGGGAGCTGGAAGGGACTAGGGGGGTTCCCACTGTGGGCTGGGGGGTGGAAGTCTGAATCTGCTGCTTAGAAACAGATTAAGACAAAGAAAGACAGAAAGATGGACAGAGAGGAGGAGACGTTGCACGATGTGAAACGATGGGGGGCAAAGGTGAGAAATCAAGAGGAGATTGGAAACAAGGAGAGAGAGAAAAAAAAAAAAGTCAAAACATGTTTATAGCTTTTCGGATCAGAAACTGTACATGAGTGCAAACACAAGGTACTTCTGCAGTCTCCTCTCTAGTGATCAGTTTTTAGTCTAGATTTTCTTCTTGTGTATGCACACATGCACGCAGACACGACAACACATATTTATCTGTCCGGCAACAGATATATGCACACCAGCACCTACTGTATGTATATGCACATACACACAGCTTGTAGTGTAGCATGAACAGTACGGGCATTGTACTGGGGTTAGGCCGGGTGTAAGTACAGGGTTTTTTTCACATGCAGGTCAGGCCCTACGTGATTGGCAGTAATAATAAGTGGCTGTTACACAATCATTGAAGCACAGAGTAGAAGCTGGACACCAAACATTAAACTTGAAATATTGAACTTAAAGATGAAGATTAAAGATTTCAAACCTTATTGCCATTTTCTCAAACAAAGGCATTTTTAGAGACCAAGGTACAATAATATTTGGTACTTGAGTCATGTTTGATTTTAGTGGCAGATGCCACATTGCCTGATAAATCCCTAAAGAAAGCTTAGAGAATCCTCAGATCACTTTATGATCTATCCTCGTACAAATTAATTATTAAAATAAAATCTTGTATATGTTTCCTTTCTCTTTCCAGAAAGGTTCAATTCATTTTCATTTGATTTTTGATCCTGGTCCATTTCTTGTGAACATCAAGTCGTACAGAGCTGTACTTATTCTACCTGAATTTTATTAATGATCTACAACACTGACTACAGGACACAGGCAGTTATAACCGATCTCACTTAACCCTTAGAAGGTTGTATGCAACTTTATACTTGTCATGAAGCTCGTCCTCACAGTATGGTGGGAGCTTACAGTTAAGTATAGTTGCACCAGACATACTTCCACCTACCTTTTTCTAACATCATAGGCAGTCACATAAATTTCACAGCACAGAAACTGAATAAATCAAATGTATAGAAAGATCAAGAACTGAAGATAAATATCATGAAACAAAAGACAGAAAACAAAGATTGAAGAAATGAAAAGAAAGGACAGTGATCCTAAGTGGTTCAAAGTAAACATAGAATTATGATAATATCAGCATTCTAAGGGTTTAATGAATTTCAACTGCAACCTTTGAACCCTGTGTGGGAAGTTGATTTCCAGTCTGAACAGGAAATGGCAACATATTATAATAAAATAAAGAAGTGACTTGAAGCCAAGATCAGCAATTACAACACAACACAAAAGAAAGAATCTAAAATACACAAATAAAATGTCTCTGCACGGTTACATTGCCAGGTTTGTCTAAGCCCCCTCAGTTTTGTTGTATGTTTCTGTGTGTTTGTCCGTACAAATCAACAAAGTCTCGTTGTAGATTCATAACTAATAAAACTATTCAGTGTGTAGATGTCTACAGTATATACATTAGATAGTTTTTACATATAAAATGCTTGTCAAGTGGCAATTATGCTGACCTTTCCATCAAATGGACTTTGGATTTGTACGAGAAAAAATCCAAGTATACCATACATACAGTATACCTGCACAAACACACATTTCTCATATACATTCATATATGAACATACACACAAAATATTACTTACTCATATTGACAAATAAATGAAATACACAACATAAAGACACAAAAGAGGGGCTTAGACTGTTTGCTTATAAAGCTTATACACTGGAGAGTGTCTCAAAGACTACCTTCTGAATGTCGCTTTTTAAGTTAATAATTATTTGACTGACAATAATGATTCATGTGTTGGACTTCAAATCAAATGTTTCTGGTCTTGGACTTTCCCAGATGTGCTCTGGGTGGTGCCTGTCTGTGTAAGTCCTTACTGAGGTAGCGCTGACAAAAGTCAAGCCGCTGACAAACATGTCTCTAAATTCTTCTTCTATAAGCAAACACTGTCAAGGAATGAATAATGGGACATTATGAAGGCAGACCATGAGACTCTCTCTGTTGCCTTGATGGGACTGGAGGGGGTTAAAATCACAACCAAAGACTGGGCTCCTGGGTGGGTAATATATAAAAACAACAGGGACTGGTGTAACTGCCTCTGGGTCAAATTACTATTATAAATTAACTAATTGAACTTTTTCTAGAATGATTAATTTTACCTGATGGTTTACATTTTTAATTATTCTACTATTCTAAAGTTTCATGTTTCAAAATTGCAGACTGGTAAATGACCTTACTGGCACGAGGCGGGGGAAGAAAATGAATGCATTAACTGTCTTCACAATGTTAGAGGTCAATCTGTAAATAAATAAATAAATTTTCAACCTATGCAATGGTTAAAATTTGCAATCAAAGAAGACAGAAAGAGCACAGAATAACCTAATATAGCAATTACAATATATCCATCAATTGGCAGCTGATGGCAAACATTTGCTAAAAAAGCAACTATGTAATTTAGAATAGCAATTGACCCAGGGGTCTAGGGATGTTTTTAAGGTCTAAACTCAGTACCAGAGTGGGGTTAGCGGCCTGCATGGCCAGCAGTGACTCATGGTATGTCATGTCAGGTTGGGCAGGTACCACCCCTCCATGCCGGGCCCAGGCGCTCTGGATCAGAGACTCCAGATGATTTGATGATGCTCCCCCAAGTGGGAGCTCGGAGGATGGGGTGGGAGGGAGAAAGCTCTGCATGGAGGGTGGATGTCCCTGGGGATCTATGGGATGCACTCCCCCTGATGAATCGTAGAGCGCAGTGATGGATGAATGAGGGATGGACTGAGCGGCTGAGGAGTCAAATGTGGGGAGGAGCGGTGGGGGAGGGGGTGACTGGAACTCTCCTGCGTCAGAGGAGGCCAAAGAGTCACTAGAAGGTTCTGGGCTTCTGTCCTTAATGGTTACACCTGTGTGGTGAAGAAGAAGGCTTCCTGGAGGTAAGGGGAGCTCAGGACTGACATAAGAGTACAGCTCTTCTGTCACCGGCTGGAGACGGCTGTACGTGCCTGAACCACTTGATCCAGTTCCAGTGTTGTCCTCCAGAGGGAGGTCCATGGAGCTTCTTCGGGCCCGGTAAAGTCTGGATGCCAGGAGGCTTGGGTCTCCAGCAGCAGCTGCAGCAGCGGCAGCGGCAGCTAAATGGAACTCAAAAACACTTCCAGTAGATGGTGGGGCGTCAGACATTACTGGAGGTGCAGAAATAGGAAAGGCAGACGGGGAAGCATGCTGTGGTGGAGGATAGCAGCCCTCAGATGATGAAGAAGAAACAGAGCCACCAGTGGAGGCACTCATGGGAGGTAAGGGTGGAGGGATTGGACTGTGTGCACTCATTCTTTGCATGATGTGAGGGTGCAGGAACCCTGGTTGAGGTGGAGGACCAGGATCAAAACCCAAACTAGCAGCAGCAGCTGCTGCT
The DNA here is from genome assembly GCF_002260705.1 of Seriola dumerili. NCBI lineage: Eukaryota > Metazoa > Chordata > Actinopteri > Carangiformes > Carangidae > Seriola > Seriola dumerili. Next base: position 8,700,687 of record NW_019174393.1, read on the forward strand.
TGCCTCTGCTGATGGAAACTCAAGTGACCAAGCTGGTGTGCAGTCATTGGGTATCCTCCATAGGCCATTGCTTCATAATGGTCCAGTAAGGCAGCTTGATTTAGACTTAATCTCCGCACTGCTTCCTCATGCTCTGCTCTCATGTCTTTATAGCCGTACAAACTCGGGTCAGATTGTCCTGGGAGGTGCAGTGGCTCCGCAACGCCAAGTCTTTGAGCAGCTGCTGCAAAACCAGGATTTATCATAAACAGAGAGGGGGTCTCAACACCCTCCATCCCAGAAAAGGGGTGCAGGCTGCTCCCATAGCGAGGGTAGGCAGGCTGGAAATGTCGGGTGTGTGCCTCGAGAATGGACGTACTCTTGCGTCGCTGGGTGTTGTAGGCCTTTGGAGGCCCAGTGGGTGGAGGCGAGAAGGAAATGGGACGCTCAGGGATGGAGGGGAAGAAAATAGTAGGGGGGTCAGGGAGAGTTGGGAGGGGAATGCTCCCTCCTGCTCCTCCTCCTGCGCTTGTTCCTCCGCTGTAGGGGTGTGGCATTGAATGCTGCTGCGACAATGAGATACAATGGATTTAAGAATGAAACTCAGAGAATGAGAGAGAGAACCACAGCAAAGGCCCACATGGAATGGAGAAAATAGTCAAATAGTCAAAAAGAGCATCCTTCCAAAACAATACAAAGAGAAAAAATGACACATATTCTTTCTCCACACTAGAAACAAAATGATGTGGTTAACACAGGACAGAATATACCGGAAAGCTGTAGAAAGATGTAATGAGATGAAGAAATTTTGTAATGTAAAGATACAAAGCTGGTTACAACAGGCTGACAGAACAAGTGACAACACAAAGACAAAACAGAGACACACACACACACTGATAGCTCACAGGTAGATAGAAAGAGGAGAAATAGATGCAAAGACAGGAGAGGCCAAATGCTGCCTCTAAGATCAACAATATCCTGACGCATCTGCACTTTCATCTTGTCCCTGCAAACTTCTGCTGACCTGTTAACTGAGCAGCTGCAGCCAGCAACTTCAATCAAATGGATCGAAATATATATAAATAATTCAAGGAATGGGTCTACGTCACTTTGACCAAGCATACAGATAAGTTGCTTCCATTTTGCTTTTGAGACAAAATCTGAATGAGGGATTTGGATGCAGAATGTTTTTATAAATGTTTTAAACATGTCGTCCAAGAATAGACACTAGAAACTAGGTTTTTTTTAACTAGCTGATCCCAATTTTGAGAGAGCAGAATGACTGATTAATCGTGTGACGCTGATATTTTTTTTCTTTGCCACTCCAAAAAGGATCAATGTTTCCTGAGGGTTAGGGCATGTGCAACATGCATTTTTGCATGTACATCTTCATGCCCAAAAAATACCTACAGAAACAGAGACTGAGAAGGTAAGAGAGAAGGCTCCGGCAGCTTCTAGCACAGAAAAAAAAGTGCTACTAAACCTGGCACCTGTTCCAGTGTTTAAGCCATGTCATTCATTCTTAATTGTTTCTATACATCTTGGATAAAGCAACTTTCTAATGGCTAATATTTTACACTAATTTCCCTTTGAAAACGACAATTTCAATAATTTTGGCTGCCAAATGAGCAGCTCCTGATGGCAGATGCACAGGATATTAGGCATTTGTATCTTAGAGTGAAGTTAAGGGTCAAGAAAGTCATTCTGTATTCAGTATAATCACAAGGTGGTCTATTAGAGGGAGAGAGAGAGGGGGAGAAAGAGGGAAAGATGGATAAATGGATGGGTAGAACAACAGACTCACAGCAGTGTCTGAAGGATTGAGGTCATATTAATCTACTTACTCACACAGGTGCCACTTAGAATGCCTTAAATTTAGAATATAGTTAATCTGACTGATTTAATCTTTTACAATTAGATTACAGTAACGGCTCAACCTACACAGTTTAGACGTCATTGCTCCATAGTTCGCTCTCATTATAGAAGACTACACCCTGTATCAATATTCAGTAAAGGGGACTAGGAATGCTACAGTCTTACTAAACAAGTTCAAAACGTTTTCCTCCAGCTTCTTAACTTGCACTTTTAATTAACTCACAAATAAATTAAATTTCCGATTCTATGTGGTTGTGTCATCCATCAGTTAGAACAAATAATTGGTACTTGAATAGCACATTTAATTTGTCACGGGTTTCCATTTACAGCGACAATGGGCACTCTCATAATGAATGAAAAAAAAAGTTTTTTTTAGCAGTCTTTTTTATCTCTAATTTCAGACACCAGTGTGGCCCATGCCCTTCATCTTTCTCTCTCTCTCTTCCTCTCTGTTTCTCACCACCTCTGCCCCCTGGTGATTAAGATTGTGAACCTACAGGGGTGGAGAACAGGGCGGGTAGGCTGGCCCTCCGCTGCCTGGCCCTGGGCACAGAGGAGACAGAGTGAAGGGGTAGGACTGTCTCCAGGGCTTTGGAGAGGCGCCCAGCGAATGTATCCCTCTCAGCAGCGAGAGGCATGCAGGGGGAGGTGGTGATGTAGGAGGACGAGGAGGACAGATCTGGAGGAGGGGTGGAGGGCTGCTTTGGAGGAACTGCAAGGGGTGGAGGAGCATGGGAAAAGGAGTAGGAGGAGGGGGGGACGCAAACGGACATGCTACGACTTCGACGAAGGCGTGATGCAGGCTGTACAGGGAGCGGTGATGGAAAAGGGTGGGATCAACATGAAAAACAAACACAAAGAAAGTAAAATACAAAAAATTACTCAAACAGAAAACACCAGTAACAGGATGAACATGAAAATTCAGAGATTAAGTGAAGAAAACGCACAAAAAAATCAACTATGTGACTGAAAAAAAGTTACCAAAGAAATAGTTACAGTCTTGACCTTCAATTTTGTGTTAAAAAAAATACTTGATGTTATGTTCCATAATTAGAATAAGAATCAATTAGCAAGCAAGATAACAACTACTAAATTATTAAAAGATTTAGAGAGAAAATAATTCTCTTAGGGAAGGTCAATGCACCAGTGATGTTGTTAGAGGAAGTTTAAATCTTTCCAAAAGCAAATTTCTTAATGGGGCAAAATGTGCTGTATCATACAGTTAAAATGTATAACAACAAAATCCAATAAGACAAAGACTCATAAATTCTTATGACAAAATGAAAGACAAACTGAAACACAACAATGACAAAAGAAATGTCAATATCATTTAAAACAAACAAAAAAAAATAAACACAACATTGCATAAGGAAGGATGATTATCCAAATAATTCTTTAAGTTGTTATTGAATAGAATAAACAAAGATTGCTGGCTCCAAGAAATGATATTTGATGAGGAAATAAATCTATTAAGAAATGTTGTGTTGCTTCAAAGACAAATCTAAAAAAGTACGTAATTGAGTTATTCAGTCAGCCTACAAATGGAATGATCATCCAGCTCAACAATAAATCAGTCAGTGTGGGTTCTGGTATTCTGGAACAATATTTGTAGCCAAAAGGTCACCAGATGGAAAGGTCTTGTGTGGAAAATTAAATGAGAAATATTCGCCTCTCCATTAGCAACTACTTATAAGGTGCCAGTGAGTAAGGAATTTGTCAGGGCAGCTAAAAGGTCAGCAAGATTATGGTTAAAATAGAAAATATGCTCAGGAGACATTCCCTGAGTGAATGAAAGAAGGTACATAAAAATATCCATGGGCCATAAAGAGTAGAAGTGTTGGTTGATATGTATCCAAGCAAATATGCCCAAATATCAATGTATGAAACAAGTTAAAAAATATCAAAACAAAGAAATATACAACAAAACAATTATAACAAAATGAATAGAAACTGAATAAACAACAGATGCAGGTGCATAGATGAGGGACCATAAAGAAAAATGGATTTTAACATCAGTATAAGGAAGTTTGAGGGAAGGAGAAAGAAAGAGGTAACTGGCTGATAACGGCAGGACTGAGGGACAGAAATACATCTTGAGGCTAAAGACGCAGTGAATGACGCTTTCTGTGATGAAACTCAACAGAAACTGAATGGCTGGCATACTGTAAATAAGTGATTGACGGACTAGCTCAATTACACTGAAGATGCCTGAAGATTTAAATAAATATCAGACTGCGTTATAACTCATTGTCTAAATGGCTAAAATATTGACAGAAAAATGTATTGTGCTGTGTTTGACAAATCTGTACAATACCGCAGGTGACATGCCTCACTGAGTAACCTCTGGTACTCTGCTGCTCCAGGTCAAAGGTCATCGTCTCCAAATAAAAACCAATCACCAGCATGCTCTCATGTATTGCATTGAACACACAACTGCAATCATTCCAACTCACTCCCACTCCAAAACATGATGCAGCGCTCACTTCAAACTGATGAGTCATTTTCAGCACATCTGTGAACACGGCACCACGCATACATGTGTGCAAAAGTGCAAATGAAAACCTACACGTGCATAGTCTCACATCTGGACGACATCACAACTCACCATTGGCTGTGGCGGCTGGGCGTAGCCTGGGTGTTGCTGCGGGGTAGCAGAGGGGGTGGAGGGATAAGGGGTCTGAGGCTGGGAGGGGGGCTGGGTGGAAGGGGGGCAGCTGTACGACATAGTCAGCTGACCGAGGTAGGGGGAGTCTGAAGAGAAAACCGAGGAACCCTGGCCGCTGTCCATAGCTCCTTCAGCTAAGAGAGAAAAATGTGTTAAGATATCAGGAGGGTAACCTTTTCCCCCCTCCCTCATCATGCTAATACATCTCTAGAGTCTAATGACCTAAACACATTCATATCTCCATTCATGCACTTCACATCCAAGTGATTTTTCTTCTGGTTTGACAAAATACACAGGCCATAGTCGAGCACAAGTTGTTCATAAAGGGTACAACTTATGGAGCTCACTGCCATAAAATGTTTTGTTGGATATATACGCCAATTTTTTTGGCTTAAATGGGCAAAAAAATACATTATCAACTTTCAGCATGTTGTAATTCAAGTGGCCTGAGAGCTCTTAGCTCTGTTTTCAGACTTTAGAAAATCTAAGCCATGATGGGAGACTCTGGCCAATGACAGGACTTGTCAGAGAGAGAGCGTTTCTATTGGCTGGTCTACAAATGCACGGGCATGTCTGTTCAGATAGACGTGCGTCAATATCGGTGAAGCATTTCAGGGATGGACAGGTAACGGGCTGCTAACTTCATTCTCATGTATGTTGTTGTGTAGGTAGATTTACCATGAAAGCAGGCGATGAGTAGATATGCATAATGTTCCTAATAGTTTAGCCTTCTGCTAACCGTAGCCAAAGGCTCACGGCTGCAGCTGTGCTGCTTGTGTTGCGTGAGTGGAGAGCTGGAGGAGGGCGGCTGTATCTACAAATTCTGGCTTTTAAATAAATCATACATTACATATGCTTAATATATAAATATCATAACAACTTGAAACACATTTTCATAACTACTGTTCTTATGACTCAAACATAGAAATAAGATAATTAAATAATTATCTTATTTCTATGTTTGATTAATTAAAATACATACTAATTTTTTTTTTTAAATGAGGTTTTATGTTTTAATAAAAACTCATCAGGTCACAGACTTGATCATCACAAGGCCATGTGTTAAAGAATTCAAGGGTCTGCACGGGTAGAAATACATATACAGGATATGACAATGCAGAGGTCTACTGTATTTACTGTGACTGCTGCTTGCAGTATGTCTTACATGTGTGTGAGATGCCGGTCTGTTGATAGTGAAGCTGCTGCTGCTGCTGCTCCACTTCAGTCTCTTCTGCCTCTGCCTGTAAACACACACAAGCTAAGGTTAAACTAAAGGAAGCAAAACAGAAAAAAACTCAATTTTTTTACATTACACATATTACATGCTCCCAATGTACACAAGTCAACATTCAAATATAGAATATCACAGCTAGAATAAGGACTATGCGAGTGCCTGGGGAAAATAGCACTAAATTTGATCTTGTGTGATAAATGCATAAGGCTAAATCATTTGTTGTCGTTGTTTTCTTACAAACTTAACAAACTTTGAAAAAACATCCTTACTAACTCCTGATCAGTCTGTTGTTCCAACATCAAATCAATCTCACAAAAAGGTAAAATATACGAACAAACTGACTTCCAAACAAATTCTACAAACCTGAGTGTGTGAAGTTTTGAGTGTTTCTTGTTGCTGTTGATGCTGTTGATGTTGTTGTTGTTGCTGTTGTTGTTGTTGTTGCTGTTGTTGTTGTTGTTGTTGTTGTTGTTGTTGTTGCTGTTGCTGTTGCAGCTGTTGTAGCTGTTCTGCCTCCAGTTTTCTCTTCTCCTGTTCCTCTCGTACCAGCTGCCTCTGTTCTCTCTTCCTTCGGATCAGAGACACACGGTCCTTGATAGCCTTGGCCATGGTCTTATGGTCACCCTCAGCAACGTATCCAGACTCAACCTGAGGGGACAGATACTCTCATTAGCAAACATCCATCTCTTCTTACCATACAGTTCTTTCCATCCAATATCCTTGCCCTCAGTCTATTCTCTTTTTGATTACTTCCCTCCCACCATTCATCCCTCCATTGAATCCTCTCCTCCTTCACACCTACCATTTCCTGGGCCACATCTTCAGGGACGTCCTTGTTCAGGTCAAAAGAGAACTCGATGGCTTCGTTGTCTTTGTATTTGCCTAAAAACAAAGAATGAACATGTTGCTGGTCCAGCAGCTGGCTGTCTGTTACTAATAAAATCTATAGTGTAAACATAATTTTATTAAACAAAATAAGTGCTTTGATTCTTCAATAGTTAAATTGTGATTTTTCAACAGCTAAAAAAGCTGATACACATTAATATTTGCTAAATCAGGACAAAAGTTTAAGTATGTGTTTATTAGGTATTTTACAATTGCACTGACTTTGACCAAGACTTTAGGAATGACAAAAGATATTCCTATTAAAATTTCGTTCATATATATATAAGACTTTAATCAGATGGTGAAATAAAATAATTATTTGCCTTTGAGCTTCTTGACGTCTTCTATCCTGAGCCAAAGTTTAATGGCGATCATTTCCCCATCATCCTCCTCTGCCAGTTCAACCCTGACCCCTGTGTCCTCCTGGAAGAATGCATGGTTCAACAGGATCTTTATGGCATACCTACAGGAACAAGAGGGAAAAAGAGATCGATTTAGGACAGAGGATAAATGTGGGAAAGAGCCATGGATGGAGACTGAAAGATAAAAAGACTGCAAATGCCTTGTGAGCCAATGTCCAACTTATAAGCTAACAGGAGAGACATGGTGTTTCATTAATCTGCTGGGAATCAAAACATGTTGACAACATTTAGTCCAAAGACAGCCTTCCACATATATTTTACATTGTGTCATTTAGTTTGTGGGCTGTGAGTTGCTAATGGCTCTTGTAGAAAGAAAACCCCTAAGAAATCCTAAAACTGAACACCAATGTTGCTGGTGACAGACAATGAATCAGATGACTGTTCTTTACCAAAAGACCAGGGTAACTGGATTTGTACAATAAGTAAAAAGAAGATAAAAGGAGAGAGAGTGCAAGAGAGGGAGAAGGTTTAGCTTTGGTCAAGTTTCTAAAGAAGTAGACGAGAGGCTATGGTGAATATTTTTGGCAGAGCCACGGCATGTGGAGAGAGAACAGAGCACTTCTTATTTCTGACCAAGAAGCTGTGAGTTAGAACAGGATTTAGAGAAAAGAGGATTTTACTGTTCAGTCTTTCTAGTGTACAATATAATTCAATCATAAAACTCATTTGAATTCTACCATCAAACATTCCTGGGTGTAGTGATGGTAGCATGATCCACGTCATTTTATTTTTAGAGACATAATGCAAATATTCTGTGTCAATCCAAAAATATGATGAAAGCCTACGGGACCTCCAAAAATACAAATCCAAAAGAAATCGCTATATGTCAACAGATCCGGATTTGGCGTTGCCAGTTTGTGTTTGTGTGACTCACCTCTCATCCTTGTTTGTTCTGATGCAACCCTCTATAATTTCCTTCACTTCAGGAATGGCTACCTTGTCAAAACTGCCAGGCTTCACTCCCTGCAAAATCACACAAAGAGAAAAGAACAGTGAAGGCAAGGAAGCTTTTAGAGAAAGACAAGGAGACAAACAGAAGGGAAGACAAACTTGCTGGAGTTTGGAAAGAACTAAAACACAGCTCTTTGTCACTTGTACACAGGAGAGATTTAACCTAGCCTGCCACCTCTGAACACACACAAAAATACTGTACATACATGTGCTGTAATTCATTCTCTGAAGCTCTGAAGGTCATTTTGTTCCAGAATTTACAATGGATTTGTTTTTGTCTCTGTATCTAATGCAGAATAAAATTATGCACAACAAAATATTACTTTCCAATATAGGAACATAAAAAACAGGAAAAATAAAATACAGGAATGAATTAACAAATGAAACAAAAGATGGATGCCAATTTCTTATTATATACTGCAACATTTACTGTTGTTAATTAAATTAAACTGTACTAAATCTATGAAATACACATTGTAATCCAAATTAACAAGTCATACTAATAGACTATATTGCTGTAACAGTGTTGTATAAAGTTTAACTTTGTGAGCCTGTCCAGTGATAGTTTGGTCCAGGGTTAATTCCCACATAAATGCAAATGCATGACTTCTCAGGAATAAATAATTAAACACAACCTTTCAGAGCCATTGAAGAATACTAAAATACATTTTGAAGAATAACACTAATAAAAAGCCATTAGCCAGAACCCACTCTGTCTTTTTTAGTAAAGGCACTAAAAACAGGTAAAAGACAAAATATAAAACAGCCTGTTAGCATGACACAGCACAGTGCGATGCAGGGTTTAAGTGCCGACTGATACTATGAGAAATGAGGTTACTTTCAAGTGCCAAAAAAGTGTATGACTGTGGCCAAGGAACCTCTACAGGCACATTAAATTATGGGTCCACCATTCAGAAGCCTCCCACTGAACAGAAGTTCAACTACACAGCTCACCACAAGGCATCTTAACGACCAGCACATTTGTTCAAACACTGTTAATGGAGGAACAAAATAGAGACTGAGGCAAAGAGGAACAAGTAGGGATCGGAACCTAAAATCTAAATAAAGAAAAAGGGGCAAGTGACAATAAAATACTCCAGGTAACATTCATTCCATCTGTCAAACATGGACATATAAAATGTCAACAAACTTTCTGGTCCATCATCACTTTCTGAACTGATAGAGCTCTCCTGAAATGTAGGTGAAATAATCACTCCAACACACAAAAGTTTAACCCAAATGAAAACTTTTAAACTTTTTCTAACAGATATATCAAGTATAAATGCACAAACTAACTCATAAAAGATGAGTGCAGATCAAAAGCAATGAAAAGCAGGAAAAGAAAAGAGAAACCAAAAGTAAAAGAGACAACACAGTAACTATAACTAAATGACTTGTTGGCCGGGTCACTATAAAATAGCTAAATGATAGTTTGGTGGAATGATAGATGATCAAATAAAGGGTAAAAACTTACCTAGGAAGTACTCAGACAAGTGGACTGGAGAGTTGTTTGACTGACAGATGTCTTTGAAAAAAGTTTTTAGTCTAAAGTCACTGCTTGCCAGACAGATGGACTGACTGTTTATCTCAACCTGTTTGTGCCAGCAAATGACCACCTCCCTCTGCTCTCTCCTCCAGCCGTCGTCCCTTCCTCCTTTACTTTCTTGGCCTGTTTCTCTCCTGCAACCCCCCCCCCCAGTTTCAACCATTACATAACAACCCCCATCTCTCTCTCTCTCTCTCTCTCCCTCCCTCACACACACTTAGATTCCCGGACCAAACAACGTTAGGACTGATGGAGGAAGTAATGGTATTAAGTCTGACAGAAGAAGGGAGGATGAGGGAGAGGGACAGAGAGAGAGAGAGAGAGAGAGAGAGAGAGAGAGAGAAAGAGTTAGAGAAAGCTAGACTTTAGTTTAACAAGGCTGACTGGAGGTAAGGAATGTTCCCGAAGGAGAGGGACCATGAAGCACGTCAACAACATTGTATGTCAAGGTATAAGAGGATGAGCCTTAAAGAATATCCACACAATCCTGGCTCTCTCAGCCTTTCAGTCATACAGGATAATACAAAGGACCTCAGATCCTATAAGAATTATACAAAAAAGTGAAATATTTCCATGAAAATATATACTATATATGCAGTTAAAATGTTTATTGAATTGCATTTTCACTTTGTTGCACATGCTAGGCCAATTCCCAAACTGTTTAGCTTGTGACCCCATTAAAATGATAAATTAATTAAAAATCACCCACTAATTCACATGAATATAATTTTGTGTAGCATAAATATTTTCTGCTTGCCTTTCCTGTTAATCAACAACGCCTCAGTAATTTTATCCTGTGACCCCTTAAGGAGCCCCGACTACCAGTCAACTGACAGATGAAGCAGCCAATTCAGATTCAGTTGGTGATAACATGAGAGTCTGAAATTTTTTTTACTGCAAAAGTTCCTAAAATAATTTGAATGGAACAACAGATCCTGTGAGCTGAGAAGACGGAAACATGCCAAGTTACCAGGTAACTGTTTCATAACTGCTCGATAACTCATCTACAATAAACTGGCGTTGAAACTTGAAGGGTTAACTGAGGAGAGACAGAGGGAGCAATGAATGGTGGAAAGCTGGAAGCACGGATTAGGCAGCAAAATTAAAGGAAGCAGGTGACTAGGGCATCCTGGGGTTGTCACAAGTTTGTGCTTGTGTGTGCATGTGTGTGTGTGTGTGTGTGTGTGTGTGTGTGTGTGTGTGCATGTGTGTGTGTGTGTGTGTGTGTGTTGTCTGTGACAATAACGATTACAGACAACTGAAGTTGGCTGTTTGACTAAAGATTTTGCTGAATGAATACAACAACAATCTGAGCAAAAATGCTCTGTACTTCCAGTAGATGAGATTACTACATTTAAGTTGTCACTCAAACACATCACACACAGAGTTGTGAACCCAGAGGCTGAGGTCACTAAGATAATCAAATATGGTTTGATTAAATTTGGAAAGAAATTTCATTTTTTTGTGTGAGTGAGAGGAGGGAATATGGAAGGAGAGGGGAGGACCTGACAGACACACAGATTTAAATATACTATCTGAATTTATTCTGCCCATAAAGCTTTGTAAATTGAATTGAGAGATCCAGAGACAGGCAGACAGATGGTATGGATCGACACTGAGTTCCATTACTGAATACTGAAGCACTGGAACATTAAAGCATATGGAGTGACCACAGGAATTTAAATAACCATACGTCAAATATAACATTAATCAAGACTAATCACTACAGCCCTTGTCTGATTATCATTGTCTAAAATAATGTCAGTGAAGTAGAGGTAGGGTCATGTCTGGAACAGATTAATTAACACTGTACTCAGCACAGTATTCATTTCTGGTATACAAATTAAAAAGGAAAAATTCCAGTGCTGCCAGCGTGTGTCTAAAGTTACCATTAAATTTGAATGTTAAGACTCGACTACCAGAGGTAACAGCAGCGCTTGCTTTAGCTGAAGGGGATGTTGCACTCATCTGTAAGCTATAAATAGCACTGCATTTCTGTTGTTTAGGAGACTGGTGTTAATCCTTCCTCTGTTTGAAATGAGTGCTTTTGCAAAAATTGCATTTAACCGACCGAGTAAGTAAAAAGTGCCCACGCGTTTCTTGAGCATCTTTTCTCTTTTGCACTGTTTCAGTAACATAAAAATGATTTGGTGTTTCAAATAAAGCTTACCGAGCTGAAATAAGAGATGTGATAGGAGAGAGAGAGAAAAGAGAGAAAAGGGGAACAACAGAAGGGTAGACAGAGAAAAGAGAGAGAGAGATTTCTAGTAAATTCCAATGGTCCATTAACCATCACTGTCAGCCTCCACAGAGCTGAACTCAGTCCCCTGAGGAAAGGAGGGAGACAGCTTGCATCTGTGTGTGTGTGTGTGTTGGGTGATGACCTCAGCAGCACTTAATTTAAAAAAAGCCCATGATTGCATCTGTTGTCCTCTCTGTCTGTTTTTTTGTCTTATTATTATTTTTTTTTTACTCTCAGTGTTTCCAGCCAACTGTCATCTAAATTTCAGCTCAGTCTGGAAATGTTACAAAAACTAGAGGGGAATTAGGAGCATATCAGTCAGATGGTTTGACGCAAGAGGCTTTTTGTCTGTCAATAAAGAGATCCACTAGAAAAATGGAGATTTGCTCTGATATAGTTTGTGAGGGGTTGTGCTGGAGAGTCCTTTTGGAGCCTTTCTGAACATTGACAAGAAAGAAATTTGATTTAACTTTTTGTTTTCGTGCAAGACATTTCTTTGGCAGAAAATGTGATTCTTTTTACCCTGCAGTTGTTTTGAACTCAGTGAGAACAATACCTTTGGCCAACGAATGTGGCCAACGAGTGTTTTGCGCAAGACCAAAAAAAACCAAACTGCTTTACATTAAATTTGGCCTGACATGACAAGGTTTTCTCAGTACTGCTCTCTAGTGGTGGAGAAAAAAATACAGTCAAAGATGTGTTCCTCTAGTGCGTCTGTTTTTTTTTTTTTTTTTGCAAAGTAGAGGTGGGGAGGGCTAGAGAACAAGACAGAGACTAATCAGTGCAAAAACACTGTCATATGACTGAATCTCCTGCAGCTCATGCCAAACTTATTAATATAGCCAGTAAACAAGTGTGGGGAGGGAGTGGCAGAGAGAGCCGGGTGGAGGAGGATGTAGATTAGAGACAAAAAAGACAAACGTGGCTTTTAGATACACCACATGAATGTCAAAACTTGGTGTGTCCACAGTATCAGCGTGCAGAACAGAGGCATTCCAAAGAAAAATCGTTTCACTCTTTCTGTCATACACGCACTGCACAGGTCAGTCAGACTTACACTAGTAACCCGCCTGTAGATCTGGGCAGCATTTTGACATTCAGAGTAGGGGTACTCTGAGGTAGCCATCTCCAGCATACACATCCCGAAGGCATAGACGTCTACAGATTCATCATACTTCTCTTCATACATCTCTGGAGCCATAAACTCTGGGGTACCTGATGAAAAGGAGAGGAGAGGAAAAACTTTGATCACTCTGTCACCATACTGCACATTTAAGGTCCTGTAATTAGGAATTTCTTTATTTCATTTTTCCCTCTAGGAAACACAAACTATAGATCATCATTGCTATGGAGAGGGTTAAATGAAGTGTTAAACTGGCTGTTTTAAGTGTTTCCACATGTGGGAATGTCTCTACAACTTGCAGTAACATAGATAGAATATAATCTGTCCTGAATAAAAACAAATATTTGTCTACTTGTTTAGATTCTGATGGTTCCATTACATGTATTTTCTTGCAAACCAGCCATACGGCACAATACTTCCACACTATGAGATTTAAGTAAACAAGCTATAAACACACCATATAGGTACTACATAGTAGCCTAGTAATGTTTGTTGAGTGTGGATGTCTTCATACTTGAGCTTTACCTAATTACTACAAAGCAGCTGTGAGATTTACTAAGCATTTCATTCTTGCCCAAAGTGCATGAGAGTATGTGCATTCATGTACTGTGTGTGAAGAAAATGTGTGAACCAGAATACCAGAATACCAAAATACCTGTGGTCAACTGGAATACTGAAAGGCAGCCAAGTTATTACATGGAGCAGAACAGACACTTTGTATTTCACTTGTGTATCATATGCAGAGTGTGTGTGTGTGTGTGTGTGTGTGTGTGTGTGTGTGTGTGTGTGTGTGTGTGTGTGTCTGTGTGTCTGTGTTTGGCGTATCTTTGGTGTGTGTATGTAGCCGTCACATCTCCAGACAGCTTAATCCTTTCTTACCAGGAGACTAACTGGTGTGTGTTACAAATACCTGCATGCTTTAACAACCAGACCTTTAGAAGCAGCAAAGTTAATCTACAGTAGGTGTGTGGGGTGTGTACAGAACGTGTCTGTGTTCACGTCTTTGCTTATATAAGACCGTGTGTGTGGACATGTAACGTAACTAATGTAAAACTTTACATCTGGTATGTCTGCATGCAAGAGGTTAGGAATTTGTGTTTTCACTGGGGACATGCGTCTTCTTACCTATGACACTCTTGGCAAAGGAGGCCCTCTTTAATGTGGCTAACCCCAGGTCCCCTATCTTCACAGAGCCCGTGGGCCCTGTGATAAAGATGTTGTCGCATTTCAGGTCTCTGTGGATGATGGGTGGAGCTCGGGTGTGCAGGAAGTGAAGGCCTTTGAGGATCTGTCTGCACCACGAACGCAGAACTTTAATTTTCATCACCTTGAAACGCTTCAGGTAGCTGCAGGACAAAGACATCAGACAGAGGAGAGCATGTCACTCAACAAAAACTTAGAGAGAGTGGCAGTTCCAACCCTGTAGTGGCCAATCAACAGCTGTGTGTTCTGTTCAAGTGGCCTTTGTCCTGACATAATAACTGTCTTCTTTGAGAGATGCTCCAAACAAGCAGACCAGCAAATATTATAAAAGGTGTAGCATCATTGAATTGAGTTTTAGCTTTACTCTGATGACACTTTAAACTGTTTTGAATTCTACAGTAATGTTATTGCAGGACACTGAAATCCCACCAGAGCAAGGTATCCAGCGGCAGACCATAGTCAGATAAGATATAGACGCAGTGGAAACATGGATATATAATAAATTCTCACAAAGACATGCATCTACACAAAAACACAAAAAAGACAGTCAGTCATTGACAGACATTCTGGTGTCTGTGTGGTAAATAATTTAGATGCATTTTATCTATCTAAAAGAGACATCTATTTTAATCTGGACATAAATACCACCTGAAAACATCAAGAGTGACACAGACTTAATACATCCATATTTATTTTATTCATACCGAACCGGCATTTAACTATTTTAACCATGTCTTTTAGTCACTATTTTCACATTACATAAAGCAAATAATAACCTTTTCAAGCTCATGTACAGGTCACTTTTTTAGCTGTTGATCTCCTAATGCACATCATCAAAGATTTTTTAATGTGGTGTCAAAGTGGGACACATAACAGTGCAAATGCCCATTCATCTTTTGGTAAACATTAGTTGCAAACCTTTTTTTTCTTTACATTATTACTTATTTTATTTTATTTTTGACTAATTCTCTAGAGGTTTAGGGGTTACAATTTCTAAATATTTGTCTATTGCTTTACACATTTATTTTTTTTATATTATACTCTTTAGTGCAATCCAAGTAGAGTGCCAAACAGACACAGCCAGACATGGTAAGTAAGGTGTGCTCCTCATCATCTTTTTTGATTTGCTTAACTCTGCAGGTCTGTGTAAGTTACACTGCATCACACTGGCAAGAGCAATTGGATTTGAGTTAATTGTTGTTATTCAGTAAAGCACTTTGGTTCCTAGAGCTCAAAATACTCTTGTCCTTGTTCTATTTACTGCATTTAATTCTATCACCAAGCTTTAAACTTAGCTTGGACTAAATCTGCCCATGGTCCTGGTGACCCTGCAAGAATGTCGTTGTCTTCTCCAGTGATGCCCTCTCGGTTCTCCTGGTCCGAGTCCAGACAGCTGACCAGGTACAGAGCAGCATCAGTGAGCTCCGGGCATCAACGGTGGCTCCACAGATCCTGAGTGTCAACAGCTGCTCTAATAATGCAGCAACTGCAAATCTGTCTTCGCTGATGAAGAGCAGCTCGGACAAGTCAGGACTCAGCATCACAGACCAATCTGCTCTGACCCAGCCCCAGATTGTTGGGTTGAGCTCCAGTGGCACAACAAGATATAGCTGTGACCCTGTGACTTTACCAGAGTAGACTGTGTTCATTTAATCAGGTGCTGTACCTCATCATTCTAAGGTACTTTAACTACAGTATACTTATACTCCATTTAATTTCACTGGGAAATACTACAGTTCTTACAACAATACAATTAATGACAGCCATACTTAGATGTGACTTTGAAGATAATTTCTTTTCACTCAAGCCATATGATCAATTTATAAAATATGATGAAGTAATGCATATGATGCTTCCACAACCATCATGAGCCCAATGCCAACGGAAAGCACTGAGAGGTGATTTCTCATTGGATGCCGAGCAGCATCAAACGTACCCTCAGATACAGAGGAGACTAAATGCAAGTCAGGCAGCATCTCTGCTGACTGGAGGGATCTAAATAAACAATGTGAAGTGTGTCCTCTCTTCTGCTCTAGGATGAAGTAGCTATACAGGATTATCAGTCATGCTACATGGTCTCCACCAGGTAGTTAAAAAAGTGATATAGCTAGGTGTTGTCATATATAATTTGAATGCAGCAGTGCCCTGCATTGTTAATACTAGTAAAGCATACCTAGAAATTTGTTCTATTGTTCAGTTACAAAATAAGAGAAGATGGATTGTAAGAAAACTGACGCACAGCAATTAAATATTCATAACAATAAAACTCCTTCATTTTGTCACTTCCTCAGTTATACAGTGAAGTGTCTCCTCTGACTTTCAATGATGAGTTTGTTTCTTATATAGGCCACCATTTCTCTCCATCTTAAAAAAGTTATACGGAGGAATTTATAACAGCAAAATATCTGGACGGATTCACATATTTTCACAAGGAGTTTGCCTTCAGGGCATGGAACAAGTTAACAGACAGAAAATAATCTTTTGGGCAATTTTTTTTTAGAAAAATCCACATCTGCAAAACTTGAGTGTTTACACTAAAACCTTTTTACAGCTATCCCTCCTCCTCACACCCAGCCCCATTCCATCACACTCCATTTCTCGCATTTATTTCTTCTTCTCACATACCCCTTAAGAAACAGAACCCTCTTCTTCCTCCTTCTGTACCTTCCTCCCCTTTACCTACCCGTACTCCTCTACCTCGCCTCTCTCCTCTGCGTTCTGTCTCCCACTCTCTGAAGTCAGAACAGTGCTGACAGACAAGTTAAACCCTGTGGCATGCGATGTTGGAGTGACACTGCACAAAACATCTACACACAATCACTCGACCGTGCTCTTTTCAACACACGGACCTAAATACATAGATATGGATTTGCACTTTGAGAATGTATATGTATGCAGCTATACATGTATGCAGTATGTGAACAGTACATAGATGCATGAGCGGATGAGCATTCATACACACAGAAGCATAAATACAAACACGCAGACATACAAATGCCACAGCAGTACACACACACACACACACACACACACACACACACACACACACACACACACACACACACACACACACACACACACAGCTTTCTGCCTCTTTCTCTGTTTCACACACACAAACACACACTCAAGGACACACACAGATAAGGGGTCTCTAATACTCTGAACCCACGCTGGCCAGTATTTCCATCCTCACCATCTCCCTCCTTCCCTATCAGTCCTCCCTCTTGTCATCTCTCATACTTTTTCCACCACTTCACTGCACAAGGGATCCGCTCCTTTCTGAGTCTTCATCTGGCTGATGGCCAAATCGCTCTGCAGCCTTGAATCTGTTCATATATGTACATGCATGCACCAAACAAACTTACATACATTTATTTTGTTGAGGTGAAAGAGTTAACTTGACTATTTGATTAACAGAAAGTTATCTTGTCTGTCAAAAACAACTGAAACCGGCTTTACAAGTGAATAATTGCTGGTTTTCTTAGTCTTCTATGATTTTAAATTGAATAGTTTTGGGTTACAGACTGCTGGTTGGACAAAACAGCACATTATAAGACACTATCTTAGGCTCCTAGAAAACTGTTTTATGTTATTTTATATACAATTTTATTGATTTTATAGACCAAATTCTCCCTTGAGCTATTGAGCAATACAATGAATCCATTCATTTCTGATTTATCATCCAAATAATATTCTAACATTGTCACACTTGCAGTCCAGGAGCACTTGTCCAGCTTTCCTTTAGCTTTTGGATTCTTTGTCTGCTTATTTTCATCTGAATATTCAATTCTATCATGTTAAAAAGAAAAAAACCTGTCTAAACTAAAACTAAATCCTATGCTCAATTTTAAATTGTTAAAATGAAAATGTTTGAGATTGCAGTAGTGTGCTGGAAAAGGTTTGTTAACCTCACTTCATTTTACTCTTCAACTTGCTGGATAGATGTTTGTTTGAGAGCGTCTGCACAGTTTCTCCATTCCTTAACAAATTCATGAAGCTTTTTCACTCTTCCACTGGAGGGAGCTACTGTCCTTGGTAGTACTGTGCTGCTGGATTAATTCTCTCACTCTGTGGTCACAGGTAGTTCATTAGTTTGTCAGGCACTCTGCCTGGCTGCCTTTAAACTGGATCTCTAGTTATCTATTTGTCTATGTGTGTATCTATCTGCCTCTGCCTTTACCTGTCTCCCTCTTTCTGCCTCTCTGATTACAACTAACTGTAAATATGAGTCCGGTCATCCCTCCACACATGCCTCATTTGGTTTCTCCCTCTGTCTGTTTCTCTGTCAGGAATGAGAGGAATCTGCAGCAGAAGCAGCAGCTGGCAGGTGGGCCAGTGTCCCACGATGCACTGCATGGGGCACGCCGTGTGCCACTCGCCCCACATTTAAGCTTTTATTGTTTCAGGAGCTCAACAATCACTTTCGCATTCACAGTCGCACATCTATTCTCCACAGCAGAGAGACTGGCATGCGGTCATGGCATGGACAATGACCATCACAGACACATTAATTCTCCACAGTGAGTTCAGCGGAGGGGGGCAAAGTGAGGAGAGAGACTGACAGACGCCCCTGTTATTGACATGCAAACCACAGATGTACAGTTTGTAACACACATAGAGAGGAGTCTACCCATGATTCCTGAGCTTTACCAACTTATTCTCTGTATTTGAGGCTGAGATCAAATGAAAATATACTAAACACTGGGAGGTGAACTGATGCCACAGTACAGAGTGATTGTGCAGTGACATCATTTCATTCTAAAGTCATGTAGACAGGCACTCAGTCCATAAATACTGTACAGAACACACATACCACATACTGTAATAAGTCACGCAAGACTAGATGACCCACTAACAGCTGCACTTGGCACAGACATCATGCTGGGATGTGGTGCTCACGTCACTGCTCTGAAAGACCACTTGAAGACAGAGAAGAGAGTGCAGGCCTATGTGTGCAATTTTAACATTTTTAAATAAAAAAACTTCAGGTGAGTCATCATCTGTAATGACAGTGCTCTTCAAAAGCAAAGGAGGAAATAGGTGATGTGTGATTGACTGTGTGTGTGCTGTGCTCAAACACCAACAACACCGCAGATGTGGTCAGATAATTGTTTTGTTTTCAAGTTGAGCTTGAACAGCTCTTTTTTCTTGAATCAGTTGAAAGCATCATTATTAGCCAGATCCTGTTATTGTGCTAATTTTGTAAATTGTTCGCAGCGTCTTTTGTTTGCAGTGACACCTTCCAGTCACATCCTGTATAGCGTTCTGTTTATTCATCTGATCTGTGTGGTCATACTATGTAATTATATCCAGTAGCTGAAGTAAAAGTGGTAGAAACTAAGGAAAAGACACCAAACTTTTTTGATTGCTACATTTCTTCCCCCTCGGAAAATTCATGTCATCTCTCATGTACTCACGTTTTGAGCGTGCCAGATGTCATGAGCTCAGTGACCAGAACAATACATTTCTTTCCTTTGCATGGTCCCTCCCACGAGTCGTAGAAGCGGACAATGTTAGGATGCTGGAGACCCTTTAACATCCCGGCCTCTTCTTTGAAGCGCTGTCGCTCAGACTTGGACAGCTTACGATCCTAGACACAGGACAGGGGGAGAGAATTAGTCATACATCCACAACACTAAGGAAATGTTGCTCATCTGAAAACTGGATGGAAGAAGTATTTACCCAAATGAAACATGTTGTGTTAATAGTAGAACGTGATTACAGTGAGTGTGATTACAATCAAGTCAAGCAGGAAGAGGTTTTGAGGGGCGGAGAGGAAAGCTAATTAAGGAGAGAAAAACGACGTAATACAGAGGGAGAGAGGAGGAGAGGAGAGATAATAAATGCCAACAAAACATGAGTCCGACTGTGGTTTGACAACAGGATACAAAACATCTCTTATATCTATCACTGATGCAGCATCTAAACATGCCATTGAAAAACAAATTCAGGTGAAATGTGAAACCAGGTACCAGGTGTCAGAAAATGTTGCCATATTACATTAAAACACAGCTCTAGAGAAGGATTTGGATAGGGATGAAACGGTAGACTGTCCTTTCATCTTAACTCAAAGCAGCCACAAACATCCATTACCGTGAGTCTCAGGCTGTATTTTCAGCTGTCCTCTTTTTATCTGCACAGTACCCGCTTCATTTCTTTGAGAGGCCCTTGGTGACAAAAAGGTGTTCAAGGCGGACTCATAAATGTGAAGCAAAATTAGGTAAACTACTAGTGGAACAAAACTTGATCTGATGATTATTTTTTGATTAATCGATTAATAGTTGGGACTATAAAATGTCAGAAAATGTCCAGTTGAAATGTTTGTCCCACAAAACAATCAATCATAGTCAGTCGTCATAATCAGCTATGATGCCTCCAGCTGCTTCTGCCCACTTGCGAGTGAAAACTTTAACCAGGATTGATAAATTGCTATCGGTTCAGATGCCACCTCCCTCCATATGAGCAAGGACACGATCCCTCGCCAGCCCTCACCACCACTGTTCAGTGGAACACACACATCAAAACCTGAGATACTGGCTCCAACTACTTGTGTCCATATATTTGTTGCTTTAAATTTCACACCAAACTTTAACTGAGTCTTTATTAGTGGTGGTCGTGGGCACCCAGTGGGAGCTCAACTAAAACAGGCAAAGACAAGAAAGTTACGGTCTACATTCTTCCATCCTGTGCAAGAATAGCTTCGTAGAGAAGTCTGGCACATCTACTCACACATACAGTTTAATGGGCATTCCAGCTCTGCCACTGATACGTCAATAAACACCAATGCAAAGGGCAGTGTGGGCAGGCTGGATCTCGTAAAGAAGTGTTGGTGTGTGCATGTGTGCGCATTTGTACATTAACGCCTGCATTCATTTATGTCTAGCTTGTGTTGTGTGTTTGTTTTCACGTCTAATAATTCATTATTATTATATTGTGGGTTTTACTTTTTTGCTTTTAGTAAACAATTACCTCTGTTGGAGTTTAAAGGAATATATTCTATGGCAATTTATGAAAATTTGTGTGTGTATGAGCTTATTGGCTTTTGTCTGAGTGTGTTTGCACATTGATGTTTCTAGTTTCTTCATCAGCTCTGTATCTAACAGTAGCTGACACATCCAGCACGTCAGTGGCCCAAAAATAAACGAAATCAGAGCTGCCTGACAACGATAAAATAAGAGGACGAAACCTCAATACTCCGCCAAAATCACGGTCACGACTTCCTCTGTGAATGTAAATTAATAAATTGTTCATGCCAAATACAAAGTCTTCCCAGCTAGCCTGCAGTTACAAGTAGGGTGAACGAGACATAAAAAAAACAACAGATTAAAACAAATATGGAGGAGATGTTCCAATTAACCTGGAACAAACAGAAATTTGTGCTTTGAGATGAAAATCATGACACACATCCAGAACGTTTCATAATGTCTATGACCCTTTTAGAGGATGAAATTACAGGCAAGTGAACAGACGGCCTGGTCCGCAGACAAACACAGACAGAACAGCAGCACCGACACAAAGGTTAAGTGTGTTTGTTTAAGTGTAGGTGACAAAATAAGTGAAACAGAGTGATCATGGAGCATGAAGAAATTTTGGATGCATTTAACAAAGCAACAGTGTTTTTAAGGTGATGCAAGAACAGACGTTGAGAGGTTAGACACCTACTCCAGCAACATTATCAGGATTATCACCATGGCAACCAGTTTTAAAAAGAGGTCCAATGAAGAGCACTTCAGCTCCAATTCAACTGTGTCATTGTTTCATTCAATAAATAAACAATATTCTAACATATTTCAAGTGTACAGATAAAATGTTGTGAATCCCTGCCATCCCTTTTTATAGCATTGTTGTGTTTCATTTGATTATTTCATTTGAATATGAATTAAACTAAAAAAAAAAAACCCACACAAATGCATCCAGTGCATTAGTGCAAACCATCCGAGGAAGAAAATGGTCGCCATCAATCGTTCAACTCGTTTAAAGCTACACTCCCTGAATTTGTAACCCACCCACCGTACCAACAGACAACAACTCAGCACTGAAGACTGCCTGGTCGCAGTGAGAGAGTCTCTTGAAATGTTATGAAGCTATTAGAAAACCTTGTGAGCTGCTTCAGAGATTAGGACAATCTCTGAGGTGATGATCTCATATTGTCATATTGTATAACCTGGGGCCTCATCTATATCATATGACTTACACAGAAAGAGAGAGAGAGAGAGAGAGAGAGAGAGAGAGAGAGAGAGAGAGAGAGAGAGAGAGAGAGAAAGCTTCAGCATGTTTCTGAGTGCATTAATGTGCATAGAGTGTGTTCATAGAGTGTGTGTGTTTTTAGGGCCCATAACAGCTTATCCCTTTATCCTACAGCAACCCTTTCACTGATGATGGCCCATTAGCGACCGACACACAGAAACATCCACATGTGCTATGTGCTCACTAACCCTTACTCCTATTCTCCCTCACTGCTCTTCTTTTCCCTGTTATGATCACGTGACCCGGTGGTCACATGACAATAGCCGTAGGTCACCTGACTGACTGGAAGCCAACATTCCATTTCCCAGCAGCACTTAGAAAAGACCCTGACCACCCATATCACTGTTAGACACCTCCCTCAGGACACTAGAAGATTACTTCTTCCCCCCTGTCTTGCTCTCTTACTGAGTGTGTTTGTGCTTGTGTGTGCGTGTGTGTGTGTGTCCACAGACATGAGCAGACAGTAAGTCTAGGGGGGCTTCCTAATCCATTATTAATGTTTCCTTCTTCATTCCTGAGTATAAGTGGGTACACATCTCTCTCTCACACACACAGTGTATGCTCTTCGTCAAATACAGTAAACGTAGATCTGGTAGACGTGTATCTAAAAAACGCAACTGTTGTGAGCATGTGGGTATTTAAGGCATTAATTTGATCCAAGTCTTCTTGTTGAGTGGTTGTTTTCTTTCTCTCTTTATCCCTTCTTTTCTGCTCCAAGCTTCAAAACATCATGAGACTTGAATTTGTCAGACTCAGAAATACCCTCTCATTCTCCATCCAAGCCCCTCTCTCTCTCTCCCTCTCCCATACACACAGGCTCACACAAACACACACCTCAGTAAGACGAGCCTATTCACTCAAATCTGCAGCTCCTTATCTGACACTCACACACACTTCTTTTCGACATAAGGACTTCTCACACTCTCTAAGCCCTGCATTGCTTACTCACTATCTCCCTTGCACCTATCCGAGGACTTGAAAGCAGCCACCTATACATCCATGTGTAAGTGACAGTCAGTTCTAAGTCTGTCTGCCCTATTTCTGCACATCCACACACCCACATGCAGACAGGCAGCCAGACAGGCGGGCAGAAACAGAACTGGCAGTGTTAAAGCATTATGCAGCTTCCTGCAGAGAGGTTGAAAGCTGAAACCCTCTGATCAGCTCATCTAGTCTGGACAGCCCACTGTGCTTTAACACTCTGTGATCATCTGCTCTGGTCTGCTGCACCCCAGAGAGCGAGCGGCACTCCCAGCACCAGATGGATGGAGGTCGCAACAGAAGACAACACCATGAGTGCCAGAAAATTCAGACAGTAAACACACTGACATAGTCTAGTTCCTGGGTACCAAACTCACAGGATGTTGTCCACAGTGCCTGATCTCTCTTGGGGACAGTGGAAGTCTAAATATAGGATAAATAATTGCATATGATCCATTTCTCAGGCTTTCCATAACATGAAACCTAATTTCTTTAGAGAAGGGAAAAAAAAAAAACCATGATTGAAGGAAGGGAAAGAAACCGTCTGACTCACTGGTTGGTGAATTCACAAAAACATCAGAAACCTTTACTGTGTCAACAAGAAGTAAGTTTTAGATTCAAGTAAGTCCTGTTACCTGGGACTGAGAGATACCCGATCCTACCAGACAAGTGTTTATTAGGGTTGAATAGTGAGAACTGAGATCTGGGTATTTCCTAGGAATTCTCCTCAAAACCTGTTCCTGTTTCTTAGGAAAACACCTGCAGGATGACAGGACTGTCAGCATGCACATGCTTGTGTTGTGTCTATTCAAAAACTGAGTAACATCATACCTACTGAAACAGACGCCTTTGCCTGCTTCTCTGTAGCTGTCATAGATATGTTGTGACCTACAGTAATGTAACTGGATCAACTTTTATATCTGCAGCAGTTTCTCCCCACAACCTTTAATCCCACAATGGCAGCAGTGTGGTGAAATATTTTTTGATTAAATGAACAAAATTAAAAGTCATTAAACATAACCATGCACACAGAGGTCAAAGAGGGACTTCATCAGATATACAGACCTCCACTCCAAAATCAGAACAGTAGGGCTGATTGCAGAGCAGCATTCAACAGATGAAGCATTGAGTAAAGAAAATCAGAGGATCAGATTATTCTGTATGGTTGGCGTTGTGTTTTCTACATCAAACATAGTGCTCTATTTAGAAAAATTGTCATTCTCCTAAATAATTATTACCAGATAATCTAACAATTATAAAATAATTACTTGAAATTAAAGACACATAATTGTGCACAGCGATGTTAAACAGCTGATTACTACGGACTTCAGTGATACCATTCACCCTGTGCACCTCAGGACAATATGTCAAATATTACAGTGTGCAACATGCATGCATGTGACCACAATGAAAACCAAGTTAAGAAAACTGTGTGAAGACCATCCTCAAGTAGCAAAGTATGCTTTGGGTCAAAGATGCTGATGAAAATCATTTCTTGGAGCCTGTTTATGAAAAGCTTTTATTGCTGAAAGCATTTAGAGATGATTTAGTTTAAAACCACATGTTGAAAACACACAGACTCTGCCAAGGTCTGCAGCTGCACCCTAAAATAAACGTTGTACATGAAGAATACAATTAGGAGTATGAGAGGGAGAGTAGTAGTAGGACTAGCTGCAGAAGATTTGAGAATTACTGCACGGCAAACAAAAGTGCAGTTTTATTCCCTGAAACGAATCATGACCTTGTAGCTTTGCCTTAAAATCATTATTCCAACACGCAGCAGAGCAACTGGCAGCATCACGTAACCCTTTTTAGGAGCCCAATTGAACTATAAACTTTTCATCCCAGTTTCTCCAGAATGTGTTGTTGACCTAATTTGATTTTCCTCTGATCAACCTTCGAGTTCTGACCCACATTTCCAAGAATGTTGATTTGTAATAGAGAGAAAAATCAGGACCTGCAAATCTTTATTACATTAAGCCTTTCGGTTCAGTGAGTGAGCTGATTTGTTTCTATATACAGTAAAGACCCACAGTGGTGGTAGATAGGGGCTCATGGTGGGGTTGAGTGAGTGTGTGTGTTTGTGTGTGCGCAAGTGCAATTGCATGAAAAAAAAGCCCTGGTGTGCTCCATTAGTATGTAGCCAAAGTGTCTCTCAGACCCCCCACACTCTGGAAACGCTCTCCTGCAAAGAACCACAAACCCCCCTGCAGCGCACACACACACACACATCTAATAAACATGTACACAAAAAGACACGCATATGTACTTGTTTCATTTACACACACAAACCAGAATCTTTCCAAGACCTCTACCACAGCTTGTTATGGTTAGACAACATATATATATATATATATATATATATATAGAGAGAGAGAGAGAGAGAGAGAGAGAGAAGAGAGCGAGCGAGAGAGAGAGAGAGAGAGAGAGAGCATCTGTTATGAATAAGGATGATTGAAAGGTGAATGAATAAGTTCCAGTAAAAGTCAGAATGGGAGACAAAGCGATAGAGACTGATCTCATCATTTAAACAGGGAAACAAATGGCAACACCAAGATGAGAGTCCACTCCTTTTTCTTTTTGCCCTCTCCTTCTTGCTACTCTGTCTGACTGCCTCACTCCGCCTTTGTTTCTCCATCACCACCCACCCTCCCTCCTTCTTCCCTCCTTTTTAGGTGGTTTTTGGTTTCCCATCAGTCACCACTTTACATATTGCAGTAACCAGGGCCATGTGTGTGCACATGTGTGTGAGCTGTAGTTTGACCTAATTGTGGCTGAAAATCAATCGTATCTGCAGGAAATGTGGTGAGATCCAAACATTATGGTTTTCCTTCTTTGTTCTTTGGAAATATGGTGATTGTTGATGTGTTAATTGTGTGATTTAACATGTTCTGGTTTTCTTTTTTGTGAACAGTGAAAGGAACTGTGTGTTCCACAAAGTATGATCAGGTATCTTCTATAGGAGGGACATACTAATCGCTTTTCTTCTTTGTAGTTTGTCTGTAAAAAAATCACACAAACAAACCCATTCATCAGGATGGGTTCAATAACAAGCCTTATGTGTGTGTGTGTGTGCACATGCTGTGAACTCTTGTGTTAACAATAGGTGCCATCTCTGCCTGCCACTCACTGTGCACCCTATTGTCTCATCTCTCTGCGCTTGGCTGTGCACGCACGCACGCACGCGCACACACGCGCACACACACACACACACACACACACACACACACACACACACACAGCATCCCCGGCGACCACCAACAGATGCACCATGTGCCAGTGCAGCCATCACCCTCTGCTCTGCTGGTCACGCCTCATCTCCCCTCCGCTTCCCCGTCTCCTCTCTCCTCCTCCTTTTCTTTTTTCTTTCTTTCTCACTCCTCTCCTCTCGTGTCCTATCCTTTACTCACTTCTTTCCTCTTTTCCATTCATGGGATGGCCCCAAAATACAAACAGGTTGCATTTAAAAAATGGCCTTCCTCCCACATCACACCCCACAGTTCAGCCACTTGATCCAGTCATCTTGATCCAAGGGTAATGAGAGGAAATCTGAGGATAATGAGTGGAACTTCTGGTGTAAAGTTGTTCCCTTCTAAAGTGTTAATCCTTAACAGAACAGCACACCGTGCACAAAGAATCACATTACACCTGGAATAACCCTAAATTTGGAGCTAATGAGAAAAATATGGTGACACACCAGGCTTTCCAAAGTTCAGAGACAGCTGAAGAAAAAAAAGAACAAAAAAAAAAATCAACTTTAACATTTATATCACCTTATAAAACCCAGAGCCGTTGGGATTCAGTGCTTTGGTTAAAACATATCTACGAACCTCTGACCTTTAAGATACTGAACATTTTATCTTATTCTCAAAACAATAATCTAATACCAATCTAATACCCAAATCCTGAATCAGCTGAGAAAATCTGTGCCAATATCCAGGGCTCTAATAAAGCTCTATTCATTCATTGATTGTGGTTTTGATTGAAATGATTAGCAACAAACAATGGCCTCCTTTGTCGCTCATACAGGAAACAAAGATCCAATTAAATCACGTGAAGAAAATAGGAATCTAAAGTTTTATACAGTTTTGCATCAGAGGGCTTTTTATTACTTGCGTCAGCTTCATTATTACATTAATATAACCGGAAGATTATCAGGGGTAATCTTAAACCGAAGGTTTGGAGGAGTCTGAAATCAGAGTTCAGGGGATTCGTTGTGATGAAATGAGATATTTAAAAAAGTGGAAATAAGTAGTAAACAGTTATAATCTGTTTATGTAGGACAGAAGTAGACACAAAGTTTTTGTATATGTGAGAAAAAGGGAGAATGGAGGCACAGGATATCGCTAAAATTAAAAAAAGAAAAAACTTCTTATTCCTCATCCCTAGAAAAAATATTAAGTAAAGTTTGTTTTCTTAAAACATTGATACTAAAAAAATAAGTAAATGTAAAACTGCTTCATGTAAATTTTTGCTTGTCTTGTTTGATTGATTTGGCAGTAAAATGCTCTTTGAACTATCACAAAGATTAATTTGAAACATGAGACATTCGGACCTAATGACTGTCATATATCAGCAATCCTGTCTGCCTTGAAGGGACCAAAAGCTCTTTGAACTTGTGAGGATTTGACCCTTTTTTCAGAGGAGGCCACACCGTGCTGCTACAACGTGTAAGTCATGTGTTTGAGTTAATATGTGTAAAGCAGTAATGCTTCTATGTGCAAGAGTATATGTGAGCTTCAGACTTTTTAAGTGTATACATGTTTTTCCTATGACAGTGTGAGTGTGAGTGTGTGTGAGTGTGTGTGTGTGTGTGTGTGTGTATCTTTGATGCAAAAGGTTGCAGCCTTAATATAGCGTACGTCCACCTGCCTCTCTATTAACACTTCATAAACAAACAGATCCTGGAGATACTGATATGTGACGGGCATGATCCATTCTCCATGTGTCTGAATGAGTAACATGTCTAATGAGAGACTACTGAGCAAGTCTTTATGGTCTGAAGCAAAAAGAAACATCCCATATGCTGTAGGAGGATCATGGATGAAATCCCCGCTAAAGCCAACTAAAATACCAACAGATACTACTGGCAGGGGCTCATTACCAAGAAATACTGTGCGTGTTGCTATGTGGTGTGTGTTTCTGTGTACTTATGAGCAAGTCCCCCTGGATTCCACAGGGTGTAAATGACGTCTTATAGCGAGGTCCTGACACTGTTACAGTAACTGATGATCTAACAGAGGGATAGGGCCAAGGCTAGAGAGAGGACGAGGGCTGTCCCAGATAAAACGATTACATAATCTGGGAGGACTATCCCTTTACACTCCATTAAATGTAGGCCTCCACTATTAACGCCCAAGCTGAACTTTAGCACTTCTCAGGATTCATTTTAAAGAGCAACAACAGCTACAGGCAGCCAATCACGTAGCAGCAACTTTGTGTGTCTGATGTAGTACTGCAAACAACATGGATGCTGTAATGAAGCATAGAAGTTACACTGACAGTGTGGGAAAAGCTTCAGCATTTTTTTATGACAGTGCTCTGTCCACTCATCTTTTCTCCTGTTAGACTGCTGATAGCAGGAAGTTAATAAAGTCATAATCAGCATTTCAACCACTTGTCTATGAAGCAATTATTTGATGACT
Source organism: Seriola dumerili (assembly GCF_002260705.1). Classification (NCBI taxonomy): domain Eukaryota; kingdom Metazoa; phylum Chordata; class Actinopteri; order Carangiformes; family Carangidae; genus Seriola; species Seriola dumerili. The sequence continues at coordinate 8,729,685 of NW_019174393.1, forward strand.
GTGTCCCCATTTTTTTGGATCTTGTCTGCACATGAACAAGCTTCAAACTATTTTATTAAAATTAAAATATGCATGCAAACATGTTTGGCATCAACAATACACAAAATACCAATAGGTGGCAATTGGTGGCAGTTATTGTAGACATAACTTTGTTCATACTTAAAAACCGTAATTTTGTGCAACTTTTATTTTGATTGATGATCATGGAGACAAGAAAGGTCGCCAGTCTGAATTGCCTCAATCAATTTTTTAGTAACATGCATCATTTGTAGTTTTAACATAGAATTGAGATTTTTAGGTCACAGACAGAGGAGAGAAGTAAGCAATTAAGACAGTGGTTTGAATATTTGATGCACTAAATATTTATGCTTTTTCAGCCTAACAACCACATTAGTGACAGTAACCAACTGTGTGTTTACATGTACACAGTGTAGCTTTGGCACAAACAAATACTGACTCTAAGAATACTACACACTATGTCAGTGATGCGTGTCAGTGTTTGTGTGCTCATGCTTGTGCTGTGGTCTCGTTTCTAACTCCTCCACATGCCCCCGAGGTTGTCAACAGATTAACAGCAACCATGAAGACACACACATGGGTGCGCGTGCACAAATGTATGAAAATGAATACACAAACTCTGCAGACCAACATGCACATGCGCGTAAATACACAAAGACACACCTCACATCTATACAACAAGCATAAAAGGGGGATTAGTTTATGTCAAGAGAAAAGGAGAGTGGAGAGAGGGAGCGAGACAGAGGGACAGCTAGAAATGAGTGGAAAAGGAGGTGAATTGAAAGAGAGGGTGAAAAACAAAAGTCAAAACATCAAACTTCAAAACATCAAAATCACCAAGCGTTTTTCCTCCCTCTTTTTCCCCCTCATAACTCCATGCCCCCTTCTGTCTTCCAGTCTCTGTCTCTGCCCTTTTCCCTTCCCTCTCAGTGGCCTATATTTCTTCTGCAGCTGGTTAGTTGAGACAAGGGAGAGGAACTGATTTAGGCTCCAGCTCTGACAGGGTAACCAGAGAAGTTAAACAGATACAGGCTACCAACAGAGCCGCACACCAGAGACCGAAGTAATCTGTGACACACAACTGGATGGGCTCCAGAAACATCCAGCAGCCAAACGGACGTGTGTGTGTGTGTGTGTGTGTGTGTGTGTGTGTGTGTTGGTGTGCATTTATGCTGTGTGCATGTTTGTGTGTGTTTCTCTGTGGGTCTGTCTGTGGTTTTGTTACATGCAGGTTTTGGGGTTAATTTGTTCCAGATGAGAGCCCATTACTGCCAAAGCGCACACTGTTACAAGACATTAGCCTAGTTTTCCTTGTACTTTTCTCTCCATCGCGCTCTCTCAGACACACATGCGCACACATTTGATTTGAAGCAGACATGTTAAACTGAGAAATGTTAGAAATCATCTCTAAGATTACAAATGGTCGTATGGGTATACTCCAATATGCACACAAGCAGAAAAGTGCATAGAGAAATATATGACAATGATTTCGCTTTCCTCTTAACACGACACAATAGATGTACAAATAATTATGTAGCATATACAGATGCAGACACTGAGCACACATGTGACCGACAAAACGAGGGTGGGAAGTGAGGAGGAGGGGTGAGAGCAAAAGTGAGGACGGAAGTGAGGTTAGACGAAGAGGAAATGGGCATATTTGTCCTCTGAAGTCTTTCCTGTTAGGATGTCACACAATGCAGAAATGTTCCATACAGTACTTACTCTTTCTCACCCCCACAGGCAAAGCAATACTCATTTGAATAATGACATTTCACAGCAAACTAGACAAGATAACAGTTTTGTTGACAGCTAAAGTTCAACTGTGCAAGCTACAGCAGATTAAGATGGAGACAGGGAGGAGAAAAGAGGAGAGGAGAAAAGACAAGGGAGGCAGAAATGGAGGTCAGATTATATGACACAATGATGCAATAACTGTGAGAACATCATGTACACAAACACACACACACACACACACACACACACACACACACACACACACACACACACACACCGTGTAGGGTTACTGCAGAGGTGCCTGTGTGTCTCAGTATGCCCTCACTGAGAGACAGATGTCAATGTCACAAGGTCTGAGTCAGACTAACGCTTACATCAACTAAACACACACTGCCTTTGTCAAGAAAAATCACTACATCACAAGCACACTGCACAAACCAAGAGATATCTGCGTTTCCCATACATAGGCTTACTTGGGCAGCCCGCCCAGGAGCATGCACTGCAGTAACTGAGTGGAGACTACAGGCTTCTGTGCGCAGCCAGTTAGCTGGCATCTACCAATAGCTTGTATGTGAGGCGTTTAGGGGTCATCTGTAAATTGTAGCTAAAGAAAATAACCTTGGTTACACTCTAAACTGCATGAGTCTCTGCAAGCACCACCAACACAAGTAAATTCTCAACCAGTGTTTGAAACAATGGAGATGGTGCTGCTACTGGATGAAAAGCCAGTCACCCCAGTTTAGATTTTCTTTTGCTGGATTGAAATTTTATCCAAGACCTTGGAAGGGTGTTCTGTGAATGAGTAAGTAAGAGAAGAGGGGAGCAAATGGTGTAGTAGAGACAGGAAATGAGTGAAGTGAGGTTCAAGACCAGCAGGAGGAGAGGATGAAAGTGAGGGAAATGGGGAAATATGTTAGGAAAGTATAAATAGGAGGGAGGAGGACAGATGGGAGCATAGCAGAAGAAGAGATGAGGAGAGGAAGATGAGAGGAACATAGGAGGGTGACAGATGTTAATGGCTGATCAGAAGTAGGGAGAGGGGAGGTAAAAGAGGACATTGGAAGTTGGAAGATGTGATTTGAGGAGGAGAGGACTGGAGATGGGGGGGTGGGGTCTTATGTGAGAGGAGGTGGGAGGGAAGAGAGCACAGATAATGAACTGTCAATTGACACAAAAACAGAATTGTATAACTTTGTAATGAGTCTCATTCTCAGGAAAGATAAGTGTAATAATGACAATGAGGCCTCACTAATGAGACTACTACACTAATTCACACACAATGTAACAACCTTTTCCCGAGCAAGCTATTATACCCTGATAACCACGGGCCCAGATTAAAACTTTTAACAAAGACACTTTCATAAAGGAGGAAGTTAAAAAGTTTATAAAGTGATGGCCAAAATCACTCGTTTAAAACATAAAAGGCACAAAATTAACTTCTTTTTTTAAGTTACAAAGGTTTGTCCTCATTATAGGACTCCTGGTTTCCTCCACCAGGCCTCCAGACCCACTCCCCTCAAACAGTCATCTACTTTTTTAAGTAGCCTAGATTTAAGAATTAAGTGAAGTTTGTGAATTCACTGAGCTCATCTTAGAATGTGTTCTTTATTCATGTTGCATATTGTTTTGAGATGCACAGTATCCAGGAGTGGACATGTAAACACACATAACATTTCACCTTCTGACTACAGGCTTCAAAGTTACCTTAATGCAAACTGTTCTAACTGCTTTTTTCAATCGAGGTTCACCAGAGTTCAAACTGTGACCAATTTTGGACTCAAAACTTAAGAAACAAGTGCCTTTGTTATTTCACCTGCCTCTGCTTTGGTGTAATGGTTGGCAGACTTTCTTATAAGGAGAGAAGCAAGATAATTACAATAATGTACAGCTCTGTCGCCTCTGAAAGGAAACACTATAATTAATCGCAAAGTACATCTGGCTACAATTAGCTTTACAAAGACTACTACAATAGCCAGGCTTTGTCCACACACACAGACACACACATCTTTAAGGATCCATGTGCACACACACTTGCAAAAAATCCACACACTGTACAAAACACACAAAGGCAAAAGTGCACACACACACATTAACTGTAACAAAAACTTTCATTGTGCCTATACCCTATTTTACACCTGAATGTGGTTCAGTATAAAAGATGTCCAACTTTCTGTCTTTGGAACAATGACAACAATGAGCAATGATCATGCCGTTTCCAAACCCAGGTCAACACAATTACTGCTTAAAATATCCATACAATGAAGTATAAGATGGGTCAGGCCAAAGAGACACTGAATAAGACACTGGTGCTTTTCTTTTCTTTTGTCAGATTCCTCAAAGTACAGTAGCAACTGCCTGAGGGTAAGATGAGTAGCGCTGTGAATGTTGCTGGTTTGAATTTCTAGTAGATGAGGTCAGTACAAATCTTAGCAATGACTGTAGAAAATGATTGTTGAAACAGAATGAAAACTGTTTAAAAAAAACTAACAGAAAAAAACTGTTATTAAGTTACATAAGTATTTTTTAAAAATCAGAGACAGATCCCAGTAGGTCTGCACCTAACAAATATTTCATTATCATTGAGTCTGCTGATTTTTTTCTCAATTAATCATTTGGTCGATAAAATGTCAGAATATAGCAAAGAAATTTCCATCACAATTTCCCAGATCCAAACATGCCAATAAAATGAAATAAAATGACAATTAATCAATTATCAAAGTAGCATTAAAATGTATTTTTTGATAACTGACTGATCGTTTCACATCTAGATCCAACATCTGATATCCATTGGTGTTTGAAGGTGTGTGTCTGATTGCAAAACACTACTGTGACAACAAGTGCAAAAGGAGCGGATTGTTTTCCCTGTGACAGATCATCAACACATAAAATACATGACGTAGGTCAAAATGTTCCAGACGTATATATATAAATACACACACACACACACACACGGATGGCAAAAGAAAAGAAGAAAAATCTGGATAACTTGTCCAGCAAGAGAGGGAGGGAGGGAGGGGGGCACGAACAGAAAAAGAGGGGGTAATGTCAACAGAAATGCCTTTACTAGGCTTTCTGGCTGCGATAAAAAACACACAAAAGCATGTGTACACACACACAAATGCATGTTACATCATGCTGCTGGAGGTTTATGAGAGGTCAGAAAAACAGGTTGAAGTCAAAGGGAAGAAGAAAGTAGGTAAGAAAGTTCGAGAGTCAGGCAGAAACAGAGCAAGAGTGAAACATGCAGTGTACAGTAAAAAGACAGTGTAACACAGGCAAACACAGCACGTGTGTGTGTGTGTGTGTGTGTGTGTGTGTGTGTGTGTGTGTGTGTGTGTGTGTGTGTGTGTGTGTGTATACAGCTAAAGGATGTGCTGCTCCAGAAGGATGTTTGCACTGATGAATACATTAGGGTTTTGAAAGGGAGCTTCACTGTAACTGGCTGCCTGTTCAAACAGCTTCTGTGGGTTCACACACTTGATGTGACAACTGACAGCAATTCGGATTCATTCAGGTGCAAAGCCTGAGAGAGAAGACAGAAGTGTGTGTACTATGATATGATCCATCAGAACCACAACTTCAAAAGGCTTCCCACACCAGTTTATACTAAGTACGGTGCCAACACTTACAGCAGCATCAGTGTGTATGAATGTTGTGGTTGGAGGTCTGAGGTAGATCATTAATTTCTCTGATAAAAACTTGAAAAACACCCTTTCACTCTCTATCAGTCATGTTCTGAAACACTTTGACACTTATGAAAATATCTGTCTGCTATCAGAGCTATCATTAGCTGCTGCTCACAAATGGGGCCCTCTTCAAAAGGCACTTAGTGTATCATGGGCACAGGGAATTAAACTTCTAACTAGGCCTGTGCTGCTGTCTGAACCCCCACCCTCTTAAAACATTACTGCCATGGTTCACCCGCTGAGCAGTGAAAGTAAAACCTGACCTAGTAGCATGTCCTTTCCATTTCTAGCTCCACTGTCCCACAGATGAGGAACAATAAAAAAAAACCTCAGTCACATGTTTTCATGTAGCAATATTGTGCTTTGTTGGGTGCAAACTAGGGATGTTCCCGATGAACAATGTGTCCGTCATTAAATGATAATTTAAAATTAGAGAACTCAACTAGTCTAAAAGAAAGAAAACAAGACAGTCAAAATTGAGCACAATTGAATTGGGAATTACGTGGGATCATAGCATCTGCAGGTAAACAATGTCACACTGGTTTGCCGAGTGTGGCTAACGTTAGCAGTGCTAGCACCAGCAGCCTTCCTTTCGGAGATGTCATCTCTCTCTTGATAGAACAATGCAGAGGTGTGTGACTAATCTCCACAAATCTTTCACAATGTACCGGTCAAATTGCTGCTACTGTGCAGACATAGTTCACTGGCACATGCTTCTGTGACTCCCTAGAGTAAACTGTCATTATCTAGATTTATATAATTAAACAACCCAGTCATAAAAATACTTTGGAACTAGCAGCCATAGCTGCCAATAGCTGTCATGTTGGTGATCTCACTATGACAACAAAGGTTAAAACAACAGGGAACAGACACTGGTATCTTTAAAATTAATCATAATAGATGAGAAAAAAAGATTAGAAACCAGCGATACAAGCAGTTTCAGACAAAGAAAACTGAAAGGAGGAGGAGGAAGAGGATGGAGCAGGAGGGGAAGAAGAAGAAAAAGAAGAAGAAAAAGAAGAGGGCAGTATATGAGCAGAGAAACAAACATACAACACCTATAACAGAACCTCTAGATAAAAATGGATTACTGGTCATGGTGGAAGATAACATGGAGCAAAACCCAAATTTACCAGTACTTCACTGAAAACCAAACCATCTGCCTCATTAGTTCACCACAGAGCCAACCAGCGATAATGACGAGTGATGAGGGACTGGCATACAAACACACACACATACACACAAACACACACATACACACACAAACACCAGAATCGACTATGAGATTGCACGCTCATATCCTGTGTAGTCAGCACAGGACATCAGATATGATTCATGTGTTGGGTGAGTTTTTCCCTCTCTTTTTTCTTTTCCTCCTTTTCTTCTTCTCCTTCTTCTTCTTCTATCTGTCTCTGCTAATCTATCATCACTGGGAAGGTCTCCCCCAATGGACCCCTTAAGTGACCCAAACGCTGACCCTAAATCTGACCTCAGACCCCTCTACTCAATGAGACTCTCAATCCATCTCCTCTGTGTGTGTGTGTGTGTGTGTGTGTGTGTGTGTGTGTGTGTGTGTGTGTGTGTGTGTGTGTGTGTGTGTGTGTGTGTGTGTGTGTGTGTGTGTGTTTTCCAAGCATGTCAGCGTGTGAATGCATTAATGTGGATGGTTGCACGTGTGTGAATCATAGTCTCTTTTTGCACATATATTCAACTGCATACATCATATTTACATAAATATGTGTAGTATGAGACTCTGCCACCACCACAGAGTGCCACAGATGCTATATGGTTTACATATTTAAAGGTTGATTTAAAAAAAAAAAAAAAAAAAAAAAAAGAGCTACTGCTCTTACAAACAGTGGCTGCCTGTTCATTCTGTCCAAGATTTTTACCCAAGCTCCTCTGCTCTCTGTTCAGGCAGTTCCTAAATGAAACATTCAATAATTCTTTGAAATGGCATCTTTGGCATGAGAGCCAGTTCCCTCACACTGATATCCTACACCTTAGCCACATATTAAACATGTCAAGTGTTCAGTGTTATAAATGCGCTAACACAATCAAGTAGCATGGGGTGCACTAAAGAAGCACCGGTAACAAAACACACACACACCCTAAAGGAGTTTAAATCGAAAAAACAATTGGACTTGATTATTTGTCTGGGAAGACGTTTCACCTCTCATCCAAGAGAACACACACACACACACACACACACACACACACACACACACACACACACACACACACACACACACACACACACACACACACACACACATTACTGGCCAAACTCCTCAAACAAAGTCAAACAACTGTCAACAGCACAATTTCCAAAGAAAACAACTGTATCTGTCACTTCTGAACAGGTTGTGTGCCAGATACCTCTGTGTGATTTTCAGTCAATGAAGTGGGAGAAATAAACTTTGCTTAGCTGTAAACGGTGCTGACAGAGGTCTCTCTGTCACAAAGATCTGCTGAGACTAACTTACTAGCTGGACATTCACACATTTATCTTTCCCATACAACGTTTGACCACTAAGCAGTTGTACGAGAGCAGTTGGAAGTTATGTGGGAGTTTAAAAAGGACGCTGCTTGATGAATGGTGGCCATGATTGTTCATGGCCTCTATTCAGGGAGAACACTGACACACACAGAGTTTACTGGGGTGAGAGTAATTTGAATATGATCCAGATGCCTTCATTTGAGAAGAGAAGAGAAGAGAAGAGAAGAGAAGAGAAGAGAAGAGAAGAGAAGAGAAGAGAAGAGAAGAGAAGAGAAGAGAAGAGAAGAGAAGAGAAGAGAAGAGAAGAGTGAAGGTAAATAAAAAGGCAGGATATGAAATATCAGAAATATGAATCATGCGCTGCTGTTGCTGCTGCTGCTGCTGCTAACACCTCCAGCCCACGAGACTGCTATTTATAGCCAGGGAGAGAGAGAAAGAAAGAGAGTGAGCGAGATCAAAAAGGTAGCAGTGAGGAAGGCAAGTTCACAGACAAACAGCATAAGAGAGAGAAGATAGCAGGAGGAGCAGTGAAAGTCTGAGAAAAGGAACAAGGGACAATAAAGGAAAGCAGTGAAGAGAAAAAGAACCTGTTAAAGGGTGAGAGCTGCAGACACAAGAGATAAACAGAGAAAAGTGTTGGAGAGAGAGAATGAAGAGATGGACGAATGATTGTGCACCAGACTGAGAAAATACCTGGGTCAAACTGTGGTCGTCTGGAGGATGACTGGAATGACGAACCAGTAGTAAAAGACAGAAAAAAACATGGAACTAGCAACAGAAATACAAGAGAAGAGGCTGGGTGTGGAAAACATCTTTTAGTTTGTTCCTAAAAACTGTACGTACTTTCCCTGAGATAGGTGTATATACCTGTCATAGGCTGAGTCAGTGGGGGAAGGTTTTCTGCCAGGAAAGAACATGCAATGACAAGCTACTTTTTATATAATTAATTTGTTTGAACCAAGATTCAACCTGTCTGATTAAATGAAACACATATATAATGGAATCCCCACATACTAGAACAGGTGAAAGAGGTGGAACCACTGAATTTTGCTTGAAAAATGAATGAAATGATAAAATGATTATCAAAATAGTTGCTGATTCATTGTCTTTAGATCGACTGATCAATTAATTAACTAATGATTGCAGCTCTACTTTAGAGCTCAAAGCATCATAGTTTGTCTAAAAACTAGCACTAGACCGATCAATCAATTGGGCCGATATATTGATACTAGCTGATATTAGCTAATATCTGTATTGATACATATTTTGGTCAATAAGTGACATGTAATTGCAGTCCAGAAATTCCAAAGATGTGTTTATGTAATAACTTCTCTCTGCTCACAAACCCTTATCTGATTATTTGAAAGTCAAATATCAATATTGGCCTAAAAAATCCAGTGTGAGTCAGGCTTTTAACTAAAGTCATTCATCAGTATAGGAGAGCCATGAACAAACACAATGAGATAAGTTGCCCACGCATGTGCAGCTTGCATCCATGAACACACCCACAAAAACATTTTCACACACCCATTTATACCTAAATGATGCATCTGCCCTTTTGAAGTATCACTCACTTCATGGTTTGCTCCCAACGGCAAACTGAGCTCAATGTTGCCAAACCCCCTTAACAAAAGCAGGTGTGTATGCCTGCTCACATTGTTTATTCTTATTACATAAAAGAAGGGATAAGAGGACTGAGCACCTACTGTCATTTTGTTTTGTTAGCGAGGCAGAAATACTTGCTGGCAGGACCTGTTTTGATTAAAGAAAAAAATGGTCCTTCAATAACAAAAGATATGTTTATGATCTGGACAAAAGAGGAAAAAGGACCGAAACGGCTTTAAAAAAAAACAGAAATGCAAGTTTTTAATCATAAAACTGCGCAGTGAGGGATTCCTGGGAAAAGCTAACCAGGGGTGTGTTTGGCTGATAAAAAATAAATAAGTCACAGACATGTTGAGACATGGTGGGAGACTACAGGATTCATGGTCACAGTTTGGCTTGGGTGACGGCCATTCCCATAGTCAACTGTTACGTGTTCATTCCCACTCTCCAACCAATTCACACACAAACAGACACAATTGGTTATTGCCCAATATATAGCCAAGCCACACAGATTGAGTTCTCAGTAATCCATGATGAAAGAGGGGCAAACCTGATGGGTGACATGCAAGTATCTGCACACTAATGTTACAGGTGTTGAAGACAGACTAACAGGTGCTAAGAAAATGGCATGTAAACATATGCAGGTTGAAGTGCCGAAACCACCAGATTGGTGATTCAACCGAGATAGCATCAGCATTTGGTAACTTTCCATCTTCCCCCTCTTTCTTCCCTCTCCTCTCTGCTGCCCCTTTTTCACCCCATTGCCCCTTTGCCCCTTTTTACCTTCTTCTTCTCATCCTCCCCCTTGCCCGCTTCAAGCTAGTGAGCTGAAACAGAGCTAATGTTTGGGCTAATTAAGGACATTCCCCACCACTGCAGTCTGAGCAGATTTGCTGTTTCAACAAAAAGGAAGCCTTCTAAAGAGTTTAAAGTTAAATCCTCCCTAAAATGTGCTGGAAGATACTAGAAATGCTAGCAGTTCTGAGCCTTTTTGGCTCATCACCCACCCAAAAACAAAGCCATGCTCTGTTGCAAGCATAATCACGTACAATGGCAAAATTAAACACCAAATGATCTATTTATATTGCCACTCCATATGCAGTTTTACTAGATTATTAATTCAAAGATGCTAAGTAGATGCAAATTCATATTTCTAACAAAAAATATTAACAAGGCACAAACAAAACAGCAAATGCAAAAAGGAGATCAGTTATTTGATCAAAATAATCTTGCAACACTCCCAGGCTGAGAGTCCGTCCCTTATGCTCAATATTCCAGAGGAGCCTTTAACAGCTGACATATTTCATAACACCATCATATTATGACCAGTGGTGTTTCTCATGCATCTCGCAGGTGGCTCGGATCAACCTGTTTGGATAAGCAGCTTCACGTAATTTCATAAGTCCAGAGAGAAATAGAAATGCTGCACTATGTGGTGAAAACAAATTTAATGTCCAACCGTCCATGGTTAGCAGATCAGTGGTGAACCATATTCATACTCTTTTCTCTATTTCTGTGAGCCTGTTATGTTGTCAACAGTGCTGTCTTAGATATTCAGCACACAGTACTTATCAGTGGTAACAAAATACAAAATACTTTATAATGCTTACTGGCATAAACACAAAGAGGTATCATGTACCAGCAAGAGCAGCATGTTCCAATGAGGAGTATCATTCACAACCTCTCTTTACTGTCTGTTAAATTTTAATTCAGGCAATTACAGGGAATTAAATATTTGATAAAGAAAATAAGTGAAGGGTTAAATATGGTCACAACTCTATGTCAATCAGTCTGTTGGAAGGAAAGCGGTGTAAAAGTATACCAAAGCTTTGTATCTACAGGTAACAGATAGCTGGTGGCTGACCACACACTATCTGAAATATGCCTCTGAACATACAGAAATAGCACCGTGCAAAGAATCTGTGTGCATATGCAGTAACCACAGAGCGCGGATGTGTTGTAGACTGTGGTGTGGTTTGGTGCCACCTGCAACTTAGACTGCATTGCTGCAAAGTTTAGGTGCCTTTACTTTTTTCCCCTCTTATTTTCCACCACACTGGAGCATGTCAGCTTCTCTGGTTCTGTCATATGAAGGTACATAGCACCACTTCTATTATTAATTACTGTGGATAATCAATAGGCAATATAGCTTTGTGTCCCAAATATTTATAGAATTCAGGATATGAAGAACACCCTAACCTGTTCTTCTGCAAGTCACATGGCCATATGCATGCATGGCCACCCACACCTCAAACACACAAACTGTTTAGACATACACACAGGCTCAGTGAGGCATTATCAATATGAAGCACAGGCATAATGATGCCAGGATCTCTTTAGTGAATGGGTTTGTGGAGTTAATCTTCTTTAGTAATTCACATGCCCTGTTTTTATTTATAATTTCTGGAACTAAACTGGTTTATTACGAGATACGAATTCAACCAAACAAGTCAAATAATTCCCCTCCAAGTAGAAACTAAACTGCAGCACTACTATGGACGGCTGTGTGAGCTGCCCTGTGCTCTTCCGCAAAAGCCCCAGGGTTAGGGAGCATCTGGATATTGAATATACAATGGAGCAGACAATGTCTAAAGTACACAGGTTGAATGGGACTTCCATCAGACCACAGGGGATCTACAGTCCATTACCTTCTAAAGCTCCCCATTAATTTGCTGTCTCACTCTCTCTGTCTGCGTCACCCTCACTTACTCTCCCTCTGTCTCTCTCTGACGTTGTCTGCATCTCTTTTTTTTATCTTCCTCTTTTTGTCTGTCTGCATTTATCTCTATGAATATCATACCCTCTTTCCGGGTTGGTTTTTCCATCAGGCCTTTCTATCTCTCTGAATAGTCCGATGCTCTTTCTGCCCTTGTCTCTGCCTTCACCCCTCTCTTTTGCTCATGACTTATCTCTCTGGCTATTTTATTGTCCCCTTCCCTCTGTACTGTGCTCATTGATTTTGCCACAGTTTCTGCCTGATATTTCTCTGTGGCTGCATTTGTCTACTTGTTACAGCCAATCAATGTTTTCTTCTTTTTTTTGTCTCATTTTAATTTCATTTTAGTTAGAAGGCCCAAGTTCATGAGTTCTCAAGCTGTGTATTCCCTTTCAACAAGACTAATCTATACTGTTTAATAGAGGTCAACTGTTTATGGATCCATTTTATCACTGAATAATACAATGTACCCCGCATCAGTATGCACACATTTCAGGCAACCTGCATGACCGTTTGTATTACATGTAACTCCATTAGCTATAATGTGCACACATGCAATCACACATGCGCACTCAGCACGAGAAGAACAAGAGATATTTCCAATCAAATATTGATGGAGTGAGAATGGATGGAGGCCTTCTGATAACACACACACACACGCGCAAGCAACCCCTCAAACAAATGTAACATCTAAAACAAGATCTGCCTCTCCCTCTTTCTTCAGATGGCTGTACATCTTTTTCTCTCTTTCTTCTTCCCTCTCATCTTTCTCGCTCTCTTTCTGTATTTTCTCCATCTTTCTATTTCTTACACCTGCATCTCTCTTGCCCTCTCAGCGCCACCTTCTTCTCAGTGTAACTTAGCCTGAGTCAACAACAGGGTGACAGAGGTTAGCTGTTTATCACCCATAACACAATGAATAGACAACGCAACCCAACCCACACACATCCACACACACAAAGGAAGGACAACAGTAAACAAACAGACCTGACCTCTCGGTCAACCCTGCTTTGTTATAATTTGTGCGTGCATGTCTGTGTGTGTCACAGCACACATGTTTGTGCGAGCAGGAAATCACAAGAACTCATTCCATCTCAGCTGCATGACTCCAGGAAAAAGTTCCCTCAACAAAATCTCATTTTGAGTCAAGACAGAAATTCACCTTAAAAGGACAATTTAACAGGACATGGTGTCTGCTGCAAGGATCCAACATTTGACTTTTTGATTCTAAGATAAGACCATAAGGCAATATTCCCACATCCTGTCTTATCTCATCACAGAAACCTCTTCCATGCAAAAACCACTTCAGGGGAACATAAACCCTGCAATCAGCTCAGTTCGTGACTGAAACCTTATTGGTTTATTGGTTCAGGCATATAATACAGGCATGTCGTAATACCCTCACGAGTGATGGGGATTGACAATGGCACGTAAACTACAAGAAATATTTTATACCATAAGCATTTAACATTTTCAGTGTTTTTCACAGCATGCAGCGCTTTAAAAGCAGAAAGTAATACTGAGATCTACTGTTGGCAAACTGTCTGCACTGTCTCACAATATCACGGTTTTATTACGCATTAAAATGATTTGTGGCAGATGACGGTTGCAAGTCATGCAGCTGTTCACCCTCGCACCCGACCACAGCATTAAAAGGACAGAAGGGGCTTTCCCATTCAATTCAAACAGCATTGAGGGCTGCATACCATCCATGTGACCTGGCTCTGCTGTGATTACATCATGCAGACTGTGGCTTATGAGGGATTGACTCCTAATCTGGTGGGGAGAACTTCCTACCTAACTGACCACAGAGTGATTGTGTGTGATTTTGTATGTGTTTATCCTGTTTGCCACTGACTCATCATTGTGTCAGGCTGACACTCTCTCTCAAACTTTTTAACAATTAAAACTTGTGGCATTCATAGGATGTGACACATACAGAGGAGACTCGAGTTTACCCCTGATAATGTATATTTAAATATTAACAGCATAAGCAACAAGTGTAACTGGAATGAAGATTCATTTAGTATATATTGAACAAACATGCAGCCAAGGAGCAACAACATCAACCACTACTTCCTAAGAAACACTTAAACTGGATAGATGTTAAATCATGGTCTGTGCCAATACTCCTAGGTGTCAAAATAAACGTCAAGGCCTCTGTTTGTTACCCTTTTTAAAAAGCATACAAGCACATAACATTTTGTTGAACTAATGATCATCATTAGGGGATATTTTCATCTTGATAATGTGCTTTCCCAATGAAGATTTAGGAAAAAAAATACTTCAGTGTTAAAAAAGTTAGTTGCAGCCTTAAAATCCACCATTGCTCATCTCTATGCTCATTTACCACTGTCATCATCAAAACATGGCAAATACAGCTCAGTGAAGGAGCAGGCTTGATAGTTTTAAGCCAAACATTTTATCCCAAAAACACAGGTTCTGGGTGGAAGATTCCTCTAATCAAACATCCAAAATTTCCGTCCAACAATATGCTAATAGCAATTTAAAAAATAAATTATAAGAAAATAAAGTAGCATTTCTCTAATCTTCACCTTATCTTCTGTTATTTTTTAAACGAGGAAAGTGTAGAAAGTCGACCCTATACACACAGACTGACACACATATCCACTTTGACACATGTAGCCACACTCATTCTGCTCTAGTTATGGCTCAGCAGATGACACTCTGCTGCTCTGCTGCTATTTATAGAACAGAAAGAGAAAAAAAAAATCTGAGGGAAAAATCCCATCTCTCCTCTCTCTTTGCTCCCTCTCTCTGTCTCTGTCTCTCTCTTCTCTTTTCCCAGGAGGCTTTAGTTAAGGTCATGGAGGATGGAGAGAGAGAGACGGAACCAGAGAGTGAGAGAGGAGGCCAGAGACAGAGAGGGAGAGTGACAGAGACAGAAAAAAAAAAGTGTGACAAACACAAAAACACACGCACACATGAACACAGACAGAGTATTGGTACAACACTTTCTTCTCACTCAATGTTCTTCAGTTCTATTTCCAGACATAAATGAACCTGTTAAACCCCAAACCATTTCTGTTCTGTACACTTTTTTATCTTGAGCATCAATTGGTTTTACTTGAATTTTCTCTTAATATAGACATATCACATATCAGAGACAAATGAGAATAATTACAATCAGTCTATCTGCATGTCTATCTACATTTCAGACTATGTTGTCAGTCCTAACTGTTACCTGCTGTTTTTCACATGAAATATTTGGTCATTTATAAATACAGAAATCAATGATTTTACATGTAATAATAGAAAATATTTTTAGCAAACTGCCCAACAACTTAGAACGTGACAGAAATTCTACTTATAGCTTTCTTATTTTAACTGGCCTACAAGTCCTCAGCTACAGTAGGTACCTGTAGATAAACTTCATATGAGCAGCACTGCACACCACTGTGGAATAAAGGAAACATTGATAACTACTGAAAATTTCAGCTTCGCCAGAAAATCCAATAAGCTTCAAATCTGGCTGGGGTACATGTCATACCTCATTTCCTGTCTCCTCTCTACTATCAACTATCAAAATAAGGCAAAAATGCCCAGAATTATGTAAAAAACATCCACTGGGAAAGTAATATCATCAGATTAAAAGTATGAAATGTAAATCCACAGGTAGCAGAGATTTAGACTTGTAAGACATCCCAACACAAACACAAAGATTAAGCAGTCTCCCCAGCAGAGACCCATTTATTATGGAGGGGGGGGCTAACATTATGATGGGTCCCCCACCCCACACCCCATTCCGCTAACAAAATGACATCTTATCATTGGAATGTGAGGAATCTGGGAACCATACAATGAAACCAGGGAGCTGCCTCCTCCCCAAACACACACACACACACACACACACAGACACACACAAACATACACACACACACACACACACACACACACACACACTAAGGTGTGAACACAAAGAAAGAAAACAGGGGCTCACTTGCACATGCACACACACATTCTATAGACAGTCTGAGCAACACACACACACACACACACACACACACACGCACACAAACACACACACACACACACACACACACACACACACACAGACAGACAGACAGACAGACAGACAGACAGACAGACAGACAGACAGACAGACAGAGACACACACACACACACAAAAAGCAGAATAGTCTGTGTGCAGAGTCATTTCACAGACAAAAGCCAGAGCAGACTAAACACACAGAAAAAGAAAAGACACACAAACAGACACACACACACACACACACACACACACACACACACACACACACACACACACACACACACACACACACACACAGTGTTGTAGAGCAAGCAGTCTAGATGTGCAGGCCAGGTCACTTTACGCTGATGCAGACAACAGGCAGTTCAGAGACTTGATCTATTTCAGACTGAGGTCACACTCAAACAGTCTCCTACACCCCTTTCCTACTGGAGATACACTGGTCTATTGGACACACATTCAGCCCTGCTGTCACTGGTTCATCTGTTGTATCAGAGACAGTAGTCTGCAACTGCAGTTTCTCCCTTTTGTTATTTTGAAGTCAGGAGTAAGTTAAATATTGTTTGAACTTTATTAATATTTGATAAGACTTATTTAATACTTAATCAAATTCTATAGCAATGGCTGTTTACCAAACCCAAGCGGCATTCAATCGATGGTCATGGAGCCAATGTGTCAGTCCATTCCCATCGACACAGTCAGTTTTATTCATAGAGCACATAATCACACATTTTCCACAGAGGGCTTTACAATCAATGACACCCTCTATCCTTATACCCGTGGTTCCAATAAGGAAAATTCCCCCCAGAGAAACCTTTTAACAGGCAAAAAGGGAAGAAACTTGAGGACCCCTCTTCCAGTATACGAATGGATAGACGCAATAAATGTTGTGTACTGAAGAGGCAGAAAACATTTGAGTGGAAAAAAAGAGAAACCGATGTACTCAGGGGGAGCTGAAGGAGAAATGGAGGCAATAGACTGAGAAACACAGACATAAAGTACTTCAAGTGGATTCTCAATATTTCAGTCATATTGAGGGATGACACTGTTTCCCAAGATTTGGAGATAAAGACTTCGAGATAAAATTTAACACAGACACTCTTTGCTATATCTGCACTTTCTCTGATCTATCTACCATTTCATGCAGTTTATCTATAAAAATGTGTGATTTTCCTTTATTCTAGTGGTTAAAGACAATACCCAGTAATTAAAAGGCCAAGGTTTCATTTCAACCAGAGCCACTCTGAACCTGTTTGTAGCAACTGGATAGACGGGTGCAGTTTTATACAAACACTGAATTCCTACCAATTAAACTGAAGAAAAAAAGTATCCTTGAGGAACTTCTCTAAAAGTTTCAAGCTAAATACTATAACATTTTCAGTGTATGATTTGGTGTTTTTGTTTGCCAGATCCACTGCATCCGTCTGAGAAGGAGAAACTGTCCACCTGATCCCAGATTTGTCATTTCTGGCTCAAAACAACGTGACCCAATCCCCTGCCTGTGATCTGCAGCTGTCGGCCAATCGTTGCTCTGAATTTCCAGGGAGTGATTATTCTTACAATGTCAGTATTGTTTAGCAGCTTCCTGGCAAAACATATTAAAAATGGGAAAACCATAACCCTCTTTTCGCTAATCAGGTGCACACTTGCATTTAGTCAGGCTACTGTGAGAGTGTGTGTATGGTTGAATCTGGGTTGCAGTTAAAATTTCCAAATTACAATAGAAATTCAGGCATCCTTGAGGACAATGCTGGATTTAAGCATCGCGGGTTGAATTCAGGTCCTGTATTTCACATATTTCTCACACACACACACACACACACACACACACACACACACACACACACACACACACACACACACACACACACACACACACACACACACACACACACACACACACAACACAATGTTTCTGTGGCTCTATCTCTCTCAGCAGTGTAGTATCTAGCGACAGCTTGAGATAATCTTCAAAGTGGACATTACAAAAAGATCAATGATTGGATGAATGATTACAGTGGAGGAGGAGGAATCAGACAAAAAGTAAGTCCTCCTCTTAATGTGTGAAATTCAAGGAGGGAAAGATTGATGTCAGTGGATGAGAAGGAGGGATTAAGATGGAGAGAGAAACAGAGGGGAGAGAGAAGGAAAATGAGAAGAGTAGGGACAGATGAGGGAGATAAAGGGAGGGAGGAGTGAATCTGATTGAGAGAGCAAAGCTGGAGCAGGAAGAAAAAAGCCACAACGAGCAAGAGAGAAAAGAAAAACAGAGAGAGAGCATAAGCTATGTCATCATGTCTCACTGTGCAAGTCATCTAACATCTGCATGATGCATTCAATGTCCCCAACTCACCCCTCAGCACACACACACATACAAGCCCTACATTAACTGTAAGCACACATTGCCTTTCCATGAGTCAACAACATACACATACAGACAACCTGTTTCCAATTAAACCGTGCTATAATCAAATAAAGCACACTTACCAACACAAACACACACATTCAGTCACACACCCTCAGCAGTTTCTAAAGCATCCTTCAGTCTCTCGCTCAGCTCTTTTCATTCGCAGGATGACTTTATTTAGAAGAGGGTGCCAAAACACTTCAGTGTCTTCATCTTTGTGACTTGCAAAACCACACACAAGCTCACACACACACACACAAACATACACAAAATGTTACCACAGGATTACACTTGCTAGTTTTTTTCAAAATAAACACAGAGAGTGGGAGGGAGGAAGGTCAATAGAGTTTTCACTCTGAGCGCACACTCAGTCACACACACATCTTAACTGTTAGCACACATATCTAAGGCTTCAAACCTCTCAAGAGAGATTTATGTGTGTGATAAAATGCTGCACTCCCATCGGTGGAAGGTCTAGACTACATGCAGTATTTTAACTATGTTTCAGTGACCGTGCACAAACATGTCATTTTAAAATAGTAATTTTGTTTATCACATCAATTACACCTCAATTCACACCCTCCACTATAATCAATACTAATTAAATTCTTAAAGGCAAGGCAGCCTGACCCTATTATTCATCATTAGGGGAAACTCTGGTGTAAACACACACACACACACACACACACAGATTACATGAAAGGAAGTGCAGGGATGGTTTACATATGAGGAAGTGTCAGCTTCTCTGTCTCCCTTCCTTTACTTCCTCACTGACATATGACAGAGAGACAAGAGGAAGACTGAGCAACGTAGTGAGAGAATGAGTAATAAAGTGAATGAAAAAGAGATTTCCTCAGTGCCCTCTTCTCATCCTCTGTCATTTTCAGGTTATCCTGTATCAGAGCTGAACACTGAGTGATCTGAGTCCATAGCATGTTTCTGTTTTATCACTTATAAATCCAACTGTCTGGGCTTTGGGGCCTTTACATATCTGAGCTACACGTCTTGCTGTTAAGTGTTTATGCACGAGTGTGTGTTGGAATGCTGTGTGTGTAAAATGATCAGTTAGTTAAAGGTAACTGCACTCTCACTTTGACAGTAAGTCCTAAAGATGAACTTGGATAGCCATCATCCCTGCAGTTTACGTGGCAGAAAACAAACTTGTTTGGCCATGGTGACTGCTAGATTCCTAAGATGAGATGCAACATTTGCCCATTTTACAGCCAGTTTTATTAGAGAGGAATTAGAGCTTCATGAGTGATGTTGTCATGATGATTGATGGCACATCTACACATACCTACAAGCCATATACCGACAACTACAGGGTAGCTGGTGTTGATTTTCCAATCCTTACTGTAGCACAGAAAGGGCTCAATCCTGCTATGAATTCTTTTTTCAGGTGGTTCTTAAATTATTAGTCCACAAAACCATCTGCCTGTTTAACACATTAAAAACACAGGAAGTATCCTGCAAGTTTAAAAAACGTTTCCACTTTAAGGTTTTTATAATTAAACAGCTGAGCTCATCTGCAGTGAGGCTCAGCCAAATGAATAAGTTAACAATCCCCAAAGCTCGCTGCAGTGTGCACACACCCACACCACCACTGCATATACACACATGTATTCATATACAGACCCACATTTACATGCACACACAAATTAGCTTAATTGCTATTAAGGAAAAGGAACTGAGTAAATTATTTGTAGCCTGCATTTAAAACATTTACGAGAAAATGTTTAAGCTGCAAACACAGTTTCCATTCCTTTTTTTGACTGTCTGTGTGTCTGTGTGTGTGTGTGTGTGTTTTAGGGGGTGCTTCATAGCAACTTCAGTATCAATCAGCAGTGAGAACTAGCCTTTGCTGAAGGCCTGACACAGCTGCAGTTTGCTGTTTTGTCAGGGAAATCTGAACCTCTGGAAAGTCGAACCATTTCACCTCAGCTCTGCTGCTCTAGAGTAATCTGGGGATATTTATCTTTCAGTAAAATACTTTCTCTTTTTCATACACATGTATTTATATACATAATCTCCAGCTCACTCACTATTTCCAAAAGCATAATTTGAATGTGGAAAATTACTTTGGGAAATAACACTTCCCAAAGTCTTCCCAAATGCCTGATAGAATCAATCTCAACAAACATCTCTGTGTCCTCTTTCTGCCTCTTGCTCCCCATATTTTGTGCCTCCGATGTGATCTTTTCTGCCTCCCTCTGTCCTTTCACCAACACGTGGACAGATTTCAGGCCAGTACCAGGTTAAAATGGGTCATCACTATCAACAAAGTGCAGCAATGCTAAAATTGGACTCTGTGAGCCATATTTATTACCCCCGTTAAACAGGACTCATTATGTCTATTCTGTGGTACTACAGTGATATTTACCAACATAAAATGATAATGAAATTGTGAAATAAAATCTACATATGATTTTATAATCACAAACACACAAATATTCTACATTGGTGCAATACTTGATCACACCAACAGAGCTGTCTGAGCTCAGAGATCAGTTTCTCTCTTATGGCTCTGATTGAATAACCGTTATTGAAGGAGAGGCCTTGGAGCCCCAAAAGTGTGTGTGTGTGCTTGTATATGTGTGTGTGGGGAGGGGGCTAATCCGCCTTGTGTTGCTGTTGAGAGAGAAATTTCAAGGTCTTTGAGTGCCAGTAGAACTAAGAGCCTAAGGTCACACACACACACACACACACACACACACACACACACACACACACACACACACACACACACACAGGGTCCCTCCTCTTTTCGTCCTCAGTTCCTCTGTTCCATTCCCGCTTCTCTCTCCTCCTCCCCCTTTTCACTTTGTCTTTTCTCTCCCACTTTTCCTCCCTCCCTCCTCCCCATGTTTCCCATTTCTCTATTCTCTCATTGAACTCCCTCCGCATTCACCTCCCTCTTCCTCAAACCCCAGCTCCTGATATTTCTAGCTGCCTTCATGCTCCTCCTCCCATCCGCCAACCACCTGTCAACCAAACGTTCTCTAAGACTAAACATTTCTGGTTTTGCCATTTGTCCCATTTTATCTCCATTTGGCTCTTTACTTATCTGTTTCAGCCAGAGGAATGAATGGATGCTAGGCAGGCTCCCAGTGATCGCCTCTAACACAACAGGCTGAACTTTGACCTTTAACCCTCCTTCCTCCATCTCTGCCCTCTTGTAGGGCATCATTTTCCTCCTTCCCCTCCCTATGTTCTCCCTTCTTCTTCTTTTTTACCTCTTAGTTGACTCAGGCTTCTAACTTTATCTCAGCTTCATGGAGTTTGTACAATATGCAAATCTGTTGCCACTGACTTGGGGGACATCCTGATTGTGTGCTTCACCATAACAGCTCACGGCCGTCCTCAAGTGCTTCGCATTTCAAGCAGAGACCAAAACTGTTTTTCTGTACAAGCCACAGTGATGGTTTCATCTCAGAAATCTTTCAGCACTTTCACCATTTCATGAGCCACACAGACAGAGGTACTCCAAAACGGATGTTTGTTTCCTGCCAGTGAGACTATTAACAGTTTCAAGACAACTGAGGGTTTTCAAATAATCTTAAATAGTTCACAGAAATAATAAACACTATTGTAACTTCGCTGCCTCAAGAATAAACTGAACCCAAACCTTTCCCCTTGTCCATTTTCTCTCATTCCAGGAGAACTGCATCAGCCTCTTCTTTCCCATCCATCATCTACCATCCAGTCTAACAAGGAACCTTAAGATAAGCTACTGGGTGACCTTCCTCCTCTTTCTCTTCTCTCCCTTTATCTATTCATCAATCTATTCCTTCACTAACGCTTAAGTAAACTATCTGCTCCGTCTCCTTTCTCCTTCTCCTGCTCTGTTTTCATTCATCTATGGATTCCACAAGTTAACCTGCTTTGGATCAGATGCCAAATAACTTAAAGACACAACCCCCCAATCACAAACCCCTATCTCTAACAGGCCACTGAATTTAAACAACCACAGGTTACTTACATATGCATATTGTAGTAACTCAAAGTGATGGAAACATACTCACACCACGTACACACATACATACAAACACACATTTGCACATACAGAAAACAGACAAGTTCCAGATGATCCCGACTCCCACAGATCTCCGGTTGCCATGCCCACCCAGTGAGAGAATGTGATTGGTTGTAGTGTGTGTGTCTTGTGTGTGTGCGTGTGTGCATGTGTGTGTATGTAACTTTACTCCCACCATTCTGCCACATGTCAGCAGTTGCTCAGACATCTTTCACTCACACTCACACAGGATTACAGCCAAGCATTATAGAAAAGTACTTGTCTCTGCATGCATATAGCCGAGTCACCCCAGGCCTTCAATATCTTTATATAACACATGTTTAATGAAAAATTTCACTCCAGTAATCCTGCGTATAGCATATACGTATTAAATTTGCCAGTCTGTTTACTGTGATTGTTTAACCAAGTTACAACTTAACCAGTTTTTAACACACCATCAAAATCAATCTGAGGTCTGGATCTGTCCTGACAGAGACCTCCTTGACACAGAACACTAGGTTTCCTCTTTCTGACAAGCAAGTGAGACAGAAAGAGAGAAAGAAAGAGGCATGTGTGACAGAGAGCAAAAACTCAACAGAGGCTAGACGTTTGTTTTCTGATAAACAAACTGCCGTTTCCTAGACGCTGGGCATCAGGGCGAAGCTGATTTTAGCTCCTGGGATTCAAGAGGACTCGAGGAACATCTTGTGATGGAGATGACAGGAAAACAACCTCACAGTCCCACAGAAAATAATCACACACTGACAAATATAAACATGTGCAGATTTGAAGAGATAACATCTAATTACACTGTCTCACCTTGTTTGACTTTTTCTGATTCTAATTAATCAATCAGTCATGGAAGAGACTAAACACACAAAAACTAGCTTATGTTACCCATGCCTTTCAATTCATATGTCAAAAAACATTTCTTGCTTGATTTCTGATGTATTACAAATTACAAATTACTCTCAGCATGTGGCTAATTATGTCATCTCCCTAAAATTTCCTGTCGTTCTGCAGAAATAATGCAGAATAACAGATTCAAAATCAATTTTCTTTTAATCTTGTACATTTGTTTCTCTGGTTCAGTGTTTCATTGGGACAAGCAGTTCCACGTGAGTCTATGTCACTGTTTTCTTCCTCTGCTAAAACCTCAGCTCAGTCAGTGCCCTGGATGTCATATGACTGTGAGACTTATTATTCTACATCTCCAGCAACTCAACACACCTCTGCCTCTGTGCTTACTTGTCAACAAGACAAGCAGCAAAGGCAATCTCCATTTTCTTCGCTTTCTGTCACCACCAACATACATTGATCTCCTCTGCATGTCTCTTGTTCACACTTTCTGTCTCTCTGTCTTCCTGACACACACTCACTGCAGAAGTTGCATCAGTGAACCATAATGTAGCAATAGCATCCTGTGGTAGATTATGTGCCATCCTGTCTCGTGTTTCACCTTTTTGTTAACCCTTATGTATCTACATACTGAGAATGACAGCTGATTGGGAGCTGCCCAGCACAACTTGTCTTGTTCCAGCCACAGAGAAACTATACTGGAGCAGCTAGGAAGTCATCCGTCCTGTTCAAGGGCAACATAACCTGGAGAAGTAGGTGAGGGATGCAACAGTTTTACTCATTCACTTTCGGTAACCTGAATTTCCCAGACAGTCAGGGGATTTTGAACAGAAAGTTTCTAGTTATGACCTCAATTCTTTAACCTTTGAATGATACTGTCCTAAATAAAAAAAAAAATAAAAAAAATCACCCTACATTCTACAAGTAGGCAGATTTATGAGTCATCTGAATATCAAATCCATGAGTTTAAACCTACATTTAGGCCTCGACTGTTCGGCATCCTCTTTTTCATTTGATACTCATTTAGGAAATACGTCGTAGTGGTAACCTGATTCACCACGGCATCCGTTCACATACAAATCAACCGTTAACACTGCAGGGTCAAAGCAGGGTAAATGAAGGGATGTAGCAATGAAAAACAAAACCATGATGTGACAGCAAAAGAAGTGCCTCAGCTACAGTGGTTGGTAGGATTTGCACCATTCCTCCTCAGTTTGTCAGGTTGTTCTTTTACTCATGCAAAATCAGCAGAACCAAGGAGAAGATTCTGACAAAACTTGGAGAAAATCTGTATCTCACAACTGTGTTTCGACATAAACGTAGAAATACAAATTTGGCCCAAGGAGCTGCTACAACTACAGGTCAATATTTTAATTTAAAATAAAAAAATTTTAATAACTACATATTTTTGAGCAGTGCAGATCGAGATGGAATCCATAACACATGGGGAAAAACAACAGTTTGAGCATCTTTAGAAAACAAATATGACAGCTATTGTGATGCCAGTGTAACAGCATTCACAATGCACTCACAGTAAAACTCAACCTTAACTCAAGACACACCACCTAAGAAGAATTGTGCAATTACATCCAAAGCAAACCAAAATTAATCTTGAAGGAGCAAGTTCAGAACACAAACTACCTCATAACTGCTGCTTAAAATTACACACAAGCATGTTGTTGATAGGCAACATCTGGTATTTCCCCAGTGTTGCACTTTGCTGGCTGTTGGAAGGACTATGGTCCTTCTAGACTTGTCACACTTCATCTAAAATTCAGCAAAAATGAGAGCAAACACATGGATTTTGAGCCAGAATGTAATCTGCAACAGTATCTCAACCTCAATCTGATTGTGGTCCCATTTCGTGAACATTTATACAGGAAACCAGTTGGGTGAGCAGGAAGTTCTCACATAGAAGCCTCAATATCTCAAAGTAAAAATAAGACATACAGTACAAGAAAGCGTAAAAAGACACAACACACTACCTGGATGCAATTCAAACATCTCAGGGATGACAACAACCACAACATGGCATTTAATAAAAGACTTAGCCAGATGAACAGGAGGAGACATAGCACAGACACTGAAGAGGTAAAGAGGTTTTATGAGTCTGGACTTACCTGGAGTTCACACCATGCCACTTCCACAGTAGTCTCCGTGTCCAGTCCCTTGTACACAGTCTTAAAGGACCCTCTTCCAATCTCTATGTCAAATTTTAGGAAGCGTCCATCAGGTGAAGTCCCAACAGCTTTTGTCTCTACTTCCTCTATATCATCCTGCACCCGTTTCTCAGCTTCTCTCTGCTCTGCTCGGGCTTTCGCTATACCTTTCTCCTCCTCTGTCTCCCTCTCTTTCTCTTCTGCCGGGCTACTAACGCTATCCACATGTTCTATCACTTTTCCATCTTTTCCCACCTTCTGTGTGTTCTCAGACCCTCTGGGACGCAATGTGACATCAGGCTGTTTGCCTACTGTTTTGTCTGTAACATCCAATACTGTCGGGCTGGGCTCTTTTACTGCCCTGTCTGCACTAGGTTCAACACTGCTACTGGTGGGAACGGCAACCGTGATACTGCTTACAGCTAAATCTTCCTCAGCATTTTGTACATGTCCCTCCGCAACTGCCCCACTGAGCCCAAGACAAGGCTGAATGGTTGTACTTTGCAAATATGAACCTCTCAGGGCCTCCCTGTCCTCAGCATCGTGCACCCCAGGTCCAGGCCCTGAGGGCTGTGGAGTGAAGAAGGTGGGAGGCCCCTCACAGTCTGGTGGTGAAGTGAGTATCACAGCTGCTTTGCTGGGCAGGTCCAAAGCTGTGGCATTGGAGTCACAAATGACACTGCGACGGAAGAAGCGGTGTTCGGCTGTTTTAGAGTCTCTGTCCATTGTGTGGCGCCGACGTTGGACCTCGGGGTGTCCGCCGAGCTTCTCCACCACGTGCGAGTCTGAACTGGCAGAGCCGTTCACATTCTTGTGAGGGGTCTGGGGTGATGGACAGGGGGAGGCAGAGGAAGGGGGGGGGGGCGGGGCAATGAATTTCACTGCTTTGCTGCTGCTGTTGCTGTCAGACATTCCTCCCCGAGGCTCAGACCACAAAAGAGAAATTCTATACGTATAAATAAAGAATTTTTTACACTAGTAATCAGACCAACCTATGTGTAAACTGATTGTGGGTGCAAATCTTGACCAGCAAGCTCCTTTTTCAAATGAAAAGCTCTTCAACCTCTGATCAAACTCCAGGAGAAGCAAATTGGACGGCTTACAGAAAATAAATCAATCAAATCAATTGACTGCAGCGATCTTTGTTGTGTTCTGTAGTTTTTTGCAAGGATTTATTACTTCTACTTCCTCTTTGCAATGTCAACTTGTTTCAACAAGACAACTTACAGTTCCTGCAAGGCCTTTCCATACAGGGCTCAGGGAAGCCCCAGGAGAGGCAAAGGGGCTTTCTCTTAAAGATTTGGGAGGGAAGGGACCAAAGGCAGTCAAAGGAGGGGGAGTGCAAGCACTGCAGTGAGGTCACACTCGTCAAATTAACACCTGAATCCATCCTGCTGCCAACATCCAGAGAGCAACCACCACGACATGGAAGAACTGGAGATCTAACTGACCAGTATGGCCTCCAAAAGGCTGATAACACAAAATATGGTTGGAATCCAGTCTGTTACAGCTTGACTTGGAGGTCAGGTGAAGTGTTTGTAAGGACAGGCTGAAGCCTCCTCTGCTCACTGAGGGCAGGACTCCTTGGAGAGGTTGCTGGCCTGCCAGGTAAGGCCAGACAGAAGGCTAGGTAGGCCACGCCTGGCCTAGCCTGGCCCAGCTTGATCTGCTTCTGTCCTTGTTGCTGGAAATAAAGAGAGAGGTTTAACTATATTTTCTTTATATATCTGACCATACATCACAAAATTCAGCATCTGCTTTCACTTGACTACATCACTGACTCAACCACCTTCAAGGGACTCCCAAATGATACTTGGTTCCCTGCCAAAGTGCCTAGTTGAACATCCAAGCTGTCAAATACTGTGACATTTTACCACCATTTGGCCCACAATCAGTGATATAAGTGACACAAGCAGGGTGGAAATGAGCACCAGCCAAACGCTGCTTCAAGTCTGGTTATAGTTGACAAATCTGTCAGTTTCTCTGACCACTAAGCAGAGATCTATCCCTCATTTGGATGTTTGTTTCATAAGCAATTTGGATGGTAAAATTGTGAAACTAGGTCACTGAATGACAAAGTGGGGTTTCTAATAGCCTACCAAAATGTGAATATTCATATTTATTAAAGCTAAAAAAAGTATTCATTATTCAAGATTTGGCTGTTAGCAGATTTAGCCAGACTTTTGGCCCATAAAAAACTCCTTCACTCTTAGTTTGAGATTTATTAGAGAACATTTGACTTGATCTGAGCCTGGCACAAGCTTTAATCTCCAACTCAAGCTCATTGACAGGAGAGAGATCTGCATCCCACCCCAGTCTTTCCCTCCCAATTGCCCCTGTGGAGTTAATGCAGTGGAGGGATGCAGTAGAGTGTGCGCCTAATTGCTCCACGTTCCAAATTTAGCCCAAAGTCACCACAGCCTGGCTGACCCCAAGGTTAGGCTACTCTGTGGCAATTCAGCAGCTTAACATGAGAGGAGGGGGCACTCAGAGTGACAGAGATAGAACCACTGCACAGAAACTAAATGCATATCTAAGGACAGCGTACATGTATATTACATTAGATATTTCATTACAGAAATCTTATTAACTTATTGGGAGGTAAGAAATGTGTTCACTGAATTTGCAATTTGCCTTATTTAACATCCTACAGATAACAGTGTTATCATACTGGCAATGGCACAGAGGAGCAGCAGCTACTTGGGTGTATGATGTTAGAAATCATTACATTAATTCATGTTGAAAACAATCCATTATAGGTTTTCACAAGTCTTATCAACACAGATGCACAAAAAAACATGCAGAATAACTGTCCTATAGATTTTCTTTAATTATGTCCCCTGTGAATGGGGATTTAAATTGCACTGAGCAACTGTGTGCAAAGTGTGTCAGTGAACAGAAAACTGTACAAACCACTCTCACATCAAAACAACACAGAAGATGTGTGACCACATCATATGAAAGCATATGCTACAAAAGATGCAAGATAGCCAAAGATGATCTCATGTTGATAAGCTGTGAAGTTTTCTTTGCATGGAATATGAGTTTGATTCATTCTGACGGTTTCCTATTAGGAGCCACACACAGGCTACTAATATTGTCTCAATCAAGGGAAGTGGGTGAAGGATTAGTGATGAAAAGGTCACAGTGCCTTGAAGCCATCAGGTAGAATCTTTGGTTTTTAGAAACAAAAATCTGCCCTCTGCAGCTTTATATGTTGTTTTATTATTTGTGTGTGTGTGATTTTAAATTGTGTCAGAAACAATCCCTCAGATTATGGAGCCTGGACCTATTTTGCCTGTAATGGCACCTGGATGCCCTAGAGGTTAAGAGAAGTAATTTATTCACCCAGATGTCTCAACTTCCAGTCCAGGTGTAGACTGTATAGAAAGGACCTGCAATGATCAATGAGGTAATATATTACACAATACAGGGACACCAATTGAAGAGACTAGACTGATGACTTATGTATGAAACAGCGGTACTCACTGAAGTGTATTACAGGGTGTGCTTCATCTAAGTCACAGAAAAAAATTCTCAGATCTAAATATTTGATTGGACAGCCGTACACTCCCAGTGCCCGAACTGTATCTGTGACCTGAATTGGATAGATATATCATACTGTTTATAACTTTAATAACCCCAAAGGGATATTGAGGGGACATTAATTGAGATCATTGCACCTGAAAAACATCTGTCTCTCTATGGTTGTTATTATGACATGTATCTTATTTAAGAAATGAGCCATGAGAAGATGTTTTTACAGTGATTTTACAACAGCTAGGGGGATGTTGTTAGGTGTAACAGGAGCAGAGGCTTTGTGCTTCTACAATCATATAGCTTTTACTGACTTAACATAAGGGCAGCCAGTAAAAAGAACATACATAGTAAATAATTGAAAATACATTTTCTTATCTATACTCTATAATCTATACTAACAGCAATAATAGACAATTGTGATTTAAAGGTCGAGTCAACAACATTAATATTCAAATTGACAAAAATAGTGGCTGATTTTGGCATTACAAATACATCATTATCATCACAGGTGTCCCGCAACGACCAATTAAGGGACAACCCTTCAATAACCTGAAATTAGCATTGCTAGCATAGCCGATATCACTGAAATGTTTAAATATATTGCAACAAAAATATATGAATATTAATTTAACTCAACGATACAATGTTAAGTTGTGTAAAATATTCGAAAAGCAAAACACTTTTTCCTGTTATTCGATGTTAGGCTCATGGCCACATGTAACTGCCAATATTTGATGGTCATACTTGTTTTTTTTAAAAATAAGTAGATGGCTAATATTAAAAAAACGCCAAGGAATGATACAGAATTAAGTATCAAAAATATTAACAAAATATGAAGGTTTTGTCAAGATTTTCTCCGTGCAAATAATAAGAAATTAATTACATTTGTTGAGTTCCGGTCATTAAAAGCTAAAGAAAAAAATATATTCGTCTTGTTAAAATGAACACAGGAGGCACGAGACTCCTCAGCTACAGTCAAAGTTAATGGGCTTTTAGGTTAACTCATGACAAAATGTATCTCTAAGTTACGTGATAATATTAATATTATATAGGTTGCAAGTTACTAACTGGAAAGGGTGCAAGCTTTTTGCTGAATGTCCTGAACCGTGGAGCTTTGTGGCAAAACTGAGCAGCAAACCGTGCAGTGAGGGGTTCACTGCAGCCTGTTGAGGAACTCAAGAAAACCAGGCTATGCAGCTAACTTTGCCCACAGGCAAAAACAAGACGCCACTAAAAACCACTCACGATTTAGACAAAACGTCATCATAAAACAAAAACTGTACCGTTACCTGTTACATCGGTGTGGGCTGTACTGGGACCGTAGAAAAAAGAAAAGGAAAAAACTTGATTAAAAAGCCTTTAACTCCTCTGCAGTGGGGGTCCGCTCCGACACACAGTACTAATGTCAGTATAGTGCGTCACGTTAAAGCCACAGTTGGTTGCTGAAAAACCCCGAAAAAGACGCTGTTTACAAAAACATAACTTAATCTACAACCGTATCCTTCTTAGCAGGTCCGAGCAGCGACGCTGTCAGCGGAACGTGCAGCGAGCCACAGCAGACAAACAGACACCTCCCACAGGGCAGAGAAGCCAAGTTCGCTCGCTGGTGTCGCGGCGGCTCTGGTACTTCTTTCTGTCTGTCTCTGTGTTGTCTGTGCCCGGGTCTGCAACGGCTACCAAAAGGCAACAAGCCTCACTCAAAGAACGCCAACATCCTCATCCGTATCAGCATCCAGTCCGCTCCTGCGACCGCCGTTTCGCGGCTCTTGGCTCGTGTGGTGCAGTAAATCCGCTGTGATCCACACTTATTCCCTGTTTTCAAGCCATCAGACAGCGGCTCGGTCTGCTCCGTGCTCCTCTCTAACGATGACTCGACAAGGGCTTTCACACAGAAGTGCCGCGTCAAGACAGTTACTGTTAACCCGGATGATACCGGAAAAGAGGCGTTCTTTCAAAATAAAGCAAGAAAAACGAGAGACCACAAAAAAAACGACACTCGTATACACTCCTGTATATATCATGGAAAGACCAAAAGTTAAACCCTCCTACGCATCAGTCTAGCAAACAGTTATTGAATTCATAAGCCATTTTTCAGGCTATGTGAAAAAATACATCCTGCAGCTTTCACTCTATTTACGTGTGCCACACCTCCTATTTGTCCTGTGTTATTATCTTGTAGAGGAGTCAGCAGTCTGCATCTGTTTGATCTGATGGAGATCCAGCTGTGGCCCTGCTGTGTATACTTGTCCAATCTCAGCAAAGCTGTGGGCATAAGAGAAAACATCTCTCACCTTTTCTCTAACTTGGTACAACAGTTGTGAGCTCTCAAAAAATTGGAAACGAATCAGTCATTGTGGTCCGTGTATGACTATTAAAACCGACGTTTTTTTGTTTTGTTTTTGTTTTTTCAATATTAATCGGTGGTTACCATTTCTTATTTAAATATTTTTGTTTAAAGTATCCTTTTGAAATATAGGTGTGGTTTTCCTATACATATGTCATACCTATAATGGCTAAATAATCTTGTACGCTACATATCAGACTCGTAATAAAACATATTTAAAATGTATTAATTTCCTGGACACCTATTTAATTAAAAATCGTATAAAGTCGTGTCAAATCATAATATGTTTTAGTTAGTGACATAGTTTGTTTGGCAGCAAAACGAGAGTGAAATTGAGCTCCTGAAAAAACATGTTGCAATATTAATTAATATGAATCTTATATTGACAGATCAAACCGGAAGTGCTATTGTTTATCCCACCTGACTTGACACCAACAGCCAGAGGAAAACTCCAGTGTCCTGACAGAGCTAGTCAACAGCTGCAGTGTGAGCCAACACATGTCGTTCATCATACTTTTATTTTATGTTTCGTTCATGGTCAACGTTTCTAATGGATACTTATTGACTATGCATGCATGTGTGTGGACTCTCACTCTCTTCCTCTGTGTGTGTGTGTGTGTTTGTGTGTTTGTGTGTGTGTGTGTGTGTGTGTGTGTGTGTGTGTGTGTGTGTGTGTGTGTGTGTGTGTGTGTGTGTGTGTGTGTGTGTGTGTGTGTGTGGTCCTCACCTGCTTACCAACTCACTCTCTTATGTGTTATAACTTTAGAGGAAGTGTCAAGCTCCTCACCCTTAACAAAAACAAAATACAACTACAATGAGAGTGAGTCTACAATGAGTCTGAGTGATAACCACCACCTATCGATTAAATTTGTTTCACAGCTTAATTTATAAAAATTAACCTGAGATTCTTTTTCAAAACGTAGGCTTGTAATTATACTTTTTGTTAAGAATAATGACTATTTTTCCCTGAGGACTTTTACATTAGCAGCTGGTCCACTTTAGCTCACACAATAGCCTTTTTTTTGTTCCATTTATTTGACGAAACTTTGTATTTTTACTAATTAAGAAACATACTTCACGCTTGCTTCCTTCTCAAAAAATAACTATTACAAATCATCACAGACCTATGAGCTGTAAATCTTACTGACTAATTTATACAGTCATTGCCGTGTCTTATCCAAATATAGCTGTTATCTAAGCTTCCAGTGTTAATAGCAGGATAATTTGCTCAGTATTGCAGATTCGTAATCAGCAAACACTCTTGGAATGATTAAGTATTTCGAAGAATGTAGTTGTACCTGAGATTCCCTGCTAAGCAGTGGGTGGAGACATAAACTGGGTCATGGACTTGTTGTTTTGGATCTTCACATGACCACCAGGAGTTTAATATTGCAACAGAACATGAATGAGCCTGTGTGTTTCAGCACAGGGCACATCATTTAATTTGGGTCCTGATTCCTCCTGACCTGAAAAGGAGTTTCAGTGTGTGTGTGTGTGTGTGTGATGCTGTTTTGCCTGTGTGCACACATGCTGTACATGTTTATCCTGCACTTTGCTTAAGGCAGTGGAACAATATGTGAGGTTGCCACAACAAAATGACAGCGAGTGAGGACTGAACTAAACACTTTTGGAAAGTACTCAAAGACATCATTGAATGCATAAAATGTGCATATAGTGTGTGTACAACTGCTGAGAGATAGTCCAACTATTGTATGGCTTACCCTCAAATGTGTGCATGAGATTCTGTTGCTCTATTTTTATCAGCACAGACTCCGTAAATACCATCAATCTATATGCTGGTATTCACTATACAATTTCCTTCCTTTCTGTTTGCAGCCTCTGTTATCTATCTGTAGAGGAAGTATCATTATTATCAGTCTTACTGAAATCTACATACAACACCTGGCTGCACACAAAAACTATGACTATGTAAAGCAGTTTGAAACACATGATATATTTATAACTGACTTCATTGTTCTTTTACTTTTGTAAATGCATATCTGAATATTTGTTATATTTAATAAATTGAACCCAAAGGTCATGGGTATAAGAGTGTTTATTGGAAAACAGCAAACTCCTGGAAAGAAACATGCATGTGTGTAACACCTTGAGCCTTTTTCAACTGACAGCAAGTAGCATTCCTTCAGCACACACACACATACACACACCTCAGCACACCTTAGCCCCCTCCTTTAGAGAGCTGTAAAACTGCCGCTGAAAAGTGCTCTGTCAGAATGAATGATTTATTCTACTCCCTCTCTCTCTTTCTTTCTCTCTGTGTTCTGACGTGCACCTGTGTTGACCTGAAATCTGAAAGATTGCCTGCATCCAAGAACACCGCATTTTAGGCACCAAAGTTCCAGGGATACCGGACTGAAAGAGAGACATCCTAGGGCACCTGCTCTCAAAGTAGCTGTGAACCATGAAGTGTCAGTGAGGTGACAAGAGTCCGGAGCTGTGACGAGAGTGATAGATCCACATCTCTCTAAGCTCATGGAGGGGACACCCTGACCTCACACTATATTGTGCAACTAATTTCCCTAAGTTCAAATTAAAGAACAAAAGAGAGGATTTGTAAAGGACTAGTTAAAAAAAATAAGCTTATATACTTTCTTACTGAGAGTTATATCAGAAGATTTATACTACACTTATGTCTGTTTGGTGAATACAATGCTATAGCCAGCAACCAGTTAGCTTAGCTAAGCCTAAGGACTGGACACACGGAGAAACAGCTAGCATGGCTGTCAGGGGGGTAACAAAATCTAGCTAGCAGGGCCTTCAAATGTGGCCAAATAAGACCTTATATATTTTTCATTTAATCCTTGCAAAAAACAAAGTCTATTCAGATTTTGTTGTCTCTGCACAGAGCCAGCTGAGCTAGCTGTTTCCCCCATTTTCCAGTCTTGATGCTAAACTTAACTAAGTCCCTTCTGGCTGTAGCCTTATACTTAACGTACAGACTTGAGAGTGGCATCGATCTTCGTATGTAACTCTTGACAGGAAAGCCAATTAGCCTATTTTCCAAAATGTTGAACTACTCCTTTATCCTAAGGAATATCACAGTTTCCCTAGTTTCAGATTTCAGAATGGCTCCAGATGTGACAGATGCTCGTTTGCATATATCAAACACTGACTATAAAGAACAGCAACTTTCTTAAAATGACAGATTTCTATTCCTATGGAAATTTGCTCAACAGAGCAGAACACATACTGTAAGTGTGAATTACACTTCGCTGCTACAAATGCTTATCTTTGGCTGACTCAGCAATGAGCTATCGTTGCCTTATACTCTATTTGAGCTATCCTGAAACTGAAGCTTATTCCACGCTTGCAATTTTTGCACTGTGTGTCACTTTGGATGTCAATGTAATGCCTGTAATCTAAACATCATTGACATTTCTTGAAGGCTGTTGGTGTTCCCAGCAACCACAGGACTTTTATGTTCAAGGAAGTAAATAGGTCACGTCGACTGACAACTGACAGTTGGAATTCATTAGCGGAGAGATTGTCACAAGTGAAGCTTTTACTCACAGATTTGGACTTCTTTCAGTAATAAACCAAAAGTGACATTTTAACCTCTTCCTCATTTGTCATTGTCTGGCTGTGCCCCAGTCACCTACTTTTAGCTCTCTTTCCTTCAAAGTCGCAGTTAACTAAACTTTAGTCATTTTTTCCATATTTACATAGTTTGTAAGCTATTGTTCAATGAATAGATGATTGAATTTGTGCCAACACTTATGCATGCCAACCTTTAGCAGTTATGTTTACATTAAAGATTGGATTATCTGCTCAAGTTTTTTTGGTGGAAGAAAATGATGGAAATTCAACAACTTAATGTTAAATTCAGAAATTCTTCTAAAGCAGTCTGGTTTGCATGGTTGCTAATTGCTTTTCCACCCTTTGGCTATATTGACTCAATGACATAAATTTTGTATCTTATAATATCTTCACACCTCGCTGATGAAAGTGAGATATTTTGAATTTCTTGACCTTTTTGGTGAAAAGAATCTGTTCAAAAATGCTGTTTATTTATTTGTATTTAAAGAGGGAGGTTGTTTGTAGTGCTGTAGTGCAGTTTGTATCTCTTCTTCCCTCTCTCCTTACTCGCATTTGATGTTAGCAGGCGGTTGTATTTATTATAATGGATAAGTGCATGTTTAGGAAAAGCACCTACATGTTCTGGTCCTGTCGCTCACCAATTCACACACACAAACACAAAAACAAGATAGAAGTGGGCAAAAGAGGAAGCTTGGGTATGTTGCATATGACTAAGAATATGCAGAGGGGAAATATGCAAAAAAGAAAGGCTGCTGACATGGCAGTGTGTGTGTGTGTGTGTGTGTGTGTGTGTGTGTGTGTGATACAGATAGAGAGAGAGAGATGTGTAAGTGTATCTGTGCGTGCTGCTCTGACTCTCATATCAAGCATGCAATCATGCAAACTCTTCTTCTGCACTTCAGCTGTCATCAATCAGTTCTCCATGGGTAAATTTTCATTTCACCTGAAGAAAAAAACACGGTTATTGATAGCTGTGTGTTCTAGCAGAGATCTGTAAGTCTATTTTAACCTTACGGATTCCCTAATTATCTAAAGCTCATGGGTTTATGTCCATCTCTCTGTATCTCCATTTATGTGACAATCTGTCTTTGCTTGTTGAACGTGCTATGGTTTCTCGTTTGTCCCTCCATTTCTGCGTGTGTGTGTGTGTGTGTGTGTGTGTGTGTGTGTGTGTGTGTGTGTCAGTGCAGGTTAGAGAACTGACGAATTGCCTCCTCTGTTAAAGGGCAAAGTGTGACCTGAGAATTTGTCCTTCCTAACGAGTTATAACAGGTTTGAGATCTTGTCAAAACTCAGCTCAAGTAGGTAAATGAGGCCTCTCTCTCTCTCTCTCTCTCTCTCTCTCTCGCTCACTCCCTCTCTTTCTGTGCATGTCTTTCTTTTAACTGCTTCTCTCTGACACTTCTCTCTCTGTGTGCTGACATAGTCCCTTTCCTCTGTCTATTTCTCTCTCTTCATCCTTCTTTCCTCCTTTTACTTTAAGCTGACTTTAATCATAAGGCATCATTAGCACATTTTGTGACATATTTACTGCATTGTGCCCAAGGGATTTTGTCTTTAATGATCAGAATGTAAAGACTATCTACCTCTCATTTGTGGCACATACAGTAGGTATTTTCATGTTCCTCTGTCACGCACAAGATCTGTATAATACATTCTGGGACATCTGACATTTAATTCAATTCATTTATAGGGTGACTTTACCTCTAAACATTTGCAGAACAAGAAGATAACATATCCAGTATACACTGAGCCTCCCTGGCTTTGACACAAGTGACCAGTCAGATGCTGAGAGTCAGCCACTGTTTTCATTCTTTAAATACAACAAATGCACTTTTAATGATTTAAATTAGCTGGAGAATTATTCAAATCACCTACTACTGTAGATACGGAATGAAACATACATGTTATTCTGCTTCACTCACATGTTGAGACACTCACTCCAAAGAGCTTCTTAGTCCGACTAAATTCAACAAGTGGAGCAGCTGGTCGAGTGCCTGTATCAAGGACACTTCAGCAGAATTTACTGAGGCACAGAACAGAATAATAAACACTTTTATTTAATTCATATTCCTCTGCGGTTGACAACTTAAAATCAAGTCCAAACTCTGTTGAATTATTTCTGGCATGCTAGTAACTCAGTGCAAGTACTATATCTATGTATGAGTGTGTGGGTGTCTGTATGTCAGAGGATGTGCTTTAAAAGCTCTCATGTTGCAACAGTGAAGCTGCCACTTCCCTTCTCGGTGACAGGGAGAGAGAGAGAGAGAGAGAGAGGGAGACTAGGTCTGACAGATATAATTCTGCACTAAGGTGAATTCACAGTGCATGCTGATATTTATATGTAATATTTCAGGAAATGATAAACTCTAGTAAACTGAAAACGACTGTGTGATGTTAGCCATGAACCCTAATCACTTGAAAATGAACCATTTGTCAAACACTGATAGATTTACAGTGATTCTGATTATTTTATCAGCATACAGACATTTTTTCCCATATGGGATAGCTATTGTTAGCATACCCTTGGTACTTCATCTTTAGAAACCTAAGACGGCAAATCTTTTCACATCTTTTATATTGACAAATGTGCAAAGTCCATATCTAAGAAATAGAAATCAACTGCCTCACATTCTTTCATTGTTTGTCTTGAGCCAGTGAAGATGCCATGGTGTTGATACCTTGCTTTATGCACATGAAGATTTGAATTGTGCTTTAGTGATGATTAATGAGCAGTGTTATACAGGATGGTTCACAAGGTAGAGAATGAATACATGCTCTTAAATGTTGTGGCATTGTACAGTAAATGGGAGATCAGCAGCGAGTCAACATGCAGTGCAGTCTTCTACCAGGTAGTGTCACTAAAGAGTCCGGTGTGTCTCAGTCAACGTTTAGTTTGACAGATTTCACCTGATGTTTGTGTAAACTTTCATCCTCCACCCTCTCCTTTTCTGCTTCGCATTGGTTCCATGTCTTCCCACAGAGCTGTCAGACGGCCATTAATCTACTGAGGCCAAGCAAGGTTTATCTACACGTGTTCTCTCTCTGGTAACACTCCAAATTGGAGGCAATTAATGTAAATGAGGCCTCTCTCCCTGCGGGGGAATGAGTAGGTTAAACATGACATGGTGGTTTGGTTCTGAACTGTAATTGTATTAAAAGGGAATATCTCAGAGGAGAGGGGAAGAGAGGAGAGGAGAGGAGAGGAGAGGAGAGGAGAGGAAAGGAGACGAGAGGAGAGTTATGATTAAACATGAAGAGTGATTAAAGAAGAGCAGAAGCCAAAGATAATTACTTGCTCCAATTACAGATCGCTTTGTTTGGCCTTGTTTTTAACTTTAGTATAATGGCTTCCTTGTGAGACAAAAGATAAATACAACTAATAATTCTCAGCTTGTTTTTACATCCTGGAAGTCCCTCCCGGGCGGGGTTAGGTGTATTGGGACAGATGAACTGGTGTGAGGGAAGTTAGCAGCAATCCAAAACTATTATCAAATCATGTTAATGCTTCCTCCACCACAATGTATCTGCAAATACTTTATGGCTGACGGATTTCCGTCAAGAATTTACTGTGATTTCTCGTCAAAGTAACTGCAGGAACCAGGCACCAGTGTGAGCATGTGCTGTAGACCACAGTTTGGACTAATACAAAGCCACATTGTCCAAACCGCAATTGTCATAAATACTGAAGTATGGCCTTGAAATGTAGTTATTAGGGTAATAAAATATGCCAAGCTTTTTAGCCCACTGCTGTCTCTTACAATTACTGTTCATGCTAAAATGGCAGCTAAAAGTTCACTTGTGTGACTAACTGTCCAATAACAGCACAGATCTGTGAAGTGGAAAATATTATTTTTACAAAAATAAGACTCATTATCTGCAGTCCTGTTTTAAAATCTAATTTCCTGCTCCAAGGGGGACAGTAATATATTCTTGAGAAGTAGAAAACAGTCAACCCTAGTTTGTGTGTGTGTGTGTGTGTGTGTGTGTGTGTGTGTGTGTGTGTGTCTTCATGTTTGGAAAAATACATTGATTTTCACTTGATGCTGAAATTGGTGTAATTTTGTTTACAAAAAAGGCATTTTCAATAATTGTCCCATATGATGAAAGAAGCATTTGACTTTCTAGATGGTTGAGTGTCACGTGCTGTATGTCTGTGTGTGCATGTGTGATTCATTTTCTGTGCAGTCTCTTGCACTGTCTCTTATCAAAGACCGCCTGCGGTGACTGAATCACTCAGTTTTCATTGACAGCACCTTCGGAGAGATTCAATCTACATAAATTGGAGCAACTACAGTCCTCATATGATAAAACAGTTTAATGGGTGCAGCAGGGGTCCGGGGCAGACACACACACACACACTTAAATAACAAAAATCAAATGTTGACCCATTTTTCCTCTTCACTGTGTCCCTTAAAAAGCAGGAGTTTATAATTTGTACACCAGCACTCACATATTGTATCTTAAGAAATGGTTTGAGGTTTTGGGAAATACACTTGTGCACTTCTCTGTTTGTTTAATATGAAACTAGAGCCAGTTATCTTAGCTTAGCATAAGGACTGAAAACAGGGGAAACAGCTCAGTCCAAGAGTAAAAAAGTTTTTGTACAGATTTCAAGGTTTTTGAAAATAATTATAATAATAATAAATGTAAAATGTAATTTTCACTAACCCATTCATTTGAGTTTGTTGGTCACACAAAAACACTTAATGTTTTTTTCTGTATTGCAGAGCCCAAGATCATCTTTATATGTACTTGGTAAAGTAAATATTTTGAACTGCAGCACACTCTGACTGTGCAGGTGAAACATGAAAGCACATGTGCACCTGCTTGACTGTCAGTGACACACACTAACACTTTGATCTGTGTTGTTTCGCTCTCATCCCAAGGTAATCTGCTCCTTCACATGTCTGTGTGTGTATGTGAATGTGGGGTGTGATCATATGGGGGTTACATATCTGCCAGTGTGTGTCCATGCACGTGAGTGTTTGGTTTGGCCGGATACTGTTATCAGCTGCTATCAGAAGCTCAGATGTGCAAAGTCACTGTGTTAACTTTGAAGTGGGTTACTTTTTGACTGTGTGTGTGTGTGTTTCCATCGTTTCGATGAAAATTCTCAGAGCATAAAGGACCTTTTATTATTGCCAGAACGAGAGACTGGTACTGTCTGGTTAGTGTGTGTTTGTATGTGCATGTGTGTATGACAGACAGAGGTAGACAGTGAGAGGTCAGCACTGCCTGGTACTCTACTGCAAAAGCCCTATCTTTGTGTGTGTGTGTGTGTGAGAGAGAGAGAGAGAGAGAATACAAATGAACAAGACAAAGACTGACAGCGCAACAAAGAGGCAGAATGACAAAGAGGAGTGTACTGTATATGTTCCAATCAGTAGCATTACACAAACTGTCATG
Source organism: Seriola dumerili (assembly GCF_002260705.1). Taxonomy (NCBI): domain Eukaryota; kingdom Metazoa; phylum Chordata; class Actinopteri; order Carangiformes; family Carangidae; genus Seriola; species Seriola dumerili. The sequence continues at coordinate 8,770,246 of NW_019174393.1, forward strand.
TGTTGCTAAAGCTGATTTTAAGTGCTTTGGAGTACGTCCAGGACTCAAGTCATTTGAGGCAATTGTAAAGTAAGCCACAAATCTGACAGAGCAAGTTTCAACTCAAGTTTCAGGTCCTTGGGGACAGTCACTGTCAAGTCAAGTCTTCGGAAGCAAATTAAACAACATCAATGCAGCAACATCCTTTCACTGTAATTTACTTTAACAGCTGTGTAAATTGTATTTTTTTATATAGCTGAAACCAGTTAGGCATTAAAATGTAATCTGCAAAGCATACCCCAAGGTATCTTTTTCATGTGTTATTGTTCTAGGATTTATATTGTTATAGGAGGTCAAAACCTGAGACATGAAAGGTTTTGCCTTTAAGTCTAAGATTAAATTCAGTCCATAAAAAAATTCTCATCTCAAATCTATTGCTTTCCCTCCAAAGGTCTTACTTCAGCAGTATGTAACTTCACCTCATTAACCCCTCGGTAACAGTATCATGCTTGTAGCTGTTGCGTAGGTAAATGTAAAACAGCATATGATGATTCAAGCAACATAGTTTTGATGGAGAACATGGCCATGCATTCTCACCTGAAAGTACCTTATTACACAAACCCCATCATTACACTTATTCGCAGCAGCTTCACGTGTAAAATGTGATGTGTGTATCACTTTCACCTTCACAAGCAGCACGAGCCATTTTTAAAACAAAACAAATGGGTTTAAATGACTGCAGGCAAATCACAACTGAACTCTATTTGCATGGAGAGCATGTTATTAATAACCTCTACACAAATGAAAGCTATTCTCATTCAGAAGAGAAGATACTGTAAACAGAAAGCCTGTGTTGCAAGTTTTGTCAGCATTTCGCAATTCCTCTTCACAACTTTGTTTATAGTCAAGTAAAACTGCTACATCAAGAGCACAAGTGTCCTTGAGGCTTTACTCACATAGAAAAAGCTTATTGAGGATAAAACAGAATTACAGGTACTGTTTGTACTGCTACTGTTTTAGCTCTTATATGTACATTTGCATGTAGAAACATGAACCAAACACTGAGGAATACGCTTCAGTCTATTCTTCTCTTTACTGTGTATATGGAAACAAAGCAGAGCAACCTTTCTAAAGCAGGATTACACATTTAACAATCTGTCTGTCAGAAACATCGCACTGTAAATCTCTGTAAGCCAAGAGAATGAGTAGATGTGTTCATCCTATTGCTCAAACTATTTTATCTACACAGCAGCTATTCATTCTGAGAACTGGGAGAAGTCAGTGAATAGTGCAACTGTCATCTTCTGAAGACTCTCTGTTTCTAGGAACCAAAGAATGAGGAGGTTTGGCCGAATAACAGTTGTCTCTAAATTTATAGGAGTTTCTAGGAATGATTACAGGAGGGGAAAAAAAAAATCTGTGGGCAGGCCGATGCGTTTTTAGCCTCTCATTTAGGGATTAACTTGGAATCTATTGCTCAAATAGTCCAACAATCTACGCACAAGTAAAATAGTCCATTATGTGCTGGTGAATCGATACTATACAACTCGAAAAATCCCAGAAAGACAACAGAGGTGCAATTCTGCAAAAACCATGAAAACAAAATAACTTCTCGGACAGCGTGAGCTGAGATTAGCAGAGTTCCTGGAAACATGTTAATGTGTCAAGAAAAAACGAAGTAAAAGGGACGATGTTTCCAACTTTCAAGCTCTGAAGAGAGCAGAGATGATCCATGAGAGAAAACTGACAACAGCTCAGTCCTTTAACATGCATCGCAAATGAATACTACACAACAACTGCATCCATGTTTTAAATAAGCAGTTTGTCCATATTGAAAATATTGAAAAATGAAAAAAAAATGATATAGGTTGTTTGTGCTTGTGCTCTGCTATTCAATTAGAGTGGAGTGTGTTACAAAAGGATATCAGGGCAGATGGATATTAAGCCATACAATACTTATCTCAGAAAATGAATGGCAATGCTCTTCAATTCTGTCAACAGTTAATAATTATAGTCCTGGATGTAATATGATTAAGTGAGACAGATGTGGAATGGGAGAGCTACACAGCAGGACTGAAATCATATTTATAGCCCAAAAATAGAAAAGTGATACACCAAGTTACCTGTTACATGCTAACCATGTGGGTGTGTGATGTTCTGTTCACATACACTTAACATAATGAAATTCCTTCCTTTTTTTTTTTTTTTGAGGATTATGGGCTTGGGGCAGTGTGTTTAATCACTGTTGACAACTGCCTTTCCCCCCAGGACATGCTATGTTTGAGTATTTGAACAAGAGAGGGGAAGGAAAAGACACACTTTGTTCTTTTTTCTGTGTGTGTTTGTTGTCCAGTGTTGGTGGTATGATGTGTGCGCTGTATACGAGAAGCTGGCCACTGAGAAAAAACAACAATCCCGGTATAAATTTGGATCATTTGTGTATTTGTTTGTGGTGAGTTATGTTTGTGTGTCCGCTGCGAGTCTTTTTTTATCATACTGACAGGTAACCTCTGCGTTTGAAGGGATTCTGTCCGTCTATTTTCCGTCTTCTCTGTCCGTCACTCCCCTTTCTGCCGTAAAGTCTACAGCGGCACATTCCTGTGTCACCTCAGTTTCACAAAAGGCCATTCAACCTTATAATCTAATAAACCTTCATTTTCAATTTAAAAACACACAGTTAGTGTGTCCTAATTTATTTTCCTCTGCATTTACACACTTTTAACACGTACATGAGTTTAAGCCTCTTTTACATTAAAGCGGGATTATGGAACTATTGAAAGAAAAAACACATTCTTCCTATTACAAATAAAAGGTTTAGTTCATAACCAATAAAATAGAGCCTTGCTCAACTCATTACACTCTGGGGTTTTGCTGATCCAGCCTCACTTACGGTGGCTAACCTTAGCAAATGATAGCAAAGTTAGATTTAGCTTAACTTTAGCTCTATTTATGTATATTACTGAGACATTTCATTGACTTAATAACTCTTCTCTGCATAGTTTTTACTCACCTCTGCTGGTATTTGGCGCTGCAGATAGTTTTTGTTTTATTTATACGGGCTTCGAAATATCTGTCTCCAACTCTCCTGATGTTACTAGGCCTGTTTTCTGTGCACATGGTGTCTTTGGATCCATGTTACAGAGCCTGGGGGTCCCCAGGTTTAGAGACCTGTAAACTCCTAACAGTGGTGCCTCAGTGCTTTACTGGGAACACGTCTGACCTCAGTTAACTTAACAGAAATACTGCAGAATGTTTTTGTTGAGCAAACAGGCACAAATAGACAGAACTGGTTTGCAGTGGACGATCATTCGAATACAGCCATACATAGGGACAAGACTAACGCCCGGGTAATATTTGCCTGGTTTTCAATATGGTGGTGCATTTGGTATTCTAGCATTTTTACAACCCAGAATTGGAACAGAGGGAGAATAGAGAAAGAGAGAAAGTGACAGAGAGACAGGCTGAAAGAGTGCAAAGTGAGAGAGAGGGAGTGGGGGAGACCAAGATGGGGTGAATAAGCCATTTGTTTGTCCCTCTGCTGTCCTCCCTGGCCTTGCCTGGTGCTTGGTGCCTGGCATCCAGGGTAATTTCCTTTCATACCGACCACTGCCATCCATGCATTAGCATTTTCTGTGCAGTAAGGGCAACACTTGGTGCACGATTGTGTTTGTGCGCTTGCTTGGTTGCTTGCTTGCTACAGGCCTTATTATGCAGGGACTGGGGAAGACAGAGCGAGGGGAGCAGGGCCGAGACATCGACCTGACATCGCTGAGATCCACCATGCCAGCCAGCGGCCCTCTGCAGGTTAGTGCACCCAAAAAGGACAGAGAAAACTGTGTGAAAAAGAGGGGGGAGAGAGAGAGACAGAGTCAGGTAAGGCCAGAAACAGGAAGATAGTAAAAGAAAAAAAAAACAAAGAAGAGAAGAGAAGAAAAGTGTGAATAGTGAAGTTGGACTATACTGCAGATACATCTGTCTTCCTGTTCAGCAGTGGCCTCTCCCACCTCTCTCTCTTCCTTTCTGCTTCCCCCTCTTTCTCAGACCCTATTCCCGTCACTCTTTCGTCTTCTTTTCTCTCGGACTGGGTTGATCTGTGACTCTTAATCGCTGCTCCTGTCTTAGATTTGCCACAGAGCTGTGGTATGTCCTGCCTATGTGAGAGCTGAGGATCAGAGGCTCTCTGGGTTAGGCTGAGTGTCTGTACTATATTCTGAGACCAAGATATGATCGCAACATCCATCAAATATCAATTAGGGCCTGGGTGAAAAGCTAATAAACTCCTCTAATGTAGTTTCAGGTCAACAGAACAGGTACTCACTAATGCCAAGAAAAGGGGGTCAAGGTAGGGCCAGTGACCTGATATATTGTGTTTGAGAAGAGGCTTTTCTAAATAGCCATTTTTCTTTCTTCATTTATAAGGCTTTTTTTTTTTTTTAATTTTTAAAAGAATTGAATAATTTTGAGTTGAGTTTTGGTCGACATTGTTCAAAACAGTTTTGCACTTGTTTCTTTATTCAAATAATCTTCTGACTCATCATTCACTACAGTTCTGGGTACGCAGAGAGGCCCCCCTAACACCACTGACCTCCCACATACACACACATACACCCTCCCTGGTGTCTGTTGCGATTCATCTTATGTATCAGTGTCAGGGCCAGCAGTGTTCCTGCCCATCAACCAGCAGGGCTATCAGTTACTGGTATATTTAGCTACACAGTCTCCAGTGAACAAAGTGCTATTACTCAAGACAAGCTGTGTGTGTCTATGTGTGTGTGTGTGAGAGAGAGAGAGAGAGATAGTCAGTGTGTATGGCTGTGAGACAGTGACAGATGAAGGAGAAAAGGTACACTCAGTGGAGTATCAACAAAATATACATAATCACGGTACTTTAAATGTGTTATACTTAAGTATTTTACTTTCAAAAATTCAAAAATTAACTAAAATTAATTACAGCATGTGAAGAAATAACAGTTTTGACATTATATAAAAGGCGCTGATGTATTGTCTTGCAGTGATATCTACTAAAGTTAGCATGCTAACCAGCTAGCCCCAACCTGTTGACCTCTAGTTATACCACTTTGTACCTCAAGAGGCCAAAATATAACACTCAGTGATAAAGAAAAGAAGGGATGGAAATAGAAGTAAAACAAGAGTTAGCATTGGTGTTGGTCTCCACAAGGAGTGAAGTTTGAAGCTGAACACAGCTATTAGCGCTAACTTTGGCCATGTAGCGATAGCAAATACTTACTCCTCTAAATTGTTGTGGGTTTTTTGTGATTTTTTTCCGTGTGAAGTATTTCCACATTCACACCTTTGTAAATGTATTAAGACAATTGCTAATTCATTGCACATTGGTCAGCCACGCAAAGACGGTAAATTCGCTTTGTTGCAGCCTCTTTCTAATAAGTACTACTACATTGAAATCCCACACAGATCTGCCAGAATTAGGCAAATTTTCAGTGAAAACTGTCTTTATTCTTCCTGCTCATTAAATGAAGGTCATCTTTCAGTGCAGTTGTGAATTTTATCCAGGGCTGCTTCTAAAAATCTTATGTAAGCAGGATGTCAGTTTTAGTCGAAGGTTATGAATTTATGAAGCAGCAAAAATATGGTTGTTTACCTGCCTGCCAGCCAACTCCAAATTCACCAGTCATGAATGCTGGCTCTGTTCATTTGTTTACACTCAACCCAACCAACAGCGCACACACACACACACACACACACACACAAACACACACACACACACACACACACACACACACACACACACACACACACAGATCACAGAATACAGTGTACAGCATATCTGTAATAGGGATAATAAAATGTCACAGAAATGAATCTGTTAATCGCCCAAAGTGTTTGCAATGTACCCTGTTAAGTGCAAACTGTGATAACTATAACCACAGCCAGCTGTTACAACAGCTGAAGCAGAGGCCTGATGTACATTTTAGCAGAATCAAAGTGACTACTTGATTGTAAATTATGATAAGGACCACCACAACTGCTGGCGCAGCCTGAGGCCTTGCACCCTCCAGCACAGATAAGCTGAGGACCTATAATGCTGACAGCTGCTAGCTATGGCGGTAATGAGCATATCATGTGGCTCAGAATGTAAATGTTTATATCCAAAGATGCCAAATCCTCACCACAACTATTAATTTCAACCCTGGCTGCCTCATCACATGTCGACAGATGTGTGGAGAGAACTGTGTGATCGTTAGAAAAGTGGAAATGAGAGTATGTATGTGCACGTGTGTCTGTTTTTAAGTGTCAAACACATGTTTAAGAAATCGCTCTCTCAGCGAGCTACACATCCAATGTCAACCCCAGCTCAGGCTTGTAGTATCACTACATTATGCATCTAATATGTCTTTGCCATGTTGTTTTAACAACTGCACTTACAGTTAAGATGCAACAGATGCAGTTGTGTATTATGTGTTGCAGTAAGAGCCAGTGACAAGGTGAAAAGATTTATGAAATGGATATTCTCCTTTAGAATTTCAACTATATACTATGTGGTTTTGCTTCCTCTAAACCCTCATTGCACATTAATCACTCGTTATTTACAGCCACTGTTGATACATGTGGCTCTTTCACATACTTGTATGTTACGGTTTCCTATACTTACCGCAGCCTGTCTTTCTTTGGCCTTGATGGCTTCACATGAGATTGCTTCTTGCTATTCTATTCCTACTTTGATAGGTCAACAAAAACCCTTTCACCACAGGAGCTGCTCTGGAGCTATCAATTGTATCACATGCTCTTTCTGAGCAGCTGGAGTTGACCGGTTGCCTCATGGTGAATTATTTTGTTTACAGTCACAAGTCAAGAACGAACCCTCAGTCTCATCCTTTAAGCCAAAGTGGACCAAATGTGCTCAGGAAAAAAAAGAAACTTGAACATCTGTATTTGTATGACAACTGGGCAAACTTCATCTGCTGAGGAAGATCAAGTCATATGATCAGAAGCTTCAGAATGGAGTTTACTATGTGCTGATAACTGCTGAGCAAGAATGAATCTTAAGTTTTAACCGTGCTGGTGTTTCGGACTGAAAATTTCAATGTTCCAAAAACACCTGGACATCTTGGTGGTTTGTGATGAATGACACTGAGTTGTTGGTGTCAACTCCATTTAAATCCTTAACATCTACCTATTATTGTTATTTTACTCAGTGCACCTTGATTTTTTTTATTCTCAGTAAATAATTTTTTGTCTAGAGGAGATTTTAGCCATAACATTAACTTGAACTGAACAGTTTGAACTTACCCTTTTAGTCCTATTGAGATTTGAGCTGGCTTTACATAATCTGGTGTCAGAAAAAACCCTTGTATGTCAAACGGTCACAGGACTTTACATACTGTTTGATGCATTTGAATTTCTGCTTGATTTTGAATGAGTTTCACAATTTCTGAGTTTGATATTTTCTCAACATCCAAACATAAAACACTCGACGTAATTTCAAATCAGGTCCAAAGGGAGGCATGTAATTTTCTGAAATTGGATTTATGAGGTTTTCATGCAGCATCTGTTTGAAGCTGCCATGATGAATCTATTTCTATGGTGTGAAGGCTTTACACCTCTAAGTCATTCTCTATGTATAGAGCACAGCAACAGGGCGTGGAACGCTGACACAGAATTAGTAGGAATCACACAGCCTCTCCAAGCATGGCAGTCATGTCTCAAAGACAGAGAATGACCACATTCACAGAAGAGAATGGTTACTAAACTTAGCGGCTAAATCATACTTTACAAACATTTGTCTATGGACCATCGTCTGGTGTAAGTTGTCACCATTTAACATACTTTTCAACCTATAGAGGTCAGTGCAGTAGGTGATATTCTGTATGTTAACAAATTCCATAAAAAGACTAAAACTAACAGCGCATTAGTCTCTCAATACTTTCCAACATTCCCAGGTTGTCTGTGGCACTCTGTCCCAAGCCCAACCATTCTCACTGAAGAGATGAATCTTTGAAAACAGATCACAAATATTTAATTAAATCTAAAAACACCTGAGAGCCGTGGCTTTTGGCAAATGTTACTCAAACAGGAGTAAAGAGTGGGACTACTTTCAGCTGCAGGTTTGGTGTGCTAGTAATTTATGACAGCACGACAGTTCCGAGAGCATCTCAAAATAAACTACAGTGCCCATGTTTGTGGTAGTGACGGAACATCACATCACCCAATGATGTGGCTCACTGGTTAAATATGAAGGTCTAAGTCACAGAGGAATATATAGCAGGCTTTGAATGCAGCCGTATCAGTTTATTGTTGGCTTTGGGCTTTACACCGGGTATGTTGACAATAATAATAAAAAAGAATATAAAATATCACCTTTATAACCTTTAACAAATACAGATGATACAATGCAGCTTTTCTCCGCACGTTTATGGGAACATTCTTGAAACTCGGCTTGGGTGCTGGAGTGAAGTGAAGTGTGAGAATGGGTTTGTTATTGAGTCTCTGAGCGTGGTCCTTCACCCAGAACCAACCCTTGGTGCATCCAAACAGAACACAAAGTGAATTTGGCATCGTGAAAAGACCGAGATGATTTTGCTTCAGTTTGAATCACAAATACTGCACCTTGCACAAATAACTAGAAGGAGAGAATATTATTTAATTTGGTCTCAGAGGAGATTGAGCAGGGGGTTTTTTTTGTCATTGTTTTTTACAATATTGGATGAAACTTTCCATGTGCATGAGGACTTCTAGTCTGACTGACACATGACTGCACAGAAATACAGCATTCTGGTCTTAGTGGCGGGGCACGAAGCACAAAACCAAAGTTGAAATCACAGCAACCCTTCAAGCATGACAATTATATTTCAAAGACATGCAAAGTCATTTCTTGCATGTGAACAAGCCTGAACTGGCTGTGAAGCGACTTTGGCAGATGCCAGAAGGGCAGGGCCACTTCAGGGCAAGTCTCACATGTCGCTCACAGTAAATATACCAACAATGATAACAGTCATACTAATGCAAAATAATACTGTGGGTCTCCATGTGTCATAACAAAAGGCAATAACTGTATTTAACTGTATTACCAGGTGTTCTTCCTATGTTCACCAGAATGGTTTTTCTTTGTGCGGTGCTGTGTGTCCCTCCTTGGCCACCATCCTTCTCGACTCTTTCCCAGTTATCTCACCTCCTAGAATACATTGTGTGTTTGTGTGTGTGTGTGTGTGTGTGTGTGTGTGTGTAACCCCTTCTTGGCCCCTACATGGCAAATGCCACATTCTGAGTGTGGGTGTGAAGTGTGAAGTACGATTCCGGGAACTTTCATCCGAGACCCAACTGAGCCTCATCTTTAAATGTCTGTTGTTATGTAATAGGTGTGCATGTGTTTTTTAGGCGTGTGTGTGTGTGTGTGTGTGTGTGCGTGTGTGTGTCAATATCAGCCTTTATATGTTCTGACAGAAACAGAATATATGCTATTCCAATCTACAAAGTTAACTAGAAAGGCCTTTAGTGTAATGAGGGATTGGTGTGTGACAACATTGTGAATGAGAATGGTGCAATCAAAGTGTTTACAAAGGGTTTTGGTTTCACTCACCTGGAAGGGTCCGTTGCTCAAGGGTATCTCAGTGGTGGGAGTGAGGAATGAGCAGGAGGCAAATGCTACCCTTTCATTTCGCAGAGTTATCCTCCTGGTCCGAGAATCTATCCCTTGACCTTTGTGCTCGCAAGCCAGCTTGTGCCAAGTGTGAACGGCACCTGTGTGAGGTCATGTCCACACTCACACAGATAAATATCAAAACAGGGATGGCGTTTTCCATCTACGTCTATTCACGTTGGAATGGACAATCGTAAAAAATCATAAAAATTCTTACATGTTTTCTACTTCAGCCGCCATTCTTTGCCTCTGATTGGCAGGTACGTGTAGAGGCGCCACTACACCACTGTAGGAAGGTGAATAAACCCCAAACTTAGAAAAAAAGATCATATTTTCACATTTATCCACGAGGACACAGTGTCTTTCCTGATTTTGAACTTAATACACATTTTTTTTTCTCTCCCATTTTTTTGTTCAATTTTACACGCTTCCTCCAGTTCAGTTTCTCTTTCTTCTTCATCCATTCTTTTTCATCCTCTTCTTTTTTTCTTGATTACTCTGCTCCTCTTTCCATTTCTCTCTGTTCCTTTTTCTTCCTCTGTCCAGGGGGGAGTGTGTGTGTGTGTGTTTTCTTTTCATTTCTGGGGGGAAATGGCAGCTGACTCAGTTCGAATGTGAAGCAGCTTTACGAGACCTGGTGCTTAATTCACTGCCATGTGCGTGTGTGTGCAGAAACGTGAAAAGACTTTTAGAAGGTATGTGTGCAAAAATAAAAAGCCAAGATGAGTGATACCAGACGAAACTTTAGATCCTACCAGATATAAACAATTAGATTATCACACACACACTCGCACACAGGCCAGTCTCTCTGTCTCCTGCTCTGTCTCTTTCACAAACCCACAATTATATTGTCACAGAGTGAAACACAGCAGATATAAAGCGCATGTATTCTCATCACAGACACGCAAGTCTGCTGCTTTACATCTACTTGAGTAGGATTTAAAACCTTTACTCCTATGTCTTTCAACCAGTGAAAGACCCATTCTGGACTCTGCTTGATTATATTTCTTAAGGATGTTGTTTGTCATACTGACTAAGTGAACATCCGTAAAACTTTGAGCTGGTTATTACACATAAAATAAATCACTAGCTGCAGATTTAGGCCAAGAGTGTTGTGTCACACTTTTGTTGCTCATCCACTTGTTCCAGTCGTATTTGCCAAGAAAGAACAGGAAACCCCCTTTCTAGTGCTCAGGCTCCCCTGCTGGGACACTATAACTCACAACACTATAACACAACCACATGCGCGCACATACACACATTCAGATGCACATAAATCACAAATGCACACCAGACTTATAAATCCAAGTTCACTGAATGTGAATATTTTAAGGCTTTTCACAGTTTCCATGTAACTCTGTATACACACCCTTCTCATAAAAAAAAAAAAAATATGTAGCTGTTTAATGTTTTTTCTAAGAATTCGTCAGGATTGATTTATTTTCAGAGAATTGTGTCTTGCTTATCAACTGCACATTTAATTCAGCCACATTTAAGTGCAGTGGCTTGAGGTCTGTAACCCACAGAGGTGCTGCATTTGGGCTGTGCTTGGATCGTAGCCAAACACATATGGAGGCACAGCCACACAAACGTATGGAAAAGTACACGCATAAAAATAGACATACACATGCACAAAGTCTTAAAGGTATACAACGCTTTAGAGGATCCTTGCGGTAGGGGATGTGGGATCAATCCTCTCATCTTTCTCCTGGAAGACTCCTTCTCCTTTAAGAGAGGTATCAAGAGTGTGAAATGATAGAAAACACAGAAAGAGATGGGATGGGAGGGGGGAGGGGGTTAACTTTAACTTGGCATGTAGAAATAAAATTTATAAAAAGTAACTGGAATACACACACACACACTCACACACACACACACACAGAATCTGACCTCTTGTGTTTGTTGATAAAAACGTGTTGCTATGCGGCAGGCTGAGGACCAGTATGGAGGATTTGTGTATGAGTGTGTTTATGTTAATCGAGGGGTGATCTAAACGTAAATACAGACCTCTCTCCTCATCACTGTTTCCCCTTCCCACCAGCACGAGTGTTAGGTCATCGGATAAGACTAAGTTAGTGTGTGTGTGTTTGACTGTATGTGTGTGTGTGTGTGGGACAGAACCCAGACCTGGACATTTCTGGTCAATCTTGTATGTTGGTTTAAGAGCGTGTGTATGTATAAACTGTCCAGCTGACATATGCACAGTATATGTTTGTGAATATGTAAATATGTGGCTTGTATGGCTGTCAGCAGAGTGTGTGTGGATGTGCGTCATTGCGTGTGTGTGCCTGCACGCCTGTAGAAGTGATACAAAAGAATACAATAGTCCCAATGAGATGATCAAGAGTGTTGTCAGTGTAATTCTTGGCTTCAGTAACGTAACACTGTAAACAACATAAAATACTTTCCAGATTGTATCTTTACTGTTTGGTCTACTCTCACAGCACTCGTCAACCTCATTCCCAGCACATACAGAAGCTGTAGAGAAAAAATAAACTAAAAGACCGCTGTGCGCTACCAGCGCAGCACCAAACAGCAACTAAACAACAAACACAGTGGAGTATTTTGCAACTAAAGAGCCAGATATTTCCCTGAGGAGTTGGTGGAGACCAAAACCGAGCTTAAACAACAGTGAATTTTTGGATTCATAAACTCGACTCCAAATGTTTGCTAATGTTGTTGCATATATGCTGGATGTGTAAATAAGCAACTGTTTTTAGCCACAGCGACTTCAAAGATAGACTAATATGTCAGTTGTGTATGTGATTTCTTTATTCCATATGTATTTAATACAGTGAACAAGCATCACAGCAGTTCCATGCATTTAGGGATAAAGATCCAAGATTGATTATTCTTTCATAGGATCAAAAGTGAGGTCAGTATGTGAAAAACCACAAGTAATCATCAGGTAATTATGTCAAAAAGGCAACTTTTCCTTAAAAAAAATCACAAAGTTAGTATTTGTGGTCCTCTAATTGGATAATTTATTGAGCGTCTATGTACCTATATGGAACTGTTGTGGTACTGTTTATGTTTTATTGTTCACATACAGTACCTGGGAAGGGTAGTTTATACACTAATGTGTTAAGAATATGAAATAAGCAACCGTGTGCATGGAAGTTTGCTTATTTTTTTCTTTTATCCAGTTCAGGACATTTATAAGATTACTGAATAAAATTTTCTAAACTCTTTAGACATATATGCAACATTCTTCTCCGTGCCTACAAAAATGATTTATGTTACATGTATGTTTCAATTTTACACAAATCTTGCGAGTTTAGACATAATGGTACCACTTCAGGCTTTGTGCACAAACATACAATCACTGCATTTGAGTTAATGCAACAGAATGAGGTGGCTCTCTGAGGTCATGTGTGATTGGAAGTGTGTTTAAAGGAAGAAAAAAAAAGTGGAATTAGAGCTGGAGGGATTGTGGGAAAGAAGAGTGTGGGAGGTGGGTGAGGTTCTGTCTTACCTCATCCAGTCTCCGTCGCTGATGTCCCCTGGTGCCTGTGGTGCTCATGGGACTATTGTTGGTTTCAACACAATGAGATCACGCCTAACATGAAACAATGGCACTCTGTTATTAATTGTCCTCTGTGTAAAACCATGAAGCCACCAGGTCTTAAGGGAATACACTCTGTTTCCCGTAGTACTCAGTTAATGTGAAAATCACAGCATATTCACACCCACGTTTTGCATATTTTATACCACGATTTGGAAAAGTGTTGAATGGTTTTACCTCAGTACCATACATGTTTGTGTTTTTAGGTAAAGGGCAGTGAGAAAGTTTCTGGTTTGATTGCTTTGGAGAGCGAATTGGATGGCATTTAAAACAATCTTTGACTGTAAACTACTTAAACAAATACGTAGCTGTTTGTTGTGTTTTAAAACTTCCTTCACGATCGGAAACATGAAATGTTTCCCAGCATTTTTCACTCAGTCTACATCAGCTTGCTCTGTGCAAACATTCATCATATTTACCAGTCTCCCAGGACCTAAATTCATGCCCTGATTGAGCTTTTATAAACCTGTAGCGCTCTGTGTGTGTGTGTGTGTGTGTGTGTGTGTGTGTGTGTGTGTGTGTGTGTGTGTGTGTGTCGGCGTGTGTGTGTGGCTGTTTTGCCCATTTAAGAATATCCATCTACCCTTTGACCTCTTCAGTTAAAATAAACAGCCGTAACTCCTCTTGGACAAATGATCCTTTACTTTCTCCCTTTCCTCTACTTTCAGAGCCACACACACACATACACCCTCACACATGCGCAGACGCACACACATAGAAAGAAAATACCTGTAAATACTGTGCACAATACAGAGCAGTGTTTACAAATGTGGCAGTTAGTTTTCAAGATACTTTGTTATGGAACAAAGTGTTGGTCAATGGGAACAAAAACTGACCTGGTGGCACTAAACAAAAGATCAGGGGACACTAAAATGATAAGTAAGCATCCTTTCTTTGTAATGAATATGCATAGAACACACTTCTTACACAGCTTTCGCTCACAAAACTTAGCTGCTTCATCTTCAACAGTTTTTAAAATTCAGGTTCAGTGATAATTTAATGTTTTGACTTGTAGTTTGTAGTGGATATCAGTCTATAATGTCTGTACTGGATGGACAGATGGATGGACAGATGTACATACTGCATTATCAACACCGCAATTAGAGCAACATGTAATTTTTGATATACAGTATATAACCACATCTTTTTTACTCTTATATGATGGTTATTACTCTGTTGACTCTCTGGTAGTAAATACAGTGATTAAAGCTGAAAGTCATTTGATTTCAACTGACGAAAAGCATTAACTGTATATATGCACGTGAAAGCAACAAGCAGATGTGGAACTAAATGTTGAGAGGTTCGTTTCAGTGGAAAACTCCCATCATGGTGATTAAACTCTTTCATTTGCAGCGGTGATAGTACGTCACAGCCTTGTGGTTATCTGAAACTGAAGCAGCTTTGATCAGAGACGCCTTAGATCCATCCTGATCATTCCCACATTGCCACAGTGATACAAAGTCCTTGGTAACCAGGGAGCTAGGTTGTGGTTTTCCCCTGTACTTCTGTGTCTTACAGCTAACATGTACAGTTGTATAAAATTGTTGTATAAAATCTGTAGAGGAAGACTATCATCATGACTTGTATTACTATACTAAATCAACATCCCTGTCTGTGTACGTATTGTATTCACTGAAAAGGATTGCGCAATCTCTCTTTCTATCTTTCTCTCTTTCTATCTCTCACACACACACACACACACACACACACACACACACACACACACACACACCACTCCAGGCACGTTCCTATGTTTGTCTTTGACATATCTACCTATATCTTGTTATACATGACTTGTGTGCGTGTGTCAAGCACACTCTGCCTGTTGACTCACTGATGACAATAAATAATAGAAGTTTTTCTACGATGCTGATGAGACAGGCGCATGACAACAAAGTGAAGTGTACAGGTTCTGGTGTATGTATACAGAGAGAGAAGGAGACCGTGACCTTGCTGCATGGTCGGTCATGTCTGACTGGTTGAGCAGGCATCCAGTCGCATATGAATGTTGTGTGCCGTGCCTTACGCTACACCGATAGAACTTTTGGCTTCAGTAGATTTCCACTTGTCACATCTCGGGTAAATAACATGTTGGCAGGGATGGAGACTAAACCTGAAATCAAAGGGTTCCCAAGAAGTTGGGTTGGTTAGTTTCTATTATCCATTTAATAACAAAGACAATGCCATATATGTACGATGTTTAGCTAACTCAGTAATGTAACAGATACAAAAAAATAGAAATGTATTCTGACTTCTTTCAGTTTCAATTTACAATGTTGCATATATACTACTATGAAAGACAACTAGGTGACTAGATAGAGTGACTTTTAGAAATGGATCCTTTCTCAGGCTTTCTCAGTTTCAGACATCACACAAGTTGACACTGAATTTCTTTCATTTTGCAAACATGCCGTTTCTTCAGGGTGTTATCTGTTGTATTCTTCAGCAGAATTCACACAGTTGAAAATTTGCCACACTCAGTATTTTGTTGCTTTTTACTTTTTTTTCCTCTTTTTTTTTCTGTGTTTCTCCATGTTCCTTCCAGTGTCTATATCTGTCTCTTCCTCTTTAAATGGCTCTCATTTGGGATGCAGTTTCAACACAAAACAGCAGCATTCGTGGAACTCGGGAAGCGGGAATGCCCACATACACACAAACACAGAGGAAGGAAGTGTGTGTTGTGGATGGTGATGAAGGCCCGAGCCATAAAAGCCAGGAAGTCGCTGGGAGGAATGTCCTGCAGTGTCACACATGGCCGAGGCCTGAAAGCTTGTACGCCTGAGGGAGGTTTAAACTCCAAACAGCTTCGGCTTATCTGGAGAAAGAGAGAAAGACACGACAAAGAGAACCCGCGTCACGCATCCATCTCGGACGCTTCTACACCTGTTCACACCACACCTGAGCACAGCAGTGTGCACTGTACAGCAGTACTGTATACTGAGTGTACATATTGTATACTCACAACACACACACACACACACACACACACACACACTTTCTGCAGCAGTGTTCCCCTCCCACACTCCTCTTGTGTTATTTGTTTTGGATACAGACACTCCATTATTGTGGCAAACTGACATTTCAATTGAATGAATTATAATTACGCCAAACCACAAACGCTGTTGGGGCTGGTTGTGTAATCACGATGCTCGTGACTCTACTCTAAGGCTTAAGTGACTCATAGGATTGAGCCATTTAAGTTTGTTGCTGTTTTTAATGCTTTAATGATTTTTGTTCCCATACTCACAATATACACACAGACGCGCACACAGACTATGCGTATACTTATGCAAACACATGGTGGATTTTTGAAGAGATTTGTTGCGTTTCCTAACGGTTATTCTATATCCGGAGCGGTATGTGATTGAATGCATTAACTGTGGGATAAAACGGTGCTTTCCTCTCTATGTGTGTCATGCCACGGCAAGTCATGGGCATTCAAATTTCCATCTGTTGGTGTTTTTGAAGCGAATGCCGCATGTATTTTTTTTAAGCTCGAAATGGAAATAGTTGGAAAGAGGGTGGAGACAGAGAGATGAGAGCTAATTATCAACCACTCCGAGGCCGATTCTCCAATCGCATCGCATCACAGAAAGACAGAACATACATCTATCTATGAG
Organism: Seriola dumerili; assembly: GCF_002260705.1. Classification (NCBI taxonomy): domain Eukaryota; kingdom Metazoa; phylum Chordata; class Actinopteri; order Carangiformes; family Carangidae; genus Seriola; species Seriola dumerili. The sequence continues at coordinate 8,787,026 of NW_019174393.1, forward strand.
TACATTCAGACAACGTGTCTGTCCTTACATATGACATTATGACAGCATTTTACATCGTAGCGTGCAGAAAGTTTGAGGACCTTGAATAGATTTTTTTGTTTTTGCATATGATCCATGACACTACATACTTCCCTCTTCCTTCACTTTCTCTTCTTCCCTCTTCTGTTTTGTTTCCTCATGCTCACACAGCTCCTCTTCTCTTTCCCTCTCTCTCTCTGACGTTGGTTCTAAAATGAGTAATATGAATTGCATAGTCTTTTGTTACTGAATGATGCATTTGTTTAAATTTGGATCATGAAATACGACCCTATATTACAGTGAGATATGGTGTGTCAGGTGACCACTGTTGAGCAAACCAATATCTCACACTCGCACTGAATGTTACGTTTCCTTTAACTGTTAACTTGCACAAGAACAAAGAAGAACTTTAACCTTCCTGTCATGTACATTTCCATGATAGCATCACTCACTGGTCACAATGGTAGAACGCAGCACTGCAGCATTGTTGCTAAGACGACTGGAAAACGTCACTTAGAAGAATATTCCAAGCATTATTTTTTTTTCAGCGAAATGTTTAACTCTCTCAAGATCTAAACGTTGTTTCATGGAGCTTATCAATCTGAAATGAGCCGTGTGCTGCGGCAGTGGGGTGGCACACGGTGTTCAGAGGCAACATTCCTTCAAATGGAAACCAAGTACCATGGGAGCAAACATCCGCTCCCCTGAAGGGTCCTTGAGCACCCCACTGTTGACCTGTGACCTCCCGAAAGATGGTGGCAAGCAATTTACCAGCTTGATGAGAACATGACATTATTATCAGATCTCATTGATTACATGGTTTGCATAAGTTTCCAACGCTCTGGGCCACAGAGTGAATACATCCATTTTATGACAGGTTAAACACCGCAGACAAAAACAAGGAATTCCAGCTATTGCTGCCATCCTCTTCCTAACAAAGAGTCTTTGACATCAGTGCGTCCACTCTCCAAACATGCCCTCCCTCTAATAAAAGCTTCAAGCCAACGCTCAACAATGATGTATATTTTTACTACTCTACAAATCATGCTTGAGGGGACCAAAGTCTTTTTACATGCCATTGTGTAAAGTACTTGTGTATTTCCTCTAGTAATTGCAGGACGGTGCGTGCGTGTGTGTGTGTGTGTGTGTGTGTGTGGGCATGCAACTTTGCTGCATCACTGTGAGGAAATAAGGTGATCATTATCATCTCTGTGCAGGAAAGTGGCAATCAGACCCTGAAAACAATACCAAAGAAGTTGCATCAACTTGACATGATACAAGGACAGGCCATTTCACTGCTACTCTTTTTTTTAATAAACATTTATTGCATTTCTGTTCATCCTTAAAGAGGAATCGTCCCTCCTCTGTTGCTCTTCCTGAGTTTTCTTCACATTAAATTGTGGAGGGTTTTGAATTAGAGCTATATAAATTTAAAAAAATGACTTGACTATTCCAGCAAGTTCTGTTGTAGAAGTTTATGCATGATTTATTTAGAAAAACCTGTGTGAGCAATTCTGTAAAGATAAGAAAATGCAGAATGATTGAATGAGAGAGCGACTTTTAATGTAGACGCCGATGCCACTACCACAACATATTTTGTGTGTAAAGCGCAGCACTGTAACTGTGGCATGACTGCACATGTATGTTTGTTGGGAGATTATTACATTTGCACACAGCTATGAAATTCAAGCATGAAGAAAAGCTGCAGAGCAAAGTCATACTGTGCATTGAAATAATTAGTGTAAATCTTCTGTCATTATAATCTCTCTCCTTGACACTAGTCGGACTGAGCTGTACGTTCAAGAGATTTAAATTTGCTATGAAGCGGTGAGGAAACTCTGGCTGTACATACTTATCATACCTGCTTGTCATCGCCGAACTTAACTGAAGTCACCTCCTCAGAGAAAGCCCTTTAGAAACCTCTCTGTTTACGTGTGTGTTTGCGATGTTGCCATGAGAGCATGTAGTGTGTTTAAAAACACATTGGCGGTGCACACACCACTGGCACATGACACACACACACACACACACACACACACACACCCTACTTGCAACACAGATATTTGTACACACATACATCTGGCAAACATTTCTTCAAGGGTATTTAGTATTCTAAATGATTCTGTAACAGTACGCAACATACGTCAACCTCTTATGCAACAGACTCTTGTTGCATGGCTGACGTCAGAGGGCAACCAGGTGTTTATGGACTCTTCTTCACACACACACACACACACACACACACACACACTGAAGTACTGACCTACACCTCTAGACCTGTAGCCATTGTTGTCGTCTGCCTCATGCCTCTATACCACATTCATCCTGCATTGATGCTATATATAATGGTATTAATGTTGAGGATGTCATACTTTGTACATCCATCCAGCTGTTCACTGAGGTTATAACAAACCAGAATTATCATTTCAATACTTGAGTACGGGAAACCAGCGATAAAGCAAAAGTCATAGCTTTTCTTTTGTCTGAGCATCAGTGTGGCAACAGAGCAATAAGACCTTTTTAATAGTATATTTGTAAACCCCTGTCAGTTAGAAATCCGACTTTGTTAGGTTTCCGTAGGGAGGGTGCCCCTGCAGGGCTGGAGGGGCCAGCTGGCTGAGTCATTGATATGGGAAACTCTGTTACAACATGTGATTATGGTCAGGAATGCAGAGAGCCAACTGATATTAGATCACTGCCACTCTTTCTCTCTTTCTACTCCCAGATGGCAGATGGAAGACCAAATGCACGCGCGCACACACACACACACATGCACACACACACACACACACACACACACACACGCACACACACACACACACACACACACACACACACACACACACACACACACACACACACACTCCTGTGGTCAAATGTAGCGGTTAGGTTAGAGTGCTGTGGAGTCCTCTGTATGCTTTCTTGTGTTACATAGACACATGCTGTGTGCACCTTTACCTTTATATACTGCATACGTATGTGTTATGTTCAATCACAACTCAGGTTTTCTCACTATTTTCTGTGCTAGTGGGTGTCGCTGTGGCTCTGTGTGTGGGTCTGTGTGTGGGCGAGTGTCAGACCATTGGGGTTGAGAGATCAGAGGTCAAAGGTGTGGGTTGTTGATTTTCCCAGTATTCTATCTCTTATACACACACACACACACTGATAATGTCATTGATTGATTTTTTGTTCTCTATTATTTGTTACAGTCATACATTTGACCCAAACCTGCCTCATCACATTAAAAACAAACACACATTTATACTTTTATACTTGTGAGGACGTTTGTTGACATAACGTATTCCCTTACATGTAACCTAAAGGTCTAAAACTTTAACTGAGCCTCACAAAGTGTGCACACAAAAATAGATCTCTGCATACATCCTGCCAAGCAATTAGCACGGCGTCCATCCTGCTGTGCAACAGCTCGTCTTTGATCACCACACAGAGGAAGGAGAGGTTGAGAGGATCAGCAGATAAGCAGATGAACAACAGAAACACAAAACAGAAAATAGTGAAGCAGTTAAAGATGAGAATCAGAATCAATTGAATGCAGACATTAAATGATTTATCATGCACATTCAGTTTAAATTGCAATATCAACATAACATCAATAATAATAATACTAATAAAAATACTATCTGGATTTTGCATCCTTTGAGGAATATTTTGGCAGTAGAATAGAGAATATAATTCTAACTAAGCCAACATTATTTTTTGATTAAAAAGACCTAGTGTTGAAAGTATTATAATCATTAGTGGACTCAAGAAGAAAGACATGATTAAGTGATTGTAAATAGAGGAGAAAACAGCAAGAAGGAAAGCATCCAAAAGGATGAAGAGGATTTATCCGGTGTGTTAAAATGACATGTGTGTTCACTCAGGCGTAGCATAAAGGACACAGTGTGGAACAGGTTTGTGGGGGAGAGTTGCAATAAAGTAACAGTTTGATGATTATGTTTCCAACTGTATTGTAAAGGAGAGCATTATCCCCATTGGATTTTAATACATAAAAACAAGACACACACTGACACACACACACCTTTTAAAAGTTGTTTTCTCATGCTAGTTTTACTAATTACAAGCCAGTCAGTAGGATGATAGTCGGCCATGGGGCAAAGGTCAAGAGTCAGTTGCTCTTAAGTTGTGAACCTACTGCATGTGTGTGAGTGAGAAAGGGGATCAGAAATAGTGTGTGTGTGTGTGTGTGTGTGTGTGTCTGTGTGTGTGTGTGTGTGTGTGTGTGCAGATAACAGCCTCTTCGGTGTTTTTCAATGTCAAAGTTCACCTAATAAGTTTCATGGCTCTAGTTCAGTTTGTGTGTGTGGCTGTGTGCATGTGCTGAATTTTGTGCTCCGTTTGTTTGTTTCCAAACATAATAAGTCTATTCACTGACATGCCCACCATCCCCAGCCATCATCAGCACACATATACAGACAAACAAATAACCTGAAACGCAGCATTTCACATGCTAAATGTGTCCCCCAACACAAACAAACAGAACTATGTGAAGAGGTGATGTTTGAAGGCGCTCAGTGGTAAACTGAATCCTTGCTGTTTTCAGCTTTGAAAGAGGAAAAAAAATTCCACTGTTCAGCCTGAAAATGTACGTTTTGCAATTTTTGTTTTATACATCATGACATTATAAAGTTGACATGGTGAACTTAGCAAGCAGTTGCTGATTCACACATTCAGATATAGAGCGACGCTAGCATTCATTTGCTATGACTGAGAAGCTTCACATGAAAATTGTTCTCTTAGTTTTAGGCAAAAACTAAGGCATGTTTACGGCCATAATCATTCGAGTAAGTCGTAACTGCAGACAGTGTTCTGCTGCCAGAAAGCCAGCAAGAGAAAACACAATTCATCTCTTTGTCGCTGCCTCTCTTCCTCCATTCATGCTGACTCTTCTTTGTGTCACTATCTGTTTCTCCTCATCTGCTTTTCTACTTTCTACCTACTCCCTCACACTCTATGGATAACACATAAAAACCAAACAGAAAAATGATGCCTTCAGGCAGAGAGAGCCGTGGAAAAATGCAGGAGAAAAAAAACAACAAAAATAGGCAAATAGGCAAGCACTGAGAGAAATAGACAGACAGAGCGATGGAGAGACAGACAGTTCAAATAAGATACTGCAAGAAAACCAGAGCTCCACTCCTGGTTGGGCTTCCCCTCCCATTGGTTATTATAGGGGCCAATAGGAGTCCAGGGGAGGAACACTTCCTGTGAGATCGAGGGGGGCCTCCAATGTGGTCTAGTGTGTGTGTGTGTGTGCATGCATGCGTGTGTGTATGTGTGTGTGTGTGCAGTGAGAAGTGTAAACATACAGTTAGGCAAGCATAAATTGGTGTATATTGTTGGCACAAATGTGCCTTGTATGTGTCTAAACAGGTACACACTAAGTTTGTGTTTTGTGTGTCTGTGTGTGTGTGTGTGTGTGTGTGTGTGTGTGTGTGTGTGTGTGCATGCATGCGTGCATGTATGTGTACATTATGTGATGTGGCCTTGTGCCCACAGCTGTGGATGAGTGAATTTCAGGAATTGGGGTTTTACAAGGCTTCTGGATCTCCACCGAGAATTTACTATATAAATACCATACATCCACAAAAACCAGTAGGAAAAAAGATACCCTCTGTGTAGAGAAGTGCATTTTACTTATTCAGCTCAGTACTAGCGATGGAAATGTCAGCCTGTTAGTCCGTCCACCACTTTGGTGCAGACTATCTCAACAGTTTTTAGATGGAATTTTATACAGATATTCATGATCCCCTGATTTTTCTCTCTTAGTTTTACCATGAGCTTGACATTTTTGGCTTTCAGTGAAATATCTCCACAAATATTGCCATGAAATGTTGTACAGACATTCATTTTACATTTTCCTTAAATTTTCATCTCATGCCATCATCGCTGCCATGGCTGTAGACTCTCAGTCAGTTTAAACTGCATGGCCAATGTGTACATGTTAAATACTGTACACGTATTAAACTGACATAGACTAGTGAAAAGTGTGTGATACTTGTAATATAACAACACATTAATGGCTTAAACCATAATGTAGTTCCTGTTAACTCTGAAGAGTGATATGCATTTTTTTGATCATGTGTTTTTCAGTAGGGAATCTGACACGATAAATGTTTTTCAAGCTGGTGCGTGATGTTTGAATGATGAATATCATTGTCTCGATAGCAGGTCACATAATGTTCATTATTCCTACCGAACCCATGATGCACAACTGTACACATAAATTCTTTGCATGTGCTGTGTAGCTAAAATAATACCGGCTGTTTCCTCTTTTATTCTACATGGCAATTTTTGACCCAGTGCGGGTATTATTTCACTTTCCAGGAACACCTTAGCATACATTATTACATTTGAGTGTGGAGACATACCAATAACAGCTGGATAATTTTTTTAAGAGATAAGGAATGAAAATACATTTGTATGGTATTTGTATACACTGCTGCTAAATATCAGTCCACAGAAAGAAACTTGCAAAATGTTGGAGACCAATATCCTGTATTTTTTAAAATAACAGACACAATACGCTGCAGCTATTTGATTAATCCTCACTAGTGAAGGTAGTTTGTGAATGATTAGAAAAAAAGCATCTTTTTATTGATGCCTAAGAAAATGAGGAGGAACCATTTTCTCATTCCGCAAACGTAAATGCAGATGTGCTGTTGAGCCAAGTCGTCAGTCGTGGACGTTCATGATGGAGCTGCCCTGTGGCCGCCTGGTTGTAATTCACGGCTTCTGAGGGTAAATGTGTGTAACCCTGCTGACCTCCTGCGACCACTTCTCCAGGCTGCAGCTGTAAATAAGGATCTATGGTTCCTCTACCTGCCCGGTGAAACAAACGGTAAAAGAATAGTTCATCAGCATATGTGGATACATCAAAATAAGCTCAGATTAAGTGCAGTAAAAGCACAGTTGGTACATTTAGAGAGACATTACACTAAGTGAACACACATGGGCCGTAAAATTGTATGTAGGCCATTCCAATGTTTTGGTTGTGGTGTGTGTGTAGGTGTGTGTGTGTGTGTATGTGTGTGTGTGTGTGTGTGTATGTTTTGGCGGGATGCCCAAGGCTGATGTTGATAAAGTGTGACCACATGAGTCCCCAAAGGATAAAAGATGGAAACGGGCCAGTATATATACATACTTTTTCTCTCACTCTCTCCCTGTGTCTCTATATCTGATACTGCCTTTTTTTCTTCACCTCCCTCTCTGTCTTTCCTCCTCTATTCACCCTCTTTCTCTTTTTTTCCCTACCCAGCTCTCTCTCTTTCTCTCACACACTCGGAAAAACAAGAGCCCGCGGTACATGTGTTCATAGTGTTTTGACGCTCTTGCAGTTCTGGGAATTGCTTCATACTTTCTTGGAGATTAACCCAGTCTGGATCAAACTGTACTCTTACATTCGCAGTATGGGGGATGAAATCAAGTTTTCCAGCACAAAATGATATCACATGTGTACTAGCTTGATGGCATCAAAACAGGTAACTTGTCGGTCACAGAAAGACGATTACTTAAATTTCAAATTACACCCTGTGATTGGTAAACTGCAAGGTGCAGGTTATTCAAAAATACCGAGAAAAAAAAAAACATACTTTTCCTCTTATGCAAAGGATCAGTTTGCTTTGGTTTTGGTTTGTGGCACCCAAAGAGTCCAAAAGCTACATTTGAGAATGTCAGCGTCGACATCTTATTCCAGAAACTATGGCCCAGTTGTGATAAGCCACAGACCTCTTATGAACACTGTCAGTGAAAGCTATTTGTTACTAAACTGCACCTGCCAACTCGCTGTCTCCACGCAGAACGAGGTGTGCCAGTACTCGCGGGTGAGAGGGAAGTGGATGTAAACACACTGACCGAGCTGCACAGGGTGTTTTGCGGTGCCATTGGTTATTGCCGCTGGTGAACTTCATAGGAATTGGAAAGAGTTAGCATTGCCAGACTGCAAGGAAGAAACCAAGGAACATGATCTCAGCCAGCAAGAACGCTGTGTTGACATCCACCACAGTGTCACAATGTGCATGTGTGCCCTGTCCACGAGTACTGAAGTGCAGAGATAGCAACTGAAAACGTAGCTGCAAAGGGTTCAACATGCTTCAAATGTATGTTGTATGAAGCGCCTTGGCTTGACTTGCTGAAACGACTGATGCTGTTGTTCTTCTTTGAACAGTCTCTGTCAGAGAGATGCAGAGGGAGGAGTTGCTTAAGATGCAATTCAGTTCTTCAACTATATCTTACATTATTCTGATGGCTTAGGTTTTATTTGTAGATACTGTAAATGACACAAATGCGGTGAAAAGTGGTGCAGTCTGTATCTCCTGTGCAGTATATATATGTGGTACCACCACTGGAGGGCACCAAAGGCATCAGGGTGCAAAAGGTAAACTAATGTGCAAACAGGCTTTTAAGAAGTGATGAGCGTCTGCCAAAAATGTTACTTCTTGAATTTTTTTTCCTTTTTTTTTTTTTTTTTGCGAGGTGACTGAAAATGGTAATTGCAAGTAGTGTGGAAAAATGGTAGTACCATCCATCACCATCACAATAACCATGTTCACACGTATGCATTGTGGCTGATCTGACACGCATAGTTCAGGCTGTTTTGGTGTAAAAATGTACAGTTAAAGAGCTGTAATCAGCTTTATTTGTCACTCCATAAATCACAACATATTCATTCACAGGTAGTTTGTAGGATGCTACTTCTTAAAGACTGTTTTTTATCAGAACAAAGTTCACTTGATTTTACCACTGCTTGTTATTGTTATAGTTTCAGGTTATTTAATTGCCCATACTGAGACACCAGAATATTTACAGTGTTAATGTTCTTTTTCTTTCTGGGGCAGCAAAGCACATTACAGCACAGTGAGGTCATGAAGTACAATGCGTCCCTAGAGTGCCCATGATTGACTTTCTATATGTCTTCCTTAAACACGTCTGTTTCTGTGCAGCTGAAAGAAAAACAGACTGCACTGATTGAAACTGCACTGACACAGCCCGGAGTAAAATGATCCATTTGTGGACAGAAAACTTTAATCTATGGCTCAGTGTTAATAAATCCAATATGTGCATCTGCAGTCCCCACACTGGAGCAGGATAGTAATTATATCTATAAATTTTAGTTCCTGACATGAGTTGTAAGAGTTTTAAGGTTTTATGTAATGATGTTTAATGTCTTCTCTGCGCACACACACACACACACACACACACACACACACACACACACACACACACACACACACACACACACACACACACTCATAATGTCATTGATTGATTTTTTGTTCCCTATTATTTGTTACAGTCATACATTTGACCCAAACCTGCTTCATCACACACACACACACACAAACAAGAAAAAAAACAGTCATATCTGCCTTTACTATTCACCTGCTTCTCTATCAAAATAGGAATATTTCAAAACACACACACACACACACACACACATACACACAGTCAATATCTGAAACCCTCATGTGCAAGAAAGTGCAAATCTTTATCACTCTAAAAACAACTACTTCCAAATGAGCTGCAGCTCCAGAAAAAAATGGGAATTTTCTGTTTGCAAACAGCCAAAATCGGAGAAACACTTATCTCATTTTGGCTCGACTGGAATATAGCAGACACTAAATTTGGTGTGACGAGAAACCAGCTTTGTGTGGATGGAACTTGAAAGCAGGGGACCAGGATTCATATACTACAGACGCCTTGAACAGCCATGGCTGTCGTCTTTTTATTTCCCCAGTTCATAATTTCATTATCTTGATATGTCGTTATCTCAGGATAAAACCAACTAACAAAAGACATAAGGGAAAAGAATCAGCTGATAATGTTGAAAGGTTTGGTTTGCTTCTATACATTTATGGTTAAATGTGCTTTTTGCTGTTTGCTAATACTTATAATTCTGATGTTGGCTATAGATGTGGTTGATTTTACCTTGAGAGAGGGGGGTGCTTTTATTTTATTACCTTTAACCGGGAGTTTATACAGCATTCTTTGTGTACTGATGTGGTTACTATCCACAATGTGAAAATTCTCCTTGGCATCAACACTCACTGCATAAATGAACAGGGTAGGGAAGGTAGAAGCTTTAAAGTATGTATGCAACGGATGGGACGGATCACTTGAGATCTGAAATCTCTCTCTTTCCCTTTCTCAGGGAGGTTCAGCCTCTAATCTGAACATGAACCTGTACGCCACCAAGAAGACGGCAGCTGAGGGCATGTTGGACATCGCTCTGTTCCTGGCTAACATCACACACATGAAGACTGTCATTGAACAGGGAGCTGGATACAGGTACAGTGTGTGTGTGTGTGTGTGTGTGTGTGTTTGTGAGAGACAGAGGTCAGGAAAAAGACAAAACTGTTAAATTTACTTTGTAAAGAATATTTTTAATTGTTTGCAAAGCTCTAAGAGCAAAAGTACAAATAGCTTTTTTAAAAAGGAGAACATGAAAATGAATGAATATTCACTGAAACTGTTCTCTATGTAATTTTCAAATGATTTTGATGAGTTTTTCAGTGAGTTTAATTAGTTTTCAACTGCCATTTGGCTTTTGAATAATCGCATTTACTGCTGCCTCAAATGACATTTCCTGAATGTAATTTTTCTTCTTTATCCTCAGGTACTACGTCGCTGTTCTGACGCTCATTTCCTTCTCCCTGGCTCTTCAGATAGTGGCTGGAATCCTGATCATCATCATCGGTGAGCATTACGAAATTAGCCTCCTCTGCTTCAGAAATCCATCCTCCATGTTTTTAACCAATCATATTAATACACTAATTCACTGACAAGGTGATTTGTTGTGAAAATACCACCAGTCAAAAAAACAGTCACTTTAGGTATAAAATCTCCAAGTCACCAAATATGTTTCCTGTGCAACACAAAAACACAACTATAAAAAGATAATGCATTCATCTTCTGTGTAGTATCTCGTTATTGTTATTTTTGGTATGTGTGTGTACATGTGTGTTGCAGCCCGGCGAGACGTCAGCGAAGAGGTCAACCAGAAGCGTCTGGACAGCATGAACAACATCACAACCATCCTCGTCTTCCTCATCTTCGTTACCAACATCTTCATCTCTGTCTTTGGGATGGAGCGCACCGGCCTGTTTCCCAGGATGCATTTCTGACTCTCCGACGTAGGGAGTGATTTTAATATGTAAATCTTTTTGGAAAGTAGGGAAAGATTCTCACACACACGCACACACGAGCACTCACATACAAACAGCAGTGTGACTTATTGTTCTACTCACAGTACTAATCTGCTACAGTATTACTCTACTCTGATATCTTTGTTTGATTTTATTCAGTATGAATGGACTGGGCCAAGGACCAACTAGATGTGTGTGTGTGTGTCTCTGTATGTTTCTGTGTGTGTGCGTGTGTTCTTGTTGTCTCTGTGTGTAATGTGTAATGTATGTATGCATTATCCATGTGTTTGTGCGTGTGTGTGTGCTTGTGTGTGGTGTGTGCTTGTGTGTGGTGTGTGTAGCTCGTTTTGAGCTCACCCTCCTCCCTTCTTGTCAGCGATGTTTAAACTTCCTGAACAATCTGATTACTGGCATCATCTTCCTCACCCTCATCATCAACATCATCAAAGCCGCCTTTGGCACACAGCGCAGCTGCTTGCTGCGATGGATGTTTCAGCGTTTCATTTTATGAGACACACTTAGCAGACAAATTCACACACTGTATGTGCATTTATAAACATAAACTCAGCATAAATGTGCATGATTGATACCCAGTAAAGTCTGTATAATAAATATGAAGCTGGAATAGCTTAGCTTAGCACAAAGACCAGAAATAGGGAGAAGCTATTAGCCTGCTCTGTCTATGGGTAACAAAATCTGCCTGCCAACAGCTCACTAATTTACAGAGATGAAGGTGAGTGTGCAGTTTTTGTGCTAAGTTAAGCTAACTGGCTTCTGACTTCCTGTCTAACCCTCAACAACAAAGCAAATGAGCATATTATTCCTTTAAGAAACATTGGCCACTAGATATTAGCTGCATGAGAAGTTCACTTGTATTGAAGCACATGTGAAAACCTTCAACTTTTCTCTTTTTTCTTCAGCTATCACAGAGGCGTGACTTCACCATTGCACTGCCTGAAGCTAATTTGCATCTGTTATGGCATCCACTTATTTCCTTGCGTTGACTTTATATGTGCAGCATCTAAAACTTGTTCAGTCAGAAAACACCTTTAATAAGGGCGTTTGCTTTTTGGCATCTCCTTCGACAAGTATAAGTTACAAAACAGATGCCATGTTTACAAGAGCATTTTATTTAGTGTATCTAAAGTCTGTGAATCTAAAGTCAGCATTCTATTCTATTTGTTGAGGGAGGAGATTCAATTTTTCACGTTAAATTTATTTAATACAAATGAACCAGCAACTTTGTCACCATACATCCGGTCAGAATGTCACATAAATTACGCAGAGGCTGGAGGCCGTTTGTATGGGTGCATTGCTGTATGTTTGTTGGAATGGGATATATTGTGAGTGTTTAATGTGTGTTTGTGCATGTGAGTATGTATGTATCAACTATACGTGTGTGTGTGTGTGTGTGTGTGTGTGTGTGTGCGTGTGTGTGTGCGTGTGTGTGGGTTGGTGTGTTTGAAATATGTGTGTTTGTGTGTGTATGTGTATGTGTGTGTCGCAGCCCGCAGGGACCTGAACGTGGTGTCCAATCAGAAACGACTCGACTACCTGAACAACCTCGCCACAGGCGTCATCTTCGTCACCACGGTGATTAACTTCTTCATCAGCTTCTTCGGATCCAAGAGGACTGGCTTCTTCCGCTGGCTGCTGGCTCGACTCCACTTCTGACGCACACTTACTCAAAACCCATATTTACTCACATATCAAACACATTTACACACACACATGCAGACACACACCGACACACTCTTTCCACAAGTATTTCATCTGTGCACTTGTAGATTCAATGTTAAAAATTTGTTTGTGCACTTGTCATTTGAACAAAGCTGAGACACAAGTCACATATGTTCAAACATCACATCTTTTATTATTCAGGTGTTGTTTAAATGCTGATTTCAGGCTGTAATTCAACTAAAATATCTTCACTTTAACCCACTGAACATCTATTCTATATGTATTATCTTATTTGCTGCAATAATATGCTTGAATTTTCATTTCTAAAATTGTGCATGTGCTCCGCTCCATTGTGTATGTTTCAAACTTGTGTTTCTACTTTGTTGGGTGGTCGGTAATGGAAACATTGAGAAAACTTGATGTAAACATTAATGCCTCATATTATTTATTCTCAAAACTTGTTTCACAAAGAATGATTTTTAAGATTCAATCTCAGACACAAACCAGGGTAACAGAAATAAGAGACATACGTACACATTGTCCGTCAGAAAGCTGAATAAATGTAGTGATTTAACAGAAGCCTGTGCTTTGCTTATTGTGGTTTTTGTTGAGGATTGTTGGATTGGTGACTGTGACTGGTCAGCTGGAGTGAAAATAATGCAACATAACACTAGTATGGACAAGAAGCGGATCTAAATTCAGAAATTATATTGTGTGCTGTCATTGAATATAAGTTTAAAAGAGAGGAGTAAGTTGTCATGGGAATGTGGTGCATCCTAGTCAAAACAGAAATCTCTCTTAGTGTGTCAGCACCAAGTGTGGTTTGAACCCTTTCTTTCTCTACTATGTATTTGTGTGTGTGCGTGTGCGTGTATGTGTGTGTGTCACAGGACGCCGGGACCTGAATAACTCCGCTCTCCAGAAACGACTGGACTACCTGAACAACGTAACGACCATCATAGTCTTCATCACCACAGTACTCAACTTCTTCATCAGTACTTTCGGCATGCAGCGCACTGGACACTTTCCGTGGCTTATGATGCGTATTCACTGACCCACACACACACACACACACAGACACACACACACACAGACACACACACACAGACACACACACACAAACACACACACACATCAACCACACACACACACACACACACACACACACACACGCACACACTGCTGACAGTTGCATGTTTAGATTGAACTACAACACAGACACTTACAATAGCTCATAACATGTATAGAAACATGCAGATGACTTTGCCTTTATTTTGGGTCTTTTGATGTGTAACTTAACAATACTCACAGGTTTTTAACAGAGTTGTTGTATGTGTATTACATTTAAATTCTATTTTATGGAGAAAAAAAATTACTTCATAGCCTACTTAGCAAATGCTTTTCTTCACTGAGGACTGTTGGACTCTAACTCTGGCAGAGCAACACAAACCTCAATTCTCTCTAAATGTTTGTCAAAGCACTGAAATAAAAATGTGTTAAAATGATTTTTTTTTCTCATTGTTTTACACAGGCTATTTAAAGAACACATACAGTGCTTTAATTTGACTGAGACAGACAACTTCTGCTATGCTATATGCCCTTCTTTTTTTTTAAAACATTTTTTTTAGCTAATAGGGCCATCTAGTGAAGGAGGTCAGGATAACAGACACTTCCCTCAGCCTTACCTAATAACTGCTCACACCAGTAAACAGAATTCAACAAATAAAATGCAAAAAAACGAAAAGCATGAATTTTTGTCATAATTCTGAATATTCTTTACCTGTCAAGTCATATGAAGAATGTCTCTTTTTTGCTTGCCACATCACAGTCGCAGGGTCAAAGGTCAAACTCATTTATCATTTTAGATTATTTTAACACAGCACTGATGACTCCATGTTGGCTAATATGACGGAAAATAAAGAAAAACTACAGAAATGTATGTATCAGACAATAAAACATTGTAAACTATTTCAGACTGAACGCCACAGTGACTCGGTATCGAAAAGTGATGAGGATAACTGGTTAGCATGCTAACTTCAGTAGAAAGAAAGAAGTGATAGAAACAGAAGCAAAACAAATGGGTTGCTTTCCACTGCTGGAGACAGCTCTTAGCGGGTAAAGAATTGAAGTTTGATGCTGAACTGGCAACATTTTCTTCTACTGGTATGTCAACAACTGTTAATGCTAATGTTGGCTATGTAGCAATAGCAAAGCTTGTAGCTTTAATAGCTTTAAGTTAGGACATTGTTGAGGTTTTCTAGACTACAAGAAGCATTATTGCTGTTTCATTTCTGAATTAGGCATACAGTTTTGTTGTTTTTCAAACATATGTTTTTAAGGTGTCTTTTTCATTTGCAATACCTCATGTAGAAATGACGCTTGGAGTTACCAGATGGTTTGTTGTACTTTTTTGTGATAAACAGAATTTCTAAAGCATTTCAGAGATTAATACCAAAAAAACAAACTGTAAAATTAAATTAAATAGAAAGACCCAACAGTAAAGAAACTGATTGAGAAATTTGATTGTACATATCTGAAAAATATGTAGTCCACATATTGTTTACAAACAACTTCTTCTGTTGTTAAAATGAAAATGAATGATCCATGAAGGAAAAGATTCACAATGGCTGTCTGAGGGGAGGGAGCAAGGCTGCCGAAGTCAGTTGTTGTAAGTTTTTCCAGGAAGAGGAGGAGTGGGTGAAATGAGGGATCATGTGTCGTTCCGGAGAAATGAAACTCTAAAGGGAAACTTTTTCACAGACATCACTGCAGGTAAAGTTCAACTACTTTTTGATCTTCCTTAATTAAGATAGCCTATTTCTTGTGCCTGCAGGGTATACTCAGTTCAAATTAGTTTGTGATTTTATGAGAAATAGTCCGATGATTAGGTCACCATAGTTGACTTTCACATACCCAGTCTTAAACTATCTTCAGGCTGTGTTTTACAGTGTCAAGTAGGCCTAGTAATGATACATGTCCTGTATTAATCACAGATTTAAGGTTGAGTTATTACAAGCTTTGTTTGGAACATTTCTATTATAAGCATATAAGATGTTTGCTGTTGAACTCAAATGTTTTCTTCATGTTTCAGAGGGGGAAATAATCAGTGGCACATCGCCAGCGTACGTTACAAAAATGTGTTTGTTTGACTATAGCCATATGTCTGTTTATATTCTTAGAACTTCTTTTCATCTCTCGTCATCATACTAATAAAAGATCATAAGATCCTGGCATTGATCATCACAGTGGCATTCTGCGTCGTCATGAACTGCTAATCAAGTCTAACAGCCATTTCAGTTGATTATTTTTCACAGGAAATTCTCTGTATCACTATTTCCATCTGTGACTGGTGAGCCTGGGCAGATTAACTCTTTACCCCTTGTGGGTCAAAATGCCATTTGAGGACACAACTCTTAGATAATGATACATTGCCTTAACTGCGGATGTTTGTTGGTGAACACAAAAATGATTTTTTAATTTGACTGTGCATATTTTTGCATTGCAAGGAGAAATACAGATAACTCACAGGTAGTTTAAGATGGGCACTCTGGTGGGCTAGGTGTTAAGGCCATGGACCTTTGTTGCATGACAGACCTAAATCTAACGTTAAACGTTTTGTCAACTTTTACCAAAATTACTGCAAACAGCACACTGTATGTACAGGTCCTCTGGCATAAAGTGTTGGCATATTTTATCTAACCCACAGTTTATCTACAGCTGAATTTGATGGAAGTCTTAATCAAAACCAATATTTTCCAAAGTGTCACACCTCTGCACAATTACATGTTGCCTTCATGCTCTGACTCTGACCACTTGGGGTTGAAATTGAAAATCATAATCATCAAATCATCTCCTCTTATCTAGACATGGCCTCAGCCAGCAGCCTCCCATGTGAAGAACAGTCTTTGTGTTCTATCTGTCTGGATGGGTTCACTCAGCCTGTCACTACTCCATGTGGACACAACTACTGCAAGGCTTGTCTCACAGGGTACTGGGACAGCAGTGACCTGATACAGTGCCCCCTCTGTAAGAAGAAGTTCCATAGTAGACCACAGCTTCAGGTCAACACAGAGTTCAGAGATATGGTGGAGCGTTTCAACAACATGAGGGTGAGGAGTGAAGATCAAATACTTGCAAAACCAGGGGAGGTTCCCTGTGACATCTGCCTTGAGCTGAAGCTCAAAGCCCAGAAGACGTGTGTGGTGTGTTTGGCCTCATACTGCCAGTCTCACCTGGAGCCTCATCACAGAGTCACAACCCTGAAGAAGCACAAGCTGATTGACCCTGTGTCAGACCTGGAGGACAGGGTGTGTAAGAGGCATGGCAAGATGTTCGAGCTCTTCTGTCACACAGACCAGATGTGTGTTTGTTTCATGTGCTTGAAAGACAACCATGTGATGCATGAAGCCGTCCCGTTAGAGAATGTGTTTCGAGAGAGGAAAGCCCAGCTGGAGGATGTGACGTCCGAAATGAAAATGATGGAAGACACAAACACCAGGAGTATTGAGGAAATCAAATCCTCTGTTGAACAGAGGAAGAAAGACTCTGATAAAGAGATAGCAGATATTGATGAGGTTTTTGCTGCTCTGGTGGCCTCTCTGCAAAGAAGTCAGTTCAAGCTGATTGGGTTGATCCAGGAGAAGCAGAGAGCAGCAGAGAAGCAGGCTGAAGACCATGTGACACAACTGGAGCAAGAGGTCGATGAGTTGCGGAGGAGAAGATCCAAAATGGAGAAACTCTTACAAACAGAGGATGACATCCACTTCCTGCAGAGCTGGCCATCCCTTTATATCCCTGAACTACACAAGGACCTGTTCCACCCCCTGTCCCACTTCACACCTCCATTTACACACAATCTCTCTGACAGCAGTCAACAGAGTTATGTGGGAATGGTTAAAAAAACTGTGGCTCAGATGGAAAAGACACTCAGTAATGAGATGGAGATGTTAATTCATGAGGTTAGGTTGTCTGATGGTTGTGAGAGAGCTGAACAGCCTGATGCAGCAGCAAATCCGATAACAGATGAGTTTATTACAGAAGTGTGGAATCCACCGCAGGACGAGCTGATGATGATCCAGCAGTGTAATGCAGTGGATGTGACTCTGGACACCTACGCAGCCAATTCTGAACTCTTGGTGTCTGAGAATGGGAAGGAAGTGAGATTACGGCAAAGCCAACTAAGGACGTTTTTTAAAGGTTTATTTGGGGAAGGATATCAAGATATTCCTCTAGTCTTTGGGAAAGATGGTTATTCCTCAGGAAGGTTCTACTATGAGGTTCGGGTCAGTGGGAGCACAGGTTGGATGTTAAAAGTGGTCAAAGAGTCCTTAAAATATAAGATGACCCACGACACTGACAAGGGGGCTTGGAGACTTTGTGGATTCTGTTACCAGGATGACTCTTTTGTTCATAATGTTAACTCTGGTCCCCTGTTCCTGACGCAAAGACCCCAGACAATTGGTGTATTTGTTGATTATGAGAAGGGAGAGGTCTCCTTCTATGACGTGGACGCCAGGTCTCTGATTTACTCTTACACAGGATGTGCCTTCACTGAGACCATACCAGCAGCGATAGCCTTTCTCTCTTCTATGACTGGCTTTCCCCTCAGTAGCAGACCAAAGCTTTACCCTGTTTTTAGTATTTTTGGAGAGGACCCCAACAACGTACTCATTATCACTCCTGTAGGTCATGCAACTTAAAGTGCCACATACATCAAAGGAAACTAATGTGTAACTTCTACTGAAACTGTTGTTTCTCCTCTCAGATCATTCAGTCACACACCAACTCTGTTTGTTAGTAATGGGGCATATACATTGATGGATTTTATAGAATTGTGTTTCTTGCAGCACAGACCAGTTAACAGGAAATAGTAGAATATACTGTATATATAGTATATCAGAAAAACTTCCCTGCATTGAAGAGGGAAAGTAAAGCAGTAAATAAGTAAAACAAAAAAGCTACTATATTATAGTAATAATAATAAATACACAGTAAATGAATAGAAAAATATACAAATACAAATCTGCAAAATGCAATGTGTGAGGTAAAATCAACAGGCCTCTCCGTTTTAACTAAACAAAGCAGGTAAGATCACTTATGTGGCAGTTGGTGATGAGGTTCATTTGCAGTCTGTAAGAAAGGTACAAGATAAGTCATACACGGTACATACATGTTGCAATACTCGTATTTGACCACAATGTGGCACCATTGTTTAACCAACACTCTGGTCTGTTGTCTCATGGCTTACATTGTCTGTGAGGATGAACCAAATTTCCAGTTCGCTGAACATCCACTTTTTGCTCATCTCATGCTTTAGTTTCAATAATCTTGTTTGCCAGTTATTTCTTTGAATTTTGAGCAGTGTGTTAAAATTGTTAATCGGGACATTGTACTTTCATAGATATTATTTTATGTTTTGATCACTTCATGTGGAAACCTTTAACTTCAGAGTCCATAATTCACTCGTCTCTTTAATGTTATCTTTTGTTGAATACTAAGACATCCACCTGGCGTGCTTGGCCAAAACATATCTGATAAATAAAGTTCAAAACCAAGTGTTTCTTATGTAAGTGATATGTATTTTTCTGCTTAATAAATTGCATATCTCAAAAATTAGTCCCCCCGATCTTATTTTTTTTTCCCTGAGCAAGGCACACGAAACCCCCATGTCTCATGTATCAAGAGATTCGTAAGACTTAATGTTCCTATACCTTTAAGCCTAGCTTTATCAATATGCTTGATAGAATTATGTTTGATTTGTGATAGCACTTTTCAATACAGTGTTACAAATCTTCACAATATTAAACCACATAAAAGCCACTGGCAACTAAAAGAACCAGTGAAAGTTCTCACTGATGGAGTTAGTGGAGATTTCAGAAGAGAGCGCTGGTCCACCACTCCTGATGCGTTTCTCTCAAGGGGAACTTTAGCCAGCAAACTATTTATACCTCAGCTGTCTGACTGACTGGCGCCCAGGGAACTGGGCCACTGTGTGTGTGTGTGTGTGTGTGTGTGTGTGTGTGTGTGTGTGTGTGTGTGTGTGTGTGTGTGTGTGTGTGTATGTGTATGTCTTTGCTCAGTGTCTAGTTGGAAAGATGTCTTTAGGATGAGTGTAATTGTGTGTGAGACAGACAAAGAGAGAGACCTGCTAGATCAGAGTGACCAGCTATGAAATATGCCACATTCTCTTTACGCTTACCCAATACTGTATGTAGGTCATTCACTCATCAAACACAGACTGACTCTGTGTTAGGGAGAACATGCCAGGTCCTGCTATCATGAGAAAAAGCATCGATGCAGAGAAGAGAGCATAGAAGCATCACACTAAAGAGATGAGACACCTCTTCAATAAAATTGAATAAATAAAAGTTTAACATTACTGTAAATCAAACTTAGTGAGATTATCTCCTCCTAGTGGCCATATCACACCCGAGCTGAAATAATCATAAAACTATCAAAGTCATCATGTGATGATGAAATCAATACAGATCCATACTGTGGATGACATATTAAATTGACAGCCCTTTCTCAGACAGAAGAACATTTAAATCTAACAAAAATTGACATTTTGACTTCTTGCAGGGCTGCATGACTCAGTTCAAGCTCTGCAATGAAGCAGTTAACAATCATATTAGTTACACCTGTGTTTGAGAAGTCAAAGCGTCTGCTGTGAAAAAGGTCTGCTGCGTCGCTGTTATATTTTATCAAAAGAACTGAAGTTATTAAAAATCCCCCATATTTCCTTTTTGTAGCATGTTCTATTTGATTACCTGTTCAACCTTATTTGTGTGAATGACCTGTACATGTAGATGTAAGGTGACCTCCCACAAATGTATCCAAGGTGCGACCTGTGATGTCCAGTGATGGAATGTAATTTGCTCAAGTACTGCACTTAACAGTTTAGAGGTATTTATCCAACAATGTTTCAGAGGCAAATATCATACTTGTTACTCTACAGCATTTATTTGACAGCTATTGTGCTGCAGTTTAATAGTTCACACAAAAACGTTTGATCAGCTTATAGAGCATTGTTGCATCTAATAATAGACTATGACACTGCACTGGCTTAGAATTTCACTGTGTTACAATGTAGAGCAGAGACAACAAAGACCTCCATGACGTTTATAAATGCCTAAGCTAACAAATAATTTTACCTGAATTATTGAATTCTTTCATCGTTAAACATCCATATAAAATGCCTCTTTCTCAGGATATAAAATTAAGGATTTTTATGTACAATATGATAAATTTACAGTGTGGGTGAAATAACATTAAGCCAAGGAGAACATTTACATTTAAAGATGAAAAATATCTCTCTCTTTTAATAATGGAACAGAGGAAGGGAGGGAGAGAGGAAGGGAGGAGGAGGAGTGGGAGGGGGTTGCGTACGTCTCGGGGGCGCGCGCTCCACCGTCGTGACGTCACGGGAGCGCCCGGGCAGTGGGGAAGCCACCAGTGGTAGAGCTGGCAAAGACGGAAAAGAGGGAAAGATAGACAGAAGAGATAGACAGGAGACGGGGAGACAGCCCGAAGGAGAGCGTTTCCTCTCGGCTGACCGTCTGCTACGTTACGAAACGTCACTTTGAGGTTTGACAGCGGCAGAATAACTGAAGAGGATATGTGACTGGCCTTTTTTTGTTTTTCTTTTTGAAACACAGAGCTTGTTTCACAACCGAGGGCAGTAACGTTAACACAGCCGCAGTGAGTATTGGAACTTAGCCGGCAGTCTGAGTGTGTGCGTGTACACATGCATGATTTATTACACGGGCCTACGTGTGTGTGTGTGTGTGTGTGTGTGTTGTTGTGTGTGTGTGTGTGTGTGTGTGATGTGTGTGTGTGTGTGTGTGTGTGTGTTGTGTGTGTGTAGGTGTATGTACATATCTGTTGTAGTCATGTTGGCCACTTCTCGGTCACCCTCACGTGTGTGCTGTCTGTGTTTGTGTGAGTCGCTGCATGTAGCCACGTTTGAGGACTAACAGGAACATGAGCAATAACATAATTAAAATTTGATGGCCGCTTTGAGGTGCAGCAGTTTCAGGTCAGCTATGAGACCAGTACACTACATGGCTCTGTGAAATTTCCGCCGGAGGGAAGCAGTATACGTGTTTCGACCGGACTGTCATTATGATACGTTTTGTATTTTTGCGGGCAACAAACGACAATGTGAGCCCATTCAACAAGGCGTCCTCCCGCTTTGTTCAATAAACCAATTGTAGCTGTACAGCCAGAGGCTTTCCCGGGAATAACAGGCTAATAACACTATGTCTTGTCTGTGTACCTCTAAATGCGATTATCAATCTGTTCACTGTGTTGCAGGCGGCAGATGAAGTGCTGCTGACAACCTTGTAGTTTCTCAAAGGCATATAGAGTCTTATAATATTCTCTTACAGCACCAGTTTTATGACCTTATTGTATTGAATATCTCCTGTGGTATCACTTATATTCCGATAGAGTGTGGGAAGTGTGCCTGTGGTAGTCAATAAATAAGTTTATGTTTCATCTCTATTCCCATGGGGACTTTTAGTTGTGTTGTGATATTTCTAACAGAGTTCTTCAGGCTTGTTGTTTTTGTGTCTGAACTTTTTCCAAGACAACACAGAGACCTGTGCACGTCCAATGGTGTCCTCATAGCTGTTATTGCTGCACAGGGCTGTCAGCGGCCACGTCTTGCCAGCTGACAGATTGCACGCAAAGTCACGCAGTCGAGACACGATCAGGCGACAGTAAATGACTGATAACAACGCCTTCGCAAACCAAATCGATCGGAGCACAACATGGATCCGATGTGATCATGTTGATGAAATCTGCTGCGTGTGTTTTGCAACGCACAAGAGGGGGTGGTTGGGTTTGAAGTGGGGGGGCACGCTGTGATTTCCTCCGTGTTCCGCCCACAGCTCCATTTCTTTGCACCGCCCCTCCTCCGGGAACACCGAGTCAGGGAACTGATCTGCTTCCTTCCACTGAGATTATTGTAAACACTGGACATTTTTAAATGCCCCTGCTCTGCACACCACAGTATGCGTTTGGGTAGACTTTATCCTAATTCTACTGTATCTTATTTGCTTTCATAACTAGTTTTAACAATAACTTTTAACTTTCAGAACTTAACATGACCTGATCCGTAGTCATATCTTCCTGAGCTTTTGAGCCCTAATGAATCTTTCTGGAGCCGTCTGACTCCTCTGTCTCCAGGCTCAACATCAAAGGTAAAAACTTTTGTCCTAACAGCTCAAGACTTAGGAACAACATGAGGAACTTAGACTGACCAAGACAGTAGCTCTTTTAAATCACTTCCCGGATCTCACTTTTATCTAATCGTTGATGGCTTTTTGTTATTTATTCATTCAATTTAAGTTTTTTTTTATCACTTTGCCAGGGGTAGGATTTATTCTATCATATCAGATAGATAGATAGATAGATAGATAGATAGATAGATAGATAGATAGATAGATAGATAGATTCAGGCGATGTTTGGGTCTCTTTCTCATCCTTTTTAAACCCTTGCAAGTTGACTGTATGAGCACATTCCTCTTTACAGGATGAGCCTGGGGGAGTTACATTCTCACTTTCTCTTCCATTAACTTGGACACACTCCTGAATTGGTTTTTGTGCTTCCCTTCCTTTGTGTTAATTGTCTGATCTCAACGGTACATTTTCCATATTTGTTTTGTATGCAGCAGCAGCCAAGATTAGATAAGTGTACGGTCTGTAATTGCATGTCCATGGCACCCGTGTATTTTTTCATGTATGAATGTGTGTGCTTGTGTGTGAGTCATATATAGTGTGTGTGTGTGTGTGTGTGTGTGTGTGTGTGTGTGTGTGTGTGTGTGTGTGTGTGTGTGTGTGTGTGTGAGTGAACGCCTGATTGTATGCGTATTTTGTTTGCCCAGCCTGCATCTCAGATTAATTTCCTGTGGTACACAATAGACTGGAGCTGATGATATCTGTCTCTTATCAGAGCTGTGCTCTCCAGTGTCTGAACTATATTATATATATTATTGCAGATAGGACCTGTGGCACTGTCGCTCTGGTGAGCCAAAGTCTGTATCTTTCCCAGACATCTTCTGCCTAACACATTATTCACTGTCACAGACTGCTAATATTTTCTCCCAGTTGTAATTGGGCTGCTTGGTTAATTGAAAAACTCCCATTGCAGGTTTGGCTATCCCAGTATACAGGACTGTACAGGATTGTTGGTTTTTCTATTCATGGTACAATTGACAAAAACATTTTAAGTTTTGAATTTGAGTTTTTTTAATAAATTTCCACATAAATCCTGTAGAGGTTGTTTTACGTGTGTTACAGTCCAGTTAAAAATGCAGAAATCAGCACAAAGCTGTTGATAATGATGATGAATGATATGTCATCAATATCATGCCCAGACATCAAGACAATATCTTGTGTTTGCATGTGGAACCAAGTACTCAAAACCAAAACAGCAACATTGCCTGAGTTATGCTTTACACAGCAGTGCATCCTAGTAATCCCAAATACATCATGAAGTAGTGAGATGCTGTGCTGGGAGTGACCTCGGGCCTGGATTTACCAAACTGCTTGAAGTGAAATGTGAAAGTAAAAATAATTCACTTTTACTTGTGCTTGCAAACTTAAGAATAAAAGCTATTTATCTATATTATTTCTTGCAACTTAAAAATGCTCTTAAATTTAAGAGCAACTCCTACATGACTGAAGCACAGCAACAGAGGAGTGCACACATCTTTTGAGACATGCACAGAGGACACTGTACTAAGTAACTGACATGATGAAAAATATGTTAGCTGAAGTTATATTGGCAAGCATATTATTTACATATGATTTAAACATTAGATAGGACACTTTTTTATGTTTTTACAAACAACACAATTAAAGCAGGAAGTACATTTTTTTGCCAGCACTTTCCATGCGTCTTTATTGTCTGCATGTTATTGTGGTCTTATGATTTACGTTAATGATTTCACACAGATAAAATTAACTTTAAAAATTAGAATAATGTTTTTCAGAAAAACACCCAGCAAAGACTGACATTACACCAAAGTTGCAAGTTCTTAGAGCATTTTTAAGTGTATATTTTAGAAGTTTCATAAATCCACGCCCTGGATGACACATGAGTTGTCACATAGTCTTGTGTTTTATCTTGTACTTACCATGACATAATAGTAGTACTATTGGGGTTGAGATACTTCACCTCACCTTTGCACCCTTTGGACAAATAGCTATTTGATTTTCACAGGTAATGTTATCATTGTCCTGATAAAGCAGCTAAAAAATGTTGAATCTGGTGAACGGCGGATCATCACTTTGAATCTTCAGACAGATTAGGTGCAGAACAAGTTGGGCTCTAACCTTCAGTGGAGCTGCCAAGTTGACTTTCAGTGAGATGTGTAACCCCAGACAGCACCAGTGAGTCCTTTCCAGCCACATCATATCACAACGAGCCTGACAGGAACAGAAAGCAATGGAGAATAATAATATTCAAGATGAGTGCAATGTGTTTTTATGAGCCTCGATCCTCAGGCGAGAGACAAACTTTGTCAAATTCAGCTCCCACGCTGAAACACCAGCTGGATAAGTATAGGTTGAGTGGTGTGTTGCTTTGTGCGGTGTGATAGACGGATGCGTGGTTGTCACATAAATAGAACATGCTGAACACCTTTAGGAATGCTGATGGAGAAAGATAGACACTGCGAGAGGAAGTGAAAGCATCAGGGAGAGAGGGAAAGGATGGATTAGAGGCAGGAGAGAGAGTGATGGGGAAAAGAAAAAGAGATGAAACAGCTGTCTCCCATATTAGGTAACTAACAACCTGTCTTTCATACCCATACCTTGTGTTTAATACTAATCCTCCCAATCATGTCTGCTTGGGTCTATCATAAGTTTTACAGTAACATCTGTATCGTTTAAGATAATGTCAATTTAAAGCTACTATAATCAATATTGGTATATTAACAGTGGATCACATGACTACTTGTATGTGAAAGCGATTTGCTTGTAGTGACAAGTTTTACACACAGATAATTGTCACCCAACTCTGCAGTTCTGCTCAGCTCTTTTGAGCTTCATAGCGTCTTTCAGCTCATCTGGTTTTCTGGGCATCAACTTTACTGTTTTGGGTCATTCTGGGTGTCGTTTTTGGCTGTAGCAGGCAGCTGTTTTCAGCAAACAAAACAAAAAACCCTCTAAAAACCCCACTGTAGGCTACGTTCCCAGCACTAATCAACAGACAGACAAAGTTGGCGACTAGCTGGTGAACAAAATGGAGCATTAGCAGCTAAAGAGCCAGATATTTCCCTCAGGAGTTACTAGAGACCAAAAACAGAGCTGAAAGAGGACTGAATATTGGATTTAGATTCATGACTCTGATTGAATACTAATGTTGCTCTGTATATATGTATATATATATATATATATATATGTGTGTGTATGTTTGCTAATGAGTTTGCCATACTAATTTAAAATGTCATAATGTGGCAGAAAATTTGAGTTTTTATCTGTAGCCATGTTGTGCAAATGACAAAATTTGAAGTCTGTCCTCTGCTGTGCCAACACGTACTGGATATCTACACAAGTACAAGTACTTGGCATTCAACTGTGGAGACTTTCTTGGTAGCCTAGTGTGATATTCTAGGACTTTGAGGCCTAAGACAGCATTGTGTGTGTGTGTGTGTGGAGGGAGTGTGTGGAAGAAAGATGAGGCATGCAGCATGGCTGTTAGGAACAGTACAGGGAGGCAGAGGATGAAACACAGGGCGTTGTATGCACTGGTGTTTCCTGTAGAGTGTTTTGTAGACATAAAGGCGATGAGGTTATTTTGGTTCTCAAGTTCACTCCTGGGTTGTTTCAGGATCAGTTTCAGTGGGTACTGTGGCTTGAATAGAGTATATTATGGTTGGATATTTACAGGACACTCTATGATAAAAGGCAGCTAATCTTTGATTACAATTATAGATGCCCCAGTCAGAATTTGGCTGATAATTCTGATTTTGCAACGGTGAAAATGTGTGATTATTGATCTGATTAGAGCTGGAATGATTAATCCATTAATTTATTTACAGAAAATTTATTTGCAACAATTTTGATTACTTTTAAAAACATTGAAGCAATATTTTTAAGCAAGATTTTCAATATTCCCACTGAATATTGTTGGGTTTTTGACTCTTAGAAAGACAAAACAAGACATTTGAACAGGTCACCTTGGGCTGTGGGAAGTTATGATGACATTTCTTTTACAATCTGACATTTTATAGATCAAATGACTAACTGATCAATCAACAAAATAATCTGTAGATTAGTTGATAATGAAAATAAACATTAGTTATAGGCTTAGGTCTGATCGCAATTGCCATAACACATTGACATTCATGCTAAGGTGCATATCAAATAGCATTGCAAAACAAGCATGAACTTGAATTTCACAAAAAAAAAACAAAAAAAAAAACATCTCAGGGCCCACTCACTAGTTTTTGGCTGGACTGGCCGTGGTTCAGTGCTACATCCCTGAATATCTGTGAGTGACTGAGTGAGTGATAGAGTTGAGTTTTTGATGAAATTACACCATTGATTAACCGAGTGTTTACTTTTCCCATTGGCCTTTGCTCTTTCAAAATGATTTGGCGTAAACATTTTCTATTACATCATCAGGCGGTGTTAACAGTGGATCCACTTTCAAACCCCTTTAGCAATTTCTGTTTCAAAAAAGCAACTAGCATCCAATTGAGCAACTTTTTGGACAAACCTTAGCTACTTCCCATAGAGGAGAGTCGCCAGTACTGCCCCTCAAACGAAAGGCACATCTCTCTCTGCGTCTACTCTGTTCAGTGAGTGGCAGAGAGGCGGAGCAGCAGTTTGTTACCCAGATGGAGGCTGTGCGTTGAGTGAGAGACAAAATAAGTAAGATATTCTGTTGCTTGGAGTAACATTTTGTAAGTAAATATAGATGAAAACACAGCACTCTTTATCTTTAATTTATCTGTATGGAGATTTTGTCAGGATAAAATCTGGATTTTAGCAGCAGAGCAGAAGCTTGGAAATAGCTTTGAAGTGACTGCTGGTTAACTTGTAGTTTTAATGGGCCAGGTTTCAGTGACTATTTCATGACAGCAGAAACCAAAACACATGTAAATGCAAACAGCTTTTGTGAACTTCCATGAACTTTCAGTGTAGCAGTGTTGAACAGCTGTTTCTTACAGCAGCACTACATTGCTTTTTCACAGCTGTGTGAAAGGGCAAAAGGGGATAGTAAGCCAGTTGACAAATGGGTCTTGGGTAGTCATATGCTAGTGTTTGTTGGATCTCATGATGCCAGCTGCGTCATAGGTGTGTTTGTGTGTTTTCACTGTTTTTTTTATTATTTTCTATTTTTGTATTTAATATTTCATCCTTTCAAAACACTTCCTGGAAGGTAAGTTGAAATCGCAGATTCATTAAAAAGATTGTGGTTGGTTCATGTGAAATTATAAGCCTGCAGTTACTGTTATTTGCATCTGACTCTCAGTGCTGTTTGCTGTCCCTCACCCCAGGCCCCCTCTCAGAATCTAAAACCACCACAAACACATTCTCAACTTGTGGTTGTTTATTGATGTGACCCTTAGACTTGAACTGTAGAAAACATAACATGGTGTGTGTTTTGGTTTCCATGAGGTTCTCTAGCCAATAAAAAGAAAAAGAAATGTGTCTAGCCATGTGATAGATGGCTGACCTGCCCAGGTACCTCAAATCTGATGCATGCTGGGATAAGCTCCAGCTCCCTGCAACCCTTAACAAGATAAGCTGTTCAGAAATGGATATGCATTTTGTCTGTGTCCAAACACTTTTACTACATGTAGCTTAAGTGGATACAGTAAATATGCAGTTACCAAACCTGTAATGAAATGTCCCATACGTATTTCAGTCTGAAGCAATGATCACAGAGGAGACCTTGTGGGTCTCCACTGGGAAAATGTAAGTGGGGGAAGTGAATGTTCTTTTCTACAGCCTGTCAGATATGCCTTTGAGCAAGGCTCATAATCCTCCAACCGCTCAGTGCCCAACATATGTGAGCAGAGGCAGGTCATGGCCGAAAAAGATCTCTGCATGTGTCTGATGAATGCTTAGATTATGGCCACAAAAAAGAAGCTAGACAAACTATAAATTTTTTTGCTTTATAGTGAGAATGGGGACGCGACCTTACACATTATCTACAGGTCAGCAAGTCCAAAGGGGAGGAGGAGGAACGCCCCCAGCACCCACACACACTCTCTCTCTGTCTCTGCAGTCTCATACTGACCTCAAATGAAGCATTAGATGTGTGTGTGTTGTTTGTGACATGATCACTCACAGACATTGAGCTGACGTGTGTTCATCTGTGTGCATCTGTAAATGTGTTGTTTATTTCAATGTTTACTTGTATGTGGATTGATACATCTGTGTGTGTATCTCTGTCTCTTGTTTGACTGACTGTGACCACCTGCACAGTCTTTGCTCATTGTGCGTGTGTGTGTGTGTGTGTGTGTGTGTGTGTAAGTGCATGTATATATGTGTGTGTGTGTGTAAGTGCATGTATATATGTGTGTGTGTGTGTAAGTGCATGTATATATGTGTGTGTGTGTGTAAGTGCATGTATATAAATGTGTGTGTGTGTGTGTGTGTGTGTGTGTAGCTGTGTGCTGGAGGCAAGGTTCTGGCCTGTTTCTGTCCAGGTGTGTGTTTTTGGCCTAAGGGGAGACAGAGCAGATGGTCCCTGTTTGCATTTGAGAGTGTGTAGCTGTAACTGACTGGCTGTCAGTAAGACCTCCCTGGCCAAAGATCTGTGCCTAGCAAAACATCAGTTGGAAAGATACACTACTGCAGGGCTGTTAAAGGTCTGGGTAGGGACTTAAAGTTGGAGTGCAGGTGGATTAAAAGGAGTAAACTGAAGGGCTGCACAGTTAATCAGTCTTAAACTGAAATGTTCAAGATGCTGACTGTTGAGGCATATTTCAGACAAACTACTCAAATCTCTGCCACACTGTACATCCAAAGTACTAGGTTTAAAATCTGCTCTTTATACTGAAACTAAGCTAATTCAAGGCTTCATCTTCCCCTATTCTGCATTTATCTCTATGGCTGCCTATTTTGAATGTGAATAATGTAAAATAATATCACTCTGTTACAAAATAACCTTAAATGTATAGATCACTAACATTATTTTTTTTTAAACAGTATTAAGCAGTTTTAAGGTCACAGCCACAGTGTGTACAATAAATACTAGGCTTTAAATATCTCCACACTCTAAGAATAACGTGTTATAGTGAAGAAACAATACCCAAATGACTGAATGATGATTCTTGACCAGCTGGCCATCGATTTTAAATAGTTGTAAATGTCATGTCTTTATCTGATACAGTAACTGACTCTAGAGGGACCACTTAAGTTTGCATATAATAAACATTTTTAATATATCTATCCAGAATTTCTAAATTCTACATTGACTTCACACTAAGGTTTTTTTAGAGTCTAAATGCTGCACTGTTTGTGCAATCAAATAGCTTAGTGTATAGTCCATGGTGGGTAGTTTAGAGGGCCTGTGAGACTAGAGCATTTGCAACAGAAAGCTGAGGCATTTATCAGCAACACGTCCGAAATCAGTGCTCATAAATAATCATCATCATTTTGTGCAAAAGACAGTCAAATGTTACTGATGCACCTTTAAATTGAAGACACTGACGAGTGTGACAGCAATGACATTTTTTCATTATTTTCACAGCTCTTTTAATTACATGGTGTCTTTGACCTGATTGACTTAATCAGTTTTAATGTTCAGGTTATTTATTTCATCCAACACACACACACACAGACAGACTATTACCAGGCTGTAAGACCATGTAAAAACATAATCTTGTGGTGTTTCTGCTGTTTGATATGTAGAATTACAGTTTACATTTTTGGCATCGAGTGTAGCTGATCCCTCTATCCAGTGTGACTCATATGATTAACAGGAACAGAACAGATGGGCGTATATTTATTACCTTTTTTTAACTTTATGTTTTCTACCCACATAATTATTGCAGAATGTAAAAGGACTGATAACAAGATTTGATCGACTGAATAAAAGTAAACATGGAGTATTCTATTTTTAATAATATGTAATTGTGTGACATGTAAAAGTACATGTAAAAGCGATTATTAACTTCTATGGATATGAAGTCAACTGACTGAATCACCCCGTTTATCACAAGACAGTGACTTTGGCATTGCTGCCAGAGGTGTCAGGAGAGAGTGTGGTTTGAAGAAGAAGGCGTAATGGGTGGTGGAGAGACCAAGCAGCCTGTGTGATCATATGAAGCAACCCATCAAGGGATGCTTGTGCCTGTGGTACTCTTTGTCCCTTTGACCCTTTGTGTTCTCTGGCGTATGATATAATATTAGAATAAAGCAGTTTCTTCTACCTGCTGCTATGATAAGACTTGTGGCAGTTTTACTTCTGGTTGCCTAGTGAGGCTTGTCTGAAGTTTGTTTTCTATGTACACAGTCTGTAGGCACTGCAGTGCAACAATTATTTTCATATCTTCTGAAATGATTTTTTTTAGCCATTTAGCCATTTTTAGCCCTTTAAATGTCAAACATAATGCCAAGTGCCTATTGCAGGTTACCAAAAACCCAAAGAGACATTTTGAAATTCTATTTTGTCAACGTCAAAACAACCAAAACGAATCCATTTAATTGATATAAAAAAGAGAAAAGTAAGGACATCTTCCAGCTATGGCCTGCAAATGTTAGGTAATTTTACATCATGTAGATTTTTTTGTTTAATTGATCATTTAAAATAATTTTCTATCCATTGACCAATGGGTTAATTGTCTCCTCCTGTTGTTTTAAGAGCAGTGCACAAATGCTGTACACATAGATGAAAGTAGTCCATTAGTCAAAAGTAGGTTAATCAAAACCATAACACGGTAAAAAAAAAAATCCAGTGTATTCTTTTGTACTGTGAGTGCAGTATATCTTTTTTTTTCCACTGATCAGTAAATCTCTGTCTCTTTCTTCTTTTCTCTCTAGGTAATCCTGTCACAGCAGGCCTCGTGGATTAGCTGGCTACCTTTATCTAAAGGAGTGCCCTATTGGTTATTGTTTTCTAACAAAGCCCATGGATTACAGTGAGGGTGTTGGAGAGGCCTTGACCACAGTTATGTCAACACTGCATCAGGATACTTCAAGTCAAGAAGCTCTACAGTAGAAGACTGAAGGGAGTTAGTGTTTTCAGCTACTAGATTTAGTATTTAAGATTTTTCTCTGGTCATTCATTTTACATTTTTTGCTTACTACAGTTGACTTTTTGGACAATCATCTCACGGTTTTGATTTAGCCGATTTATTCATTTGACCCAGATACTCTTACGTCTCTGCAGTATACACCTTATATTGTCTCACCATGTACGGTAGCTCACGTTCTGTCTCCAAGCTGGATGTTGTTGGATCCAATGGTAACGGGTCAGTGTCTGGGAGTCCCGGTCGCTCCCCGCGCCTCCCTCGCTCCCCACGCCTCGGACACCGGAGGAACAGCAGCAGCAGCTCCACCGGTGGACTAACCGGCTCTGGTAAAACCCTGTCCATGGAGAATATTCAGTCTCTTAATGCTGCCTATGCCACGGGCGGTCCTATGTACTTCACTGACACAGCTGACGACCCGGTCGGCATTGGGAGTCTGGGCAGTGGGCTGAATCCCTCGCTGCCCAAAAGCACCATGACCTTGGGGAGGGCTGGGGCCAGGGTTCCCTACGGGGTCAGGGCGGCCATTATGGGGAGCAGTCCAAATATAAACACTGGAGGAGGAGGGGGAGGCAGTGGAGCGGTCATGCCCAGTGATGCTATAGCGTTTGGGGGGGAACTGCAAAACCAGCCTCCACAGGCAGCTACTGTGCCCCACTCCATGAGACAGGTGAGGCACCGCTGTGTTTTCTTCTTCTATTGCTGCAAAGCTGAAGTCAGCATTTTGTGAATTGTAGGCTGAAGTTTATACCTCACTTGTGTCTAACAAAATTTGTCAAAGTGTGATAGAATTGTAAAAGGCTCTTCAGGTCACCCAGATGAAAATAGAGTTCAACATTTTGGGAAATGCAACCGTACACTGTGTTGCTGAGCATTTTGATGAGAAGATTGGTAGCACTCTCATATCTAAATATTAAGCTGGAGCCAGCAGCTGGTTAGCTTAGCTTAACATGAAACTGAAAACGGGGAAACAGCTTGCCTGACTCTGTCCCATGGTAAAATGAAAAGAAAAAGAAATCCACTCACCAGCACCTCTAAAGCTCACTCATTAACATTTTATACCTTGTTTGTTTAAACTGTGCAAAAATAAAGTCACTGCTCTCGACCAAGACATAATCTAGCACACAACTCCAACCACAGCTTGTCGTTTTTTCTTACACTTTGATTTTTGAAGAGATGAACCTTTTACCTTTGGACAGAGCCAGGCTAGCTGTTTCCAGTCTTCATGCTAAACTAAGCAAACCATTTCCTGGCTCCAGCCTCATATTGAACAGATAGATATGAGGGTGGCATCAACCTGCTCATCTCACTCTTGGTAAGACAGTGAACAAGCATATTTCACAAAATGTTGAACTATTATTGAAATGTTGTTGTCCCTCACTTGTTAGTTGCTTTGGATAAAAGCGTCTGCCAAATGAGTAAATGTAAATGTAATGTATATGTTCAGTTTGTTTCCAGGGCTTAAAAAAACATGAATCCTCAGCAAAATCATGTCGTTATCTTGTTATCATGTTTGAAAATTAACATAGAAACAATAAGAGATAAAAATCAGTTGCACTTGGCAAACAAAATATGTTGTCATAATTATGAATTATTTGTGTTGTGTAGAGATGGGAGGTGGAGGATTAGTCATCTAAATGTTAACATTTTCTTTTTAAGTCACCCTTCAACTAAATAAGAGCTGTATGAGTATTCATACTGTGGCGATCTACCATGAATAATACAGTAGGACAATACAGTATGCTTAAATAGATAAGTTCTGCCCTCCCACTCCCTCTGCACCATTAGTCATAACCTGAAAGCTCATCTCTGAGTCCTCTCCCATCCCTTCCTCTTCCATTTGTTTCTAACTATTTCTTAAACAAAAATCTCTTCATCCTGCCTTAACCCTTATTTCCTTTACACGCTTATCTCAGTCATATACCACATTCATGCACTGTGCATTACGATTATGATGAAGATACCGTTACTCCCTTATGTGTCGTGTTGATGATTTAAACTTTGCACTGCAAGAAACTCTGAGCATAAGCCTCAGGTGCTGCAGATACCTAATATAAGTGCATACTCTGCTTGTTGTTTAAAAATGCATCCAAAATATTTTTAATTCATTAATACACTGCTGCTCTGATGTCAAGGTGAATTAAACATTTATACGGGGAGCATTTTTCATTAATACCAAAGTTAGGTGTGTGCTGTATGAAGGGACTACGTCTGTAAATGCCCAACTCAGTTTATTGAAAAAAATCATTAGTATTTGTCTGCATATCTGTGCTAATCACAGTTACATTATCATGATGTTTCACATACAGTATTAAGGTCTTTCTTTCCATATCTGATTTCTCATATGTGTGTATGATTTTTCAGCACCAGCAGTGGTTTTCAGAGGGAGTACTTCACTTTCAGTTATGATGTCCTGTGATCTCCTATTTGACCTTTGTAGGGTAAAACATTTTCGATTTGCTTTGTGTGTGTGTGTGTGTGTGTGTGTGTGTGTGTTACCAGGTGAGAGATGGTGCCATGTCAGACCTGCAGACACAACTAAGAGAAGTGCTGAGAGAGAATGAACTACTACGCAGAGAGGTAAGGACACAGACACACACACACACTTCTCTAAGGAAAGGACAAGATACTTTTTACTTTAATCACGATGTTTGTTTGCTTATAAATCCCTCTGGGGATTCTGCAGTCCTGAATTTAAGATTAAGACAACAGCTATGAGGAAAACTAAAAGCAAGTGAATCTAATAATTAATATATGGAGAGTAATTTAATAAAGGTGCAAACAAAATTTGATGCTGATTTCTTGTAGCTGGAGGCTAAAGAGTCCAAGCTTAGCTCCTCTATGAACTCCATTAAGACGTTTTGGAGTCCAGAGCTGAAGAAAGAGAGAGCGCTCAGGAAGGATGAAGCCACAAAGATGACTGTCTGGAAGGAACAATACAGAGTGGTACAAGAGGAAACACAGGTAAGAAAATGATGAAAGTGTACGTGTGCGTGCAACTGTGAACGTGTTTCTTTGGGACAGTGAATATATTTCGTAAAAAATTAACAGAAATGGAGGGAGCAGTATGTCAGCTGGAATATCCTGTTCAGTTTTAGGTTTATTTTGCCGTCATTGCAGTTAATTGAAGAATTAGAAAATGGCCTTTACCCCAAACCCTGTGGATTATTCTTTAGATAAGGTTTATCCCTACTTGTGACATAGTTCTTTCACTCAATTTTATCTAATACAAAATTTCATGGAACAGCCCAAAGGGGGCATATCCTGATATTCATGGACTGTTCTGGTGGATTTGTCTCGCTGCTGTAAGGCGGCCTTGAAGACGGGTAAACAGATGAAGTGGGCTGCCTGGTTGGGGACTCCCAGCTGTCTTTTGGTTCAGAAGCCATCTGGATGAGACTGAGACACAGCTAGTCTGGCAGGAGGCTGGAATATTATGCAAGAGCTGCGCACACACACACACACACACACACACACTTGCTGTCACTCTTGCCTCGCAGTGTCTCATTTCACACGCTGTCAATGTGAAACCAGTGCAGAAAGTGCTCAGTACTCGCTGCCTTTTATTTTTAATTCAAGAAAATAATCACATTTACATTTTGGTCATCAGCACATGCTCTTGGCTCTGCTTGTGTGTGTTTGTGTGAGTGTATTTAAGGCTTTGATGTTGCTCATAAGACAAACATTACAATATAATGTAGAAAAAAAAAATATGTGGGAAAAGACTTCAGGTTGTGAAATTACATCACCAGATATTAAATCGCTCTCCAAGAAAATTTATAGCCAGTTTTGTGTGTGTGAGGACACATGCAGTATGTGCATGCTTGTATATCTGCATCCATAAATCGAGTCGAAATGTGTGTGTTGTGTGTGCACATGTGAGAGAACAAAGGAACAGATGATATGTTGATCAATCTATCATGTATTTGGCTTCCTGCCATCCCTACAAAAATCCTCAGGTGCCTTCACACTTAGACACACACTCCTCCTTGGGTGTGTGCGTGTGTGCTGCCGGAGCAAGTGAATACACATGTTAAGACATGTAAGAATATTTTCAGATCCCTAATGTCAGGGAATATGTGCTATACTCTCTTGATCTCTTTTACTTTTATTCCCTTTCTCTCCTCCAGACAAATCACACCCTTTTAACCCAAGCCGTCCTTTTCATTTCCTGCTCTCATTATCCTGTCACTTTCCCTCTCTTCAGTCGCTCTCTTTTTCTGTTCATCTCTGGCTTTTCTCTGTCCCCTCGCTCCCTTTTTTCTCTCTCTCTTCTTACTCATTCTCCTTCTCTTCTTCTATTTCTGTCATCACATGGTGAGTCAGCTCTCACTTTCTCTCTCCTCCCTACCTCCTACCTTCCCTCCTCTCTCTGTATCTTTGCCATCATCCTCGTCTTAGAAATTGAATTAAGTTAACTCCCAGTAATTTTGGAATATGCACACACACACACACACACACACACACACACACACACACACGTGCTTGGTCACGCCCCTGCTGAGGAATGCACATCTCATCTCCACCCATCCTCCTCCCTCCTTCTTTCCTCCATGCTTCCTCACTTATTCACCTCCTTCATGCATGGCCCGCTATCTTCACCTCTCTTCCGCCCGCCTCTGTTTTTATCTCTTCCTCTCCTTCTGTTTGCACTCTCTGTGCGTGACTCCCTTCCTCTCATATCATTACAATGTGTCATTATAAATTCAAAACCAGAATAACAGTCATTCCCAGTCTCATGTTTGCACTTGTTAGACTCAGGTCTTTATAAACAAGATCCAATAAATCATGGTATAATTATCTACAAGATTTTCAGACCTGCCACTTTTGTTGTTGTCTGTTGTATATGTTGATAAGAATATGTAGATTTTATTTAGTGTTATTATTCAGTAGAATGAAAATGAATGATTACAACAACTGATCGATTATCAATTTAAGTCCTTTATTAAACAATAAACAAAAAAACGCTTCCTGGTTCCAGCGTTAAAATGTGAAGATCTGCTTTTCTTTGTAGTTGTTGGTCAAAAAACAACTTTTTGTTCTTTTGTTTTAACTCATCGTTGGATAAATCAGACAATTTGAAGATGTCATCCTGAGCTCAGGGAAGTTGATGGGCATTTTTTGCTTTGTCTTGCATTTAATAGACCAAACAATTAATAGATTAATTATAACAAACAAACTAGACATTAGTCGATAATGAAAGTAATCATTACATCCACCCCTGATTCTCTTATAAGCTGTAGCCGTGAATGTGATTTTTTTACTTAATTGTTAAAGTTCCATTAGTTTTGGTATAAACACAACACTCACGTTTTATCGAATTGCGATGGCAAACAGTCTAGTTACACATTCAGCTAACATTGAGCAACATTAGCATTAATTAGTAGTTGTGTTTCAGGGCACCTCACAAATTTTATCCAATACTTACTTTTCATTTTTTCTTTGTTTTCTTTGCTTTGTTTTCATCTCCACCTGCTCCTGAGGGAAATATCTGCTCTTTAGCTGCTAAATGCTCCTGTATGTTAAGCAGTTAGTTGCTAACTTTATGTGTCTGCTGTTTAGTGCTGGGCAGGTAATGTACAGTTAGTTTGTCAGAGCTTTTTCACTGAAAACTGCTGCCTGCTGCAAGAAATTGAGTGAATCAAAACCATAAACTTTTGAGCTGTTCAACCAAAACCATGAGCTGAAATCCACCATCCACCATAGAGCTGAAGGTTAATGTACAAAGGTTCAACTGAGCAATTTTACATATTGGCTGCCTGTAAAAGCAGTGCGAGGACTGAAAACAAAATCTTGTCATGTGACATCAGTAAAGCTTATTCATTCTGTTCATGCTTGTGTTCCTGACAGGTGTGTGATGCTACTTAGCTAAAGATACTAAAGAGGAAAAAATAAACTGTCAGTGAGAGAATAGTGAAAAAAAGTTTTCATTTGGCAAATGTAGCAAATCTGCAGGTTTTCAGTCAGATTAGATCGCAGACATCCCCACTGAGCTTTAAATTATTATTGTCTCCCTCTGCCAGTTGCTTTCTCTTGTTTCACCTCCCACATCCAGTCATTTTGTCTTACCTCGCTCTCCACTCATTGTCATCACACTCTCCGTCTCCCTCTCGCTCCCACTGACGAACTTCCTCTCTTTCACGGCGGCCCCTCTCCTTCTCTTCCCTCTCTCACTTTCCATCTGGGCCTGTGGAGCAGCTTTGCCACAGAACACAATTCAGTAGAAAGGACACACCCTGGCCTAACAAATCTATTGATCTGAATACACATCCCCAATCTATTCAGCCTAATACTGTGGTCACTGTTGTCTGCCTCCTTTGTCACTTTTAGTGTCCCGCCTTGCTTTGGTTTTCGCTGTGTGTGAGTGAGTTTGTGAGTGTGTTCACCCAATTTGTTCCACCTCTTTGATCACAGCAGGTAACTACAATGTTTCACGCAGAAAGAAAGCAAAGCATGGAAAAAAGGGAAAGATGAAGGAATGTTTGGAATGCTGAAGGAAAGCTTCACTTTCTATCTTTTTTTTCTCTGTCTTTCCCTCGCAAAGTTAGTTTCTTTCTTACACAAAAGATACACAACTTTTGTCTCTTTCCATCTCTTTTTTTAAATTTTTCTTTGTTGCTATCTGCACTCCAAACAGTGCACACTTTCCATTCAATAGATAAACAAGCTCAAGCAGAAGATAAGCAACAGTTAGCATTCATGATTGTAACCTTGTCATCTGGGGTTCAGCATCATTGTTTCCATTCAATCCCATACTTGCCTGCCGTGCAACTAACAAGAGTTTAATGCACAAATGACACCTTGCTAATGCTGTTTTCTCTCTGAAAGCTGAACAAAATTATGCAACATTAAATGCATATTGAGCTAAATACCAAAATTAAGTTTTCCTAAATGGATTTGGGGATAATACAATACATTTCTGAACAGAGTGCATGTTCTGTTCTACGTGGTTTGTCCCAGAAATGAATCATACCAATGAACAATAACCGCTGTGTCTGTCTGTTTCTGGGGCTGCTAGATGCAATCTATTGTCTACTGTACTCCAGGCGAGCCCCGTGACATCAGAGCTGGCATGTGTGTGAATGTGTGTGTGTATGTTTCTTCATTTATGTAGGGTGTTATGTGTGGTGATTTGCATGTATGCATTTTTAAGGAGAAGTAGTTGCCAGACGGGTTTGTTTGTTTGCTTGATGAGAGAGAGAGAGAGAGAGAGAGAGAGAGAGAGAGAGAGAGAGAGAGAGAGGAGAGAGAGAAGCAGAGAGAGAAGAGATGAGGAGAGAGAGAGAGAGAGAATGAGAAGAGAGACTGAGAGATGGTGTTGCGTCGTGATTAGGATATGTCGTTGTGTGTCAGGTACAATTGGGCTTTTTGTATACACAAGTGTGTGTGTCTGTGGAGGCGCAGATTGCACGGTTGCCTGCATGTTTATAATTGCCCATTTGCATGTGTGTGTTACTGTATATACAGTATGTGCACATGGGGATGCATGTTCTTGTGCATGTGTTGTGCAGGACTGCTCTGTTTCTACCATTTCTATTTTTATCAATTGTATATGTTTTTGTTTGCATGCAACAATTTGTGTGTGTTTTATGGAAATGGAAAGTACTTGGCAGTGGTATGATGTCGGAAGTCGTGTGTGTGTGTGTGTGTGTGTGAGTGTGTGATGGAGAAAGTATAGCAGCCCAGTGGCTGTTGTTCTTTTACTGCTGCACTGTTTTCGTTCTCCTCAATTATTTAACCTAATACTCGAGGTGCTGGTTTGGAATAGAAGTGTGTGTGTGTGTGTGTGTGTGTGTGTGTGTGTGTTTTTAAAGAGGGAGAAAAAAATGTTCTTCTGTGATAATACATTAATCTCAGTGAGACTGTTTCTAGTTTCCTAGCAGATTTTAAAGACTGAAGATCATATCATCCTGTTGATGGATTTTATTAAAATGCACAAATTGTCACAACAACATATGTATACTGGTTTAACGTCAGCCCAGAGGTTCCATTTTGTTTTTGGTAGGATTAAAATGATAAACCTACTACTTGTTGAACCCAGTGGGCAAAAGGTCTAGTGATTTGTCAGCTCTTTCTCTCAGTGTGTGTGTGTATGTGTGTGTGTGCGCACGTGCGCGTGAGTGAGTGAGGAGGTTAATCCAAAAAGGCAGGTGAACACAGTGCCCGTTACACCTTGGTGGCACTTTGCCTTCAGGTCGAGGGTAGGATGAGAGAGATAGAGAGAGGGAGATACTCCTTTCTTCTTCTGTCTTTTTCCTGCTTTCGCTCACAGCAACAAACTTAGAGAGAGAGAGCGGGATAGTCACACACTGGCACTTGAGTGTATTTTCCAGTCTTTAAACATGGCAGTAAATCAGGCCTTCAGGTTAATGTGTAAATGGATGGTGCTACCAGAACGCTGATCTGTTCCACCTCTGCAGTTGAAATGCTGAAACCATCTGAAACAAGCTGAAGACATTTATTGTGCACTAAATAAAGTATTGACCACAATTCTTAATCAAAGATAAAAGATGGGACTAAAGCACATGAGATATATTTTACTGTAAATATACTGTAAAAGCATTTTGGACCAGCTTCTGTGCTGACTGAGTAAAGACTTATAATCACTGCTCAGCACTTAACGTTATTACACCTGGATTTAAGTTGAGCATCTTGCATTTCTAATTTAATTACTCCAAGCTGGCGTTGAGCTTGTCCTCAAGGACTCAGATTAGTTCAAATTCAATAGAAACGGACGGGGCCAATTGTTTCCTGTGTGAGATTTCCATTTACTGTATATAAAAAAAAATGTTGCCAGCAAGAGTTTTTGTGCCAGCTGGCTGAAAAAAATGCTTCGCCTGGCAATCCATAAACCGGCAAAGAACCTCAGAGAAGGGGGGGGGGGGTTGGATGGATGGAGAAGATGGATTGAGATGTAAAGATGTGTAAAATGTAGAGAGAAAGAAGGAGGGAGGAAATCAGCAGAGGATAGATCAAACTGGAAAGCCGGGGGTGTGTGCCAGGAGAAGGGAGGAAAGGAGGAGAGATGAATGGATGGCGCAGACGAATTGAGCTGAAAAAAATTGATGAAATGTAGAGAAATGGAAAGACTGATTGATGCTGATGTGACAGGAGAGAAATGGGCAAAGAGGAGCAAGGTGGATGGAAAGATGGAATTAATAGATTGACTTAAAGAGAGGGACGAAGAAGGGAGAGGGGGAAAGAGGAAAAATGTAGGAGATTAAAGATGAATGAAAGACAGAATAAGATGAGCTGAAAATAGCAGCATTGTTGTGCTGATTACACACTGTCTTGTTATTAGTTGCCATTTGATAATGATGCTTATTTCCCATTCTATAAGCCATTTACCTGAATCTTAACGGGAACAAGTTGCACAGAATGTGAAACAGGATTTGATAGATTTCAGACATGTTTAACATTTAATCTGAATTGTGCAGAATTGAATTTTAGTTCTGGAGATTTTTTCTTGTCTAAAAAAGTGAAGCTTGGATGTAAATCGCTTGGAGCGCAGTTACAGATGAGGCCGAGGAAGGGGAGGGGATGGATTCATGGAGAAAAAATGCTGAACGTGCATATACACACACACACACACACACACACACACACACACACACACACACACACACACACACTCGAGGATTCTGCAAACACTTTGTGCATTCCTCAAGAGTCACGCTCCTCAGCTGCAGATCTACCACTGTTCGATCTGTGGTCTCTTTCTCTGTTCTTTGATTAAATCAGTCAGCTGACCTGCTCATTAGACAAACGAGTTTGTGAACCTCAGTCAGCCGGTCATCTTACTCAACATCTGATGAGTGGATGGGGGATTTCTTACTAAAATTGTTTTCGTGTTTCTGTCTGGACGCTCGCTCCTCTGCAGCCAGACTGAGAGGATCTGAGCATGACTGTGTTTGACTGTATGAATGTGATGCAGAGCGGTTTCAGGAAAAGTCGGCCTGCAGGCTCAGCAAAGTTTTTAAAAGTATTTGTTTATTTATTTATTCTTTCTTTGATACACAAGACAGCGTGCTTTAAAATGCGTTGACAATCATCTCACTGTCTGGCTCTGCCTACTTTGTCTCCATCCGTCTGTTGCCTGCAGTCTGCTCCTCTCTCCATCCACAGCTCATGGACCTATGACTTGTTATTTCCGTGTGTGTGTGTGTGTGTGTGTGTGTGTGTGTGTCTGTGTGTATGTTTCTGCTCATGTTTACATACTGTATGTGTGTGCGTCCAAGTTCATGTGCATGAGTGAGACAGTCATCATTCTTCCTACCCTTTTGAGTTCCAACTAAAAGATGAAAAACTCCAAAAATAAGTTATTTTTATTATTATCTCTGCATTGGTGTGTGTGTGTGTTTGTGTGTTTGTGTGTGCATTTCGCACATGAATGCTCATCGGTAACAGATGGTACACAGACCTGTGTGTTTATTTAGTCAGGATGGAGAGATAGGTGAGAAGGAGGAAGAGAGAAGGATGGAGAGAAAGAGGGAATAAGGTAAATACAGGGAATGATAGTGGGGGAGAAAAAGGCAGATGGACAGAGGAGGAGGAGGAGGAGGAGGAGGAAGGGGAACAACGAGGAAAGAGCAAGAGGGAGATTCATGGAGAGAATTTAACAGAGAAAGAGCAGACTCCCACGCTCAGGAGTCTTATAAAACTTTAACTCCATGGCATAGAGAGAAATAAATAGCCCCTCTTTCCCTCCGTTTCTCTTTCACAAAGGAACAGTGTCCGTTTTACTGTGGAAAGAAATATAGAGAGAAAAGAGAGATTTGAAAGGAAAGAGAGAGTCAGTTTTCCCTCTTTGCCTATGAGGCTGTGATTTTGCTCTCCCTGTCTCACTTTCTCCACTTTCTCTCCCTCTCTCTCTCTCTACACGTGTGTGTGTGTGTGTGTGTGTGTGTGTGTGTGTGTGTGTGTGTGTGTGTGTGTGTGTGTGTGTGTGTGTGTGAGGGCCTGTGGTACTGTGGTAGCCATGTCTTTCCTTATAAGGAGTGGGTTTGGGACGAGCTGGTGAGGAATGAAGAGAATTACAGTATAGTCACTCCCCTTCTCTTCTGCAGCTTTTCTTTTTCTCTCTTTCACTCTGCCTCTCTGAAATCTGTCAGTATGTGTATCTGTCTGTCAGTCAAAATAAATGTGACAGCTACAATGGGCTGTTTTTTATGATTTAATTTCTCCTCTCCTCTCCTCTCCTCTCCTCTACTTTTGGTCTTTAAACCCACCACTGACCCTGATGTTGCATCTCAAAGTGACTGATTAGGGTCAACACTTCTCTCTCGCCTTTTCTCCTCCTCTCTCAGCCCTCTTGGCTATTTTATTTGTTCCTTCCCAAGTTTAATCTCTTTCCTCTTTCTCTCTTTCATCCATATTTATTCTCGACTTCCTCTTTTGTTTTAATCGAATCTGATTCTATTTTCTTCCACGAGCTTGCTTCCCTTCTTTTGGGAAATGATGTGTTTCTCTCAGTCATTCGTCTTTTTCAAATGTTATTTCCTCCTCTTCATTGTGTTCTTCATCCTCCACCTTTATCCTCAGAGAATACAGAGAGTGTGTTTTAATCTGCATGTTGTCTGATGCCTGAGTGGGCGATGCTTTCAAACTGCTCACGGTCATTACACACACACATACACACACACAAACAGCACGGCCACTGCCTCTAACATTATGTTGTCTGCTGCATATGTGTGTGTAACTCTGTGTGTGGGCATTATCGTGCACTCATCGTGTGTGTGTGTTTGTCCATCCAAGTGTGTGTATATGTGTTTCTGTCACAGTGTGTGTCCGTTTGCGACGGGGGAAGCGTGACTCACCCGGCGAGCACAGAATAAGCGAGGGATGAGAAGGAGGAGTAATAACAGAGAGATGGTTAATATTGAACGACAGATGAGCAGTGGCCTCGGGAGAGGGGGGGTGGGGGGGTGACGATGAGCGGATGGAAAAATTGTCACCATATTCACAAACGGATTTTCTCTTCTCTTCTCTTCTCTTCTCTTCTCTTCTCTTCTCTTCTCTTCTGTTTTTTCTCTCATTGCAACATGAATTTTGGCTTGAATTCATGTTTTTAGGCAGCAGTTACGTTGGTGAAGCCATTACATTTGTCAGAAGCCCATTTTAATCCCTCTAGTGTTGTCAATTTGAGTCCCATCCTGGTTTAAAATCCTGGTGTCATGCTGAGACCTTGATTTTCAGCTCCATGAAATACACGAAAAATCAATCTCATCTCAGTTGTGAAACTTTGCTTAAAGCAGTGCTGTGATGCTGTGGTTTCCAATCACAGTGTTGCAAGATCAGATGTCCTGGATGGAAATTTTGAAAATAGCTAAATCCTGATGTGCAAAATTTATTTTTCAGTCTTTGCCTTTTTCTTGTGCAATCCTCATTTATTCCATCAGGCCTCAAAAAAACTATTCAAATGAAACATTCAGATGGGTGGAACATCATTTTTTGATTAAACTGCTCACAACCTGCAGCCTGAGATAAAGAGATATTACTTCATATTAAGGGGTCACAAGCAAAAATAATTAGGGAACACTGCTGTAATGGACTGAGTACAAGCCAATGTGGTTGTGGCTTAATAGTGAGACATTTTGAGATTTTTTTGGTCTGAATATTTTTCCCCCCATTTCAGGTTCTTCCACCAATTTTGTGGTTATGAAACAACCCAGAAGTGTGCTGCTTAGAAGTTCAAGAGTGGAAAAACAGAGTACAGCGCTCATTGTGATCGTACATGTATGGATCATTTGACCAGACAAGATTCCAACAAACAATTCAGATTGAGTTCTTATTAGTTGCTTTTTGGTTGGACCTGTTATCCTATTTGCATTAATTAATTTCTATGGTGGCAGATAATGTTGTTACT
The DNA here is from genome assembly GCF_002260705.1 of Seriola dumerili. Lineage (NCBI taxonomy): Eukaryota > Metazoa > Chordata > Actinopteri > Carangiformes > Carangidae > Seriola > Seriola dumerili. The sequence goes on from NW_019174393.1 coordinate 8,831,974, forward strand.
TGGAGGTGAAACATAGTTCATCTTTTGTTAATGAGTGAGCAGAGGCTTAAAAGTGTGAGTGTGCTCAAGCAACATCCTGTTTTTTTAAGTGCATGTAAATGCAGTCATGATGGTTTCTACAGATAGTATTTACAGTCATGAAACTGGAAGAGTTGACTGACTGTTTCCTGTTCACACGTCATTTTAGTCTACAGTGCTACAGTATGTATTTTTGTAAGTGAGTTCTGTCTTTATTCATCAATTTGCTTGTCACAAGCAGCTTGCTCCTACTAAGAGAGTATGAGGGCTATTCAATCAAATTCACAAGTTTTGATTGGTTGAATCAAGATCATTCCCCATCTTGCACTTGCTTACTGTGCAAAAGCTCAATGAATTTATCTGTCCTTCCCTTGGACATCTGAGGCAAAGATCTGTCGCCTTGATTTGTCTTCTTGTTTGTGTGTTTGTCACATTGATATACAGTTTAGATTTGTTTCTCTGTCTTGCTATTTTATCAGTTGTACATGCAAATAAACTAAAGACAGAAGTAAAGATGCAGCGAGCAGAAATCAGACTGGAAATAATCATTTTCTTATTTTTGATATGGATAACATTTGAATTTATTTAAATGTTCTTGTGCTGTTACATGAATGGTTTGTGTTTGTAACTCACAGTGCAATATGAACATGTAGATGTGTGTGTGTTTGCATTTCTGTCTTGAGTGTTGAGCGACCCCCTCGGTCCCCTGTGGAATCAGGAAGCACTTGACAGGATCAAAGGTGAAGGAGCCAAAGACGACTCAGCACAAACTGAGACGAAAAACACAACTTGTATTCTGGCCCTTATTCTGTTTCTCTCTCCTCCTCTTCTAACCCCCTCTTCTGTTTCTGCCGGACACAGTTCCCACTGTTTTCTCTCTTTGTCTCACTCCGTCCTCCTTATCTCCTCCCTCTGTTTTCCTTTCCTTCTGCTTGCTTCCTTTTATATTTCATTCCTTCTTTTTCATCTGTCTCTTGTGGTCTGGCATTTCTCAGCTTGACATTCCAGCTGTGTGTGTGTGTTGGGGGGGAACTGGCACAAGCCCTGGTGTGTGTGTGTGTGTGTGTGTGTGTCTGTGTGTCTGTGTGTGTGTCTGTGTGTGTGTGCGCGCACATTAATTTCTACAACTCTGACATAGTTTCGGATGCTTGATGGGAGTATGTGATTGTGTGTGTTTGCCTGACAGATAACAGCATATGAGGATGTGTGTACTCATGCATGTACATTTCTTTAATGTCTAAATAGCACATGAAATATACTATATTCTACGCATATTACTGTAATGAGTATGGATGTGTGTGTTTCTGTGTGTTTCTCGCTCTGACTACACACCACACAGCTGCGTCTTTCTCTGTGCATTCTCTCTATATTCATATCTATGGCTGTAACTAGTGATTCATTTCAGTATCAATAAATGTACTGATTATTTTTATTATTAATTAATTAATCTCTGGCAAAAAGCATAGGCAAATTTATTCATATCATACAGTACATACATGAGGCAGTTTTCAAAGAGCTTTACAGACATTTAATCTTCAGAAGAAAATGTAAACAAAACTGAAAAATGAGATGATAAAGAGTATTAGAAGGAAGCAGAAAGGGCACACCTTAGATACACCTTTTGGTAATTTGTGTGTGACAGAAAATAAGAACAAATTTCCATTACAAGTTTCCAGAGACCAAGTGCGACTCTTTCAAGTGTCTAATTTTGAACAGTCTAAAAACAAAACAAAAAGGAAAGGAAAAAAAAGGATTAAGTTTATAATGACAAACTCATAATTGTTTGTATTTTCATTTTGATAAATTACTTAGGATTGGAGCCCCATTCAAAACATTTGAGATTGTTGGCAATCGCTTGCATATTGTCATCATAAGGGAGGGTCAGTGCTGGCGCTTCTGAGGGAGGAGTCATCGTTGGCACACACTTCTCTGACTGTCGTACAATATGAAGCAGAGCTATTGAGAAAGACCGTTGCTACAATTTTATCTAATTACCTTTCATCCATTTTCTTTGTGTGCATCTGTTTGTACAAGTATACACTTTATTTGTGATCACTATCTGCTGCTTTTGCTTTTTCTCTTCTCCTTTCTCTTCTTTAATATCTAAGAATTGTTTTTCTTTGCCTCCAAGCTCATTCGTCTCTTTCCTTTCTCCTTTAATCTTGTTCTTTCTCTTGTCAATGTTGATTAACGACAGCTGCAAGGGAGCACTAGCATCTCTGTCTTTTCTAACCTCTTAACTTCCTTTTTTTCCAAATCTTGTGTTTACTTACTGTTTACTTGCATTTATGCACCTCTCTCTACCCATATTATTTTAGTCTCTGGAAATATGCTATGGGTGGTGTGGCGATGACCTGGCTGCTGTTCAGGTTGTGCGTGATGCATTTAAAAAAAAAAAAGCCTTGGGCCATCATTGTGACATCACACACACACACACACACACACACACACACACACACACACACACACACACACACACACACACACACGAACACATTATAAACTCTTTTTTCATCTAACTCAGGGCTAGTCATGTCATGTTGTGCTCAGCCATGATGATGACGGTTGTGATACTAACCTGCCAACTCACTTTTATAGCACACTCACTCACTCAAGATGACATAAACATACTGTATGCTGCTGTCTCAGTCAGCCGGTCACTTACTCACACTTTGCATTTAGATCAGTCTTGACATATTCTGTGTCTTGATCCAAATACAAATCAGTCAAACTCTGTTTGTGATTTTAAACACACTCTTTGAGCTATGGTGCAATATAGTCGAGTTTGAGTTTATGCATATGGAACAATATCATAATCATCCATCCATCCATCCGTTATCAGCGTTGCTGTAACAGCGGGATGAGCACAGTAGCCAAATATACTTTTTCCCTGCAACTCACCTCAGCTGCTCCACGTGATCCCTAAGTGCTCCCAGGTTTTCTAGGATTTATAATCCCTCCCAGCATACCCTGGGTCCACCCTGTCGGACATGACTTCAAAATGCAGGTGGAAAAATTGCGTCCTTGCTGTTGATACAAAGCCAGGATTACCGCAGCATATGCCCACAAATTACATTCAATTTCACAGTAGCTTTTAACCCTCAAATTACCACAAATCATCTTACACACAGAGAACTGCAGGTGTTTAGGTAAACTAGCCTTCATATGGGCTGCAAGTTTGGAAAGGCCAAAATCTCAGCTCCTGGTGCAATTAAGGTTAACTCAATAGAGAATGTTTTAAAGTCCTGTTGTGCAATAATCTTATTTCGCACTCATTAATCTCTCCAACAGCATCACCTCAACATCCACACACTGTGTTACATCTTGTAGGTTTGAATTTAACTTTTTTCTCTCCCTACAGCATCTTCAGTGCACCATCCAGGCTTTACAAGATGAGCTCCGAATCCAACGAGATCTCAACCAGCTCTTCCAGTCCGATTACTCGGAGTCCGGTCACCTCGGAAACCACCCCATCTCCCCTCAGGAAATGACAGAGGAGAACTTCCTGCGTCTCCACGGCGAGTACGAGAGGCAGATCAAAGAGCTCTTCCTCCTGAGGAAGACTGTGGAAGAAATGGAGCTGAGGATAGATACACAAAAACACACACTAACTGCCAGGTAAAGATAGAGGCCAGAGACTGGCGAGGTTTCTAGTGTGAAATGTAGTAGTTTTCTGATTTAAGATGCCATTATGTTAGCTTTAAATCTATACTATTCTTTTCTAACAGGGACGAGTCAATAAAGAAGTTACTGGAAATGTTGCAGAGTAAAGGTCTGTCGTCACGGGCAACAGAAGAGGACCACGAACGTACGAGGCGACTGGCCGATGCTGAGATGACCATCCATCAGCTGGAGGGCCTACTGGAGCGAAAAGACAAGGAGATGCTCCAACTCAGAGAGGTGTGTGTGTCTGTGTCTGACTGGTGAAGAAGAAACATGGTGTATTCAAGAATTCCCATGCGTAAGGGTGTGTGCATGTCTTTGTGTACAGCCAGATGTGAGTGTGTACAAACCAGGCAAGGCCTCTGGCTGCTCCCACTCTTGGCTTATGATTTAGTTTTAATAGAACACAGAAACATCAATACACACACACACACACACACACACAGGAATGTACTCTTTACCCTATTTTCTACTCTCCCCTGCTCACTTTGTCTCTTTTCTAACATCTCTCAGTTCTGTGTTTTAACGCTCAGTTCATGATGTTGTTGTTTATACAACAGTTCCCTCTAGTGGTGAGATGTAGTAAATGATCACAGATGGACGTTCAACTTTTCAATATATGAAATTTTTATTTCAGCATACAAAATGTTTTATGGAGTTTGACACGTCTTTTCTGGACCCATAACTTTTGATGACTGACTTAATACGAAGCTCATTTTTTCAAAGAATCTTAAATAAATTGAAAATGTATTTAAATAACAAGTAAAAGGAAGAGGTGAATAAAAGAAACACTGTATTGAACTTCATGAACAATCCAACATACAAAGAAAACATGCACAAAAAAGTATTTTAATACTAATACACTACTGCATTCCTCAGTATGCAGACTCACAGAATGCTGTTTTACTTTTTGATTTTAATGGACAAAATACAGTATAACATTGTATGTGTGATGATTGTCTTTAAATATTTTCCATTCAGCCTAAACGATTTAGTTTAGAGCGACCAGGTGGACAACTGTTTCACTTACACTGAAAATACACAAACCAGCTCTGACACCATCCTTTTATGACCAGCTCCAAATGCATCAGTGGCCACAGCTGTGAGGGAGAAATATGCATAAACACACAGACACACACACAAACAAGCAAGTGATGCATCATAATTGTATCATAGGCAGCAATGCTTTAAAATATAATTAGGAGATCCCTCCAGACTATTACTACGCTCTAACTTATTTTCTGGTCCTTGTTGCTTCATATTGCATCAGTCTGCTGGACAGAGTTTCTGTTTTTGACAGCATTTCACAATGCTAATTTCAAAGCAGAAAAATACCTCAGGAAAACAAAATTAAGATTATGCAATATCTGGATAGTTTCAGTATTAAAGGTTAAAGTGAAAATTATTATAGTAAATAATGTAGAAGTTTCTACTGAGCATTTGTCTTGAAGACTTCCTGCTGCACTGTTTGTTGACACTTGTTTTTTGAACATTGTTCATTTCACTAATTAACAGAACAGTCCCTGCAACTTACTATAGGAAGAGGAGATCATTTTTTTCAATTCTACCAAAATGTCTCTGATGGTGATGGAGCTGCATCAGTAAAAAATGAGATTTCTGTATGGAAGCACCTTGTGAAATGTAATCACTTGACATAAATCATTGAAAATAGAATCAGTGAAATTGAAATACCACAAAATGTAAAGCACTGAAATAATTTACTTTATGATTATGAAAATGAGTTATTACAGTAACAAGAAAACTGGATTCACAAAAGCATAACATTAGCTGTCGAAATTACTTAATGGTACATTGTGCTTTATGTCAGAGTAGAAAAGCACACAGCCCCATCAGTGAACGACCATGATAATACAGTGCTCAATATGGCCGCAGACCTGACAATATAATGGATGTGAGAAGTTTAGACGTGCAACTGTAAACCCTGGACGCCTAAATTTTCCATTTCAAGTGTGAACCCAACAAAACAAAGCAAAAAAAGTCTTTACTGATTTTGCAATTTTTTAAATGACTAAATCTGAAAGGACCTACTGCAATTCTGAAAAAGTTTAACTGTTATCCTTTCAGTGTTTTCTAAATTATAGATATTGAGAAGTGATTACACTTCACAATTAGCTAATCTGTTTCGTATGAGCTTCTGTTTATGATGGCCTGTCTTAGCTTCCATACTTTTGCAATGGCTGCATCTGATTTTACCTGTGAATCTTTCTAGGAAGTGATTACCAAACAAGGCAACCTTTTGTGTGTGTGTGTGTGTGTGTGTGTGTGTGTGTGTGTGTGTGTGTGTGTGTGTTTGTGTGTGTACGCACCCATGAGCATTCAAGGCATTCATACCAGCGCCTTAAGCCATGGCACCCTACTATCCCTTTCACATATGTGTGTTTTTATGCATCCTGGCTCATGCATTAGCCTCCTTTGTTGGCCTCTAACTGTGTTTCCTCCAAAGAAAAGCAGTGAAGCATACACTGCTACGTCCTCCCCTCTGCTTTCATTCCCTCCCTCTCTCGCACTCTCTCTCCCTGTCCTTTTTTCTTTTTGTGCCTTTACATCTACCACCACACTACCCCCTCCTTTCCTCTCACTTCATTTGACTAGTGAGTTGTGATGTGGTAACAACAGCCAGACAGATAGAATTTCGTTACACGTAGCTCAGTAAATTATCCTGAGGTAGAATTTAAATTTGGAGAATGTTTTGAGAATTTGGGGACTTTTATGTAAAGCAATATAGTGTAAATCTACCAAATTCTTGCAGGGTTTTTAGTAGTGATGTAAGTTAGACATTTTTTTCTGAAAGGTTACTGTGTGATGCTGTAGGAAATTGAAACTGGTTTAGATTTCCCCTGCAGCTAAACGCTACGAAGCTTGGAGCTTATTCAGTGAATGAGTATCATCTCAGGCTGTCAGATTTGATCATTCATTCACATTTGAGGCTGAAACGGTGTCAGCTTCTTTGGTGCCGTTCCTCACAGCTTGAAGGATGTGGGATGGACGGATCGACCCGAGGAGGCTCAAAGCCTGCGCCACTGCGCGAGGGAAACATTTCATTCCTGCCTCCCCCTCCATCCCCATCTCTCCCTCTTTTCCTGTGTCTCCCTCCATCCCTATTCCACCTCCTTTCCATGTGTCTCCCCCTTTCCAGCCGTCTCCTCCCTTCTCCCCCTCGCGCCACCCCTCACTCCGTTCCTCTCCGTCCTTCCCCGCACCTTCCCCTCCTTCCCATCGGCACTCAATCCATCCTGTCGTTCTCCCCTCCACCTGTTCTCACCACTATCCGGCTTTTGTCGCCACCCCCTCTGTCCATCCTTCGCTTCAGCACTCCTTCCCTGCTCCTGCTCCTCGGCCTACACCCACCATCCAGCCCTCTGTTCATGCCTTCCCATCAGTCGCTGTTGCCTCCTCTCCTGGTACAAGACCTTCTCCTCCCTCATTCCATCCCCAGCTCCATCCCTCTCTCCATCCCTCTGTGTCTCTCTCTCTGTCGTCTGCTGACCATCGTGGTGTGTGTGTCTCTCAGGAGCTGCACAGGAGATATGAAGCAGCTCCAGAGTCAACAAAGACCAAGGCCCTGCAGACAGTCATCGAAATGAAGGTAAATATGTGTTGTTCATTATTTCATTTGAATGTGTGTCTGTGCTTTATATCGAAATCAGCATTTCATTTCAATATGATAAACAGATATAGAAGCTTGTCAGATAAACACAGCCCTAAATTCAAGTAGTGCAAAAAACATCTTGCTGCATCGGACTATGTAGGTTTGATTACTAACTCTGTACTGTATTTACAGTGAATATGTAGTGGATGTTTGCAACATTTATTAATCATACTGTTGGGTTTTCAAAATTGTAAATAATGATACACAATTTGGATGATATCCAAAATAGAATAAACAACAAATTACAAATAAACATCATCTTAAATGTCATGATACATATCATATGAGAGGGAATGTAATATTAGTTTTCTCCCATATTTGCCAACCATAAGTGACAGTACAAGTTAGCTTTGCAAAGTCAGTGTCAAATTCTCCTTGGTGCAGTTAATGCTAGTCTGCCTGTTGAGAGTTGCATCACTTTGTTATTTCAATGTGTATTCTAGTTTTTCCTTTCCAAAAAGTACATTTCACCCCAGACAAATATGGTCGTATCATGCATTCATTTGTCCTCTGTGCACATGAATTGCATTTGATTTCCAGATATAGGTTTTGTAAACTGAAAAACACACAACTATGTTGAGAAAAAAAGTTTTAACTCTACCAAAACAATTTTCAAACTTCCCAATATGACTCAAATTGCTCCCTCTGGTGGAGGGTACTTATGCAGTTTGTCACAGATTTTGAAACCTTCATTATTAACAGGAAATGGGTAGATGTTTCCAGCAGCCTCCTAAATGCAATCAGTATAAGAAGTCGGATAAAATCTGGCAAATTACAGGCTGCACCAGCCGGATTTAAAGGAGAAAAATGTTCACATCAGTAAAGTTGTTGTTCGTTGTCACCTACTTCCAGATGTTCATGCATCTCCAAGCCAGTTAGCATATTGCTAATACTAAAGATCCAGGCTGTAAATTCTGCTAGTTAAACAATATTAGCTTTGCCTATATTCAGTATAATTTATCTTTCAGTTACTCTGCAGTCTGGTTGAATTTGACTGAATTTCCAGCACATCATCATTCAGAAATACTAAAGAAATGTATACGTTTTTCCATTACATATATGGCCCAGGTAGAGTCAGTCACACCTTGTCTCTTAACTTGAGCATTTTGTCATGATGTCCTGCCAGGATGCAAAGATCAGCTCACTGGAGCGCGGCATGAGAGAGCTGGAGGAGGAGGTGAACATGCTCAAGTCCAACGGAGCTCTGAGCAGTGAGGAGAGGGAGGAGGAGATCAAACAGATGGAGGTCTACAGATCTCACTCCAAGTTCATGAAGAACAAGGTGACGGATACACACACACACTAACATGCACACATATCTACTTGTCTCATCATTTTTTCTCTCTGGAATTTCTAGCTCGCTGGAAAAATAACTCGACTTCTTTCCCCCACCATTGACGGATACAGCTTTAGTGTCAAGACCATGAAGTGTTACTATGGGAGCCACACTCATTATAACAAACCAGCACTTCTGTCATGGGGAGACGAGCATGTTTGGAAATTCAGTCGTTTTTTTTTCTCTGTTAGCGTCTTTTGCTTGTTAGAGTTGAAATGCATTTGTTTTTGTTTCTGCTAGTTTCCATATCTCACATCTCGGAAAGGAGTAATTTACACCTCTCCCTCACCTTTTCTTTCTTTGATTTCATCGTTGTTAGTTGCATTTTTAGATGTTTATAGTGGTACACTGAATGCCTGACATCCTTCGTACATGTTACACACTGTACATCAGCATGTGTGCAGTCTTAAAATGCACTGAAGACGAGGGGCAGCTCTGTTTTAGTCCTGAATCAACAGTTTTAACAACCACAGATCTCCATCTGATTCGTTTGTCAAGAGAAACTAATGAACCAAGATGACTACGACTAAGACTACACTGTGAAACAATATTGTTCAGAGTATATTCTCATTACTAAAGTATCAGTATCTGAGATTTTGAATTTCGGTTCATTATTTTTGGTCAATGTCAATAAACTGTTTGTATTGTATCTTCATTTCCTGTTGCATGACCCAAGAATATCAAGGAATTCAGGACACTATGTGAGAAGCATTATCTTTACAGACTGCATTATTTATTCCTAACGACCTTTTTAACAGACACATATCAGTGAATAACTTCTATGACGTATGACTCATTGTCCTGGACATTAAACCTATAGGAAGGTGTATTGCAGGGTAGGATATACAGTAGGTGGTTTTCCTGTATTATTTCCGCATGTGAGGTGCTTGGATATGCCGTGCGTGGTCAGTGACTGTGGCAGCTGATATGTTGTGGTCACGGTGACGCCTTCCTCTCCTGCCAGGTTGAGCAGCTGAAGGAAGAGCTAACTCACAGCCAATCAGAGAAGGAGGAGCTAAGGCAACGAGCCAATGAGCTTCAGCGGGAGGTGTCCGCAGTAAGAGACACACCTCTGTGTCTGTTTGCTTTTCCTTCTGTCTTTCTTGATCTCTTTCTTGCTCTCTCTGTGTCCCAGGTTGACTGGCTAATGGCTGCTGCTGCTTGAGTAGATTCCCAGTAGTCACCCCCAGTAGTGTGGCTGTGCTGTTCAGACAACAGCAACTATAACTCTCAAATGTCACTCATACGAGGCAGCTAAAAAAATAAGATCTGTTAATGCAACAATGGGCAACTTTGCATTTTGAGATTTAGAGAGCAACATGGGAAATGTATTCATATCATTACTTTGCCACAAGATATGATCACTTCATTTTTCTACTCTTGTTTTGGGTGTCACTGGAAGCACTACTTTCATCAGATATTCCACACTTAGCAGCACCCAGTAAAGACAATGGTCCAACCATTAACTGCACTACCTTTAACTGGACAATTGAGAGAAATGTTCTTCCTAATATCACAGTTAACCTTTGTGTTTAGATTCAGTTTTTTTGTAATGTTAAAGCAGTAGGACATGGAGAAACATGAAGTTTTTATTTCCCATTCTGTTGGTGATCAGTGGCTTTTGACAGTCATAGTTGTTTCTAGCAGTCTGAACTGTACATTTATAGAATCCAGCTGTGGTGTGCAATAGTATGCATATCTCTAACCTGCTTGTTTTTCTCCTTGCATGAGGTTTCTCCCAGCCAGTGGCTGGGATCAGTTTGCTGGGGTTTTTTTATAGGATTTGAATTCTCTGTGTAGTTTGGGTCCATTCTTTTTTTTTATGTCACATTAAATTCACTCACAAAATTCATTCACAATCACCCCATGAAATACCAAAGGAACTTAACTGTGGCAACCCTGGAAATTAAACATTTGTCATGTTTTACATTTTCTATTTTAATAAGCTTGGGCTTATTGAAAGAATTGACCCTGACCCTCTGGTACAGATGCACCGCTGGTGAAGTAGAGAGCAAGAGAGTTCAATACTGGACTGACTTCCACGCGTGCTTAACTGTTGTTTTCTTTTCAGGAGAGAAATTAGAAAACAAGGCATTTTTTCTTTTTCTTTTTAAAAGTTGATCAAACTCTCAGCTGTCTGTGTATAAACGGACACAGCGCCCCTTGTAGAAGACCACTCACACACTATGTTTACGATAAGTAATACTAGTGTAAAACTACCGGCTCTTCTTCTCGTTTTTCAAATTTAAGGTGGACATAGTAGATCAATGACATTATGTTCTCCTGTCTTTGAAGAACTATCAGGCTGTAAATATGTAAAACTATGCAGACATGAATGAGAGAGTTAATAAAACTATCTGCCACACTTAATAAAGGTTATTATCCCTCTGAATAAAGTTTAAAAAATTTGCAAAAAAATAAAGCAATACATTGTAACTCAGTTTTTCTCTTTGAAGCATCACTGTACTAGGCAGTTAGTGCACGGCTTATTATTGCACATCCCTCTTGTTTTACAGTTGGTCTTCTACAATGGAAATAATAAACCTTAACATGCACCATAGAGTGACTGCTCACTTAGTAAAGCTTGTAGTGAATTTTAATACATTTTAATAGTTGTAAGCAGGTAATCCTCTCTTGTACACACTCTAACTGGTCTCTCGTCTTTCTATCTCCCCCTCTGTCTTCGTGTCGTGTGTGTGTGTGTTCCTCAGATGGACCAGGCGAAGCAGGATCTGAGTCGTAAGGACAGCGAGCTGTTGGCTCTCAGGACCAAACTGGACACTCTGAACAATCAGTTCTCTGACAGTAAACAACACGTGGATGTTCTCAAAGAGTCGCTCACTGCCAAGGAACAGAGAGCCGCCATACTTCAGACTGAGGTATGCAATCTTGTCACTAACGCTATATGTGAAGGTACCATCAATATTTGGTTCGTGAATATTTATTTCCGCTGACTTTTACATATTTGTGTGTGTGTGTGTGTGTGCGTGTGTGCACGTGAAAACAGGTGGATGCCCTGCGTCTGCGACTAGAAGAAAAGGAATCTCTCCTCTCTAAAAAGAGTCAGCAGATATCAGAGCTGACAGAGGAGAAGAGCACTCAGCAAGGAGAGATCACCGACCTCAAAGACATGCTGGACGTCAAAGAACGCAAAGTTAATGTGCTGCAGAAGAAGGTAAGAAAACACTGTGGTGGAACACAGGTGGAAAAAATGACAAGGTGAAATAAAAGTACAATGTATGGAGGTAAACAGTCAGTGCTGTTTCCTGATTGCAGCATTTGAGCTTCTGGTGGTCACACTATGTTTGTTTTCTATTGCTGCTCAAGCTGCCTCCTAGTTCTTTTTATTTTAAACAAACCAGTGTCCCTGCCACTCAGACTGTCAAACTCATCCCTGCATGTCCAGGTGATGTTCCTAACTAGTTTCCCCTCTGGAGTGTAATAAATGTATCTAAACAGATTTTGAAACTCGACAAGCTATACTATAAATTCAAACTGAATGAATAGAAATATTGACAGCAAGAGTCTTCTATTTAGATACAAATGTGTGAATAATTATTACTGAAAGCTATTTTGTAAGAATGAATGATAAGATACAGAGACACATTTGTTCACTTGATTTAGTGACCCTTCCACTCACATGATGTAATGTTGTCATGTAATGCTACAACCACTAGATGGCACTGTAAGACTGTGTAGATTAGGGGCTGAAGCAGACAAACAGGAAAACAGACAGGTGAGCAGGCGGACAGACGGATACATCACAGACAAGTACTGTTGGTACACAGGAAACCAGACGTACAGGTGTTTTCTGCATATTTTGCCCATTTTTCAATATGTAGTTTTGTGTGTGAGTCTCTCTGTGGTGATGCTGTCAGATAGATGGATGGGTCGGAGTGACCCCCTGTCTTTGCTGTCTTGTACACACACACACACACACACACACACACACACACACACACACACACACACACACACACACACACAAGCGTGTACGTATCACTGTCACTGACAAGCATTACACAGGTGAAGAGCTTTCAGAGAAACACACAGAGGGTGGGAAACTATAACATGTACAGTACAGTCCTGTAGTGGTTTTGTATGGATGGATGGATGGATTGAGGGTAAGGAAGAACTATCAATTATTTAGACAGTAACACAACAAATAAAGTGTAAAGATAAACAATCCAGTGCAGTCGAATCCTCCCATTTCCATCCTTTTGTGTCTCTCGCTGTAAAACCTCAACCTCTTAATTTGATCTCTCCATCCCTCTGTCTCTCCCTGTCCCTCCAGTTGTCCCTGTTAGACAAAAAAAAACGTACAAATGGAGAGTGTGTGGAGATAATAGATAGAGACAATCAAGCAGACAGACATAAAGCAAGATAGGGAGGGGGAGGAGAGAGACACAGTGTGTTTGAAATCAGATGCATACTAATGAGTTCCTCTTGTTCAATAAATGATGACCTCTGCCGTCTTCAAATAGAATACAGTCCGGTGTCTGAGAGGGAGACAGAGATGCTGCTGACTCCTCCTTTATCTAATCCGTACTTATGATTGCCTCATTTCTCTTCTTGTACATGGAAAAGCTAAAAATATATTCTTTTTTTTTTTGCAGTTTGTCCACCTCTTCCTCCTCTCGTCCTCCCCTCCTGATGGTTTTATCTGTCACTCTTTGTTAGCGGTGAGGGAAATTACCTGAGTGCATAGACAATTAAAGGCCCATCATCCTCCTTCTCTTTGTTGCTGAATGTAATTTTCAGTTTCATGTGAGGAACATTATGACATAAATGAAGAGAGGCGTCAGCCAGTTTTTGTTTTGTGAACGTATTCCAGATCAGTATCGTAGGCGGTGTGTGTGTGTGTGTGTGTGTGTGTGTGTGTGTTCATATGTGTGTGCATGCCAGGCATCCAGCAGTTGTCAGTTTCAGGAAGTGCAGACAGGATCAAAGAGTCTCACTGCCTCTCAATGTCAAGTGTGTGTTCGTGTATGTGTGTGTGTATGTGAGAGAGAGAGAGAGAGAGAGAGGAGAAGGTGTCAGTCAAGCTGTCAGGTCAACAGTTGATTAATGAGGCGCTGGAAATGTTTTACTGTATGAACACACACACTCACAATATCCGTGGTACAGTAAATGTGTGTGTCTCACCTGCAGTGGAGTCAGAGGTTACATACCAATCTGATTTTCTTCATTTTTTTTGTGACAGGTTGTCAATCGCTTGGTTTCCTTTCTCTTTGGCAAAAGAAAGGATAGAGAGACAGAAAGAGAAGGAGACTGAGATTTTTTTTGTTGCAATTTTACCACCCAAGTTCACTCATAAGACATTGCATAAGCTCTCCATCTGTCTTTTTTCCTGCATTTGTTATTTCTGTTTCTGTTCGACCTTTTGTTCCATCCATCTTTTAATGAAGACCACAAAGTTGACACAACCATATCTTTGTCTGTGATCTCTCTCTCTCTCTCTCTCTCTCTCTCTCTCTCTCTCTCTCTCTCTCACACACACACACACACACATACACGTGTGAGTCCTTCAGTTATTTCTGCTGATTTTGTGTTTTAATTGAAAATTAATCTGCTACTAAATCACTATGAAAGGAAACAGGAGGACGGATGGAGAACAGGAGAAAGAAGTGGAGGTAGAGAGTGTGTATTTGGAGTAGGGGTTAAAGGTGGCAAAGCATAGGGAGAACGTTTATATTTGACAGCACAGCACCTCTCAGCCTTTTTCCTTGTTGAAAATCTCCAGATAGAATCACATTAGACCCCTTTTACAAGAATTTGTCGTTTGTGTTTGCTTTTGAATCAGTTTGAGAGGAAACAGGAGAGACAGAGAGGAAATGTGGGAAATTTGGACCATAATTTAGTGTTAAAACCTTTCTGTTTTGTTTATCCTCATTAATCTTTTAGTATATGTCTTGCTGTTTGTGTGCACAGTTATCAACTGTCAAATAAACTCTCTTACACTCTGTTAAGTCGTATGTAAAACACAATGAGTACTAAGCAGCAAAGTTGAAGGTAAAATAATCAAAAGGGCCTCAAAGATTATTACTTGTAGACTAACGCTGACAATCATTTGGATAAACATACAAAGGAATTGTATCAGATTATGAGATTTGTTTCAAATATTTGTTCAGTTTTAATTCATTCTGACAGTATTTTGATGGATTAACACCAAATAAATCAACTAAATCTTTTTTTTTTTAACTTTCTTTGTTGCTGTTACTGTACCTGGTTAACTTCCTGTTACCAGGGAAGTTGGGTGGACCAAAGTGATTTTAGCCAATCGTAGATATACCTGCATTAGATGATAAGTAACGAGATTGCAGTTGCAAAAAGGAAAAAAAAAAACGAAAGTAAAAAGGAGAAATTTTACATTCATAGTACAGGTGTACCCACATTAACATACTACTTATTTAATGTTCAGTGTAGGTAAATTTAGTTTATTATAATTCATCTTTTTCATGTCTTAGGCTGTGGTTTTATATCCTTTATTCATGTATATGTTGTTGTATTTGTCATTACCTCACCAATCATTCTGTTGGTTTCTGATCGTGCCATGGAGCCACGTTGTTATGATAGACCAAGTGCAGTGGGTACAATGGTAAAATGTCACTATCTCTTCAATGTCTTCAAGCTCTAGTCACAAGCAGTTGCCCCAGTGGACTGCTCTATGCTTTGTTTTGACTGACTTTCAGACTCCATCGACTTGCCAACAGAATATCTTTTTCTTTGGTAAATATGTGAGTAAAGCATCTACACAAATCATTCTGTCGATGAGTATTTCTCCTTCTCTCTCTGCAGATAGAGAACCTCCAGGATCAGCTGAGGGATAAAGAGAAACAGCTGAGCGGTCTGAAAGACAGAGTCAAGTCTTTACAGACAGACACCTCCAACACCGACACAGCACTGGGAACACTGGAGGAGGCTCTGGCTGAGAAGGTACACTCACACACACACACACACACACACACACACACACACACACACACACACACACACGTTGCTGGTCAACCTCAGGTCAACTCCCGAGCAAGGTTACATTAATAAAACCACTATGAGCAAAACCGCCGACCACCCACACAATGATCAAATGACTCTGGATGAATGGAAATGAACCAATAATCACATTGGCTGTTTCATTATTAAACCATTCACAGCCTGTGTTCATAAAAGATCATAATCCTTCCAACACGCAGCCACATGGTGCAAACAGATTGGAACAGAACAAACAACCGTGCCATCTATCATTGTTTGGGTCTAAACATTCAGATACCACCGTCACGAAACAGTCCTCAACCCCCTGAACCAGCAACAGTCTGTTTCATGATTCTTCAGGCTGCTTTAAGTGAGGACTTGACCCTGATTCTGGGAAACCAACCGGTGAGACCGGCACACCACTTTCAAGTGTTTGATGAGAATATATTTTTGTGCTGTTATGCACGATTATGTTACCGACTTGATCTCCTTCACACTTGCACACACACACAGGAAACAGGGCTATTAACTGTCCGGTGACTAATATTCAGGGTGTTGGCTGGATGTGTGAGTGTTGGCAGGACGATGAAGCCGATGACTCCTGCTTCACTCAAATGACTTTCATGAGCTTTTTTTCCCTTCATTTTCATTGTTTTGGTGCTTTTGGATATCTTTCTTGGTTTCTTCCTTTTCTTTTTTTTCATCTCTCCATCCCTCTCTTTTTTTCTTTATTTTTGTTACTGTCTCACACACATTGTTTTCTATTGTGAGTGTTATGTTTCATAGCAGAGTAGAAATATTATATTAACTTTTACTGTTTTTCTCTTGTGTCACACTTAAATTTTATGCAGAACACCCTGTCTGTTTCAGGCATCTTAAAGTTTATTGTTTTGTTTTATTTTTTGTCAGTGCATATAGTATTAATAACCCATACTCCATTGAATATTTGTGTTCTTTAAAATATTAATGTCATGATTTTGCAAGTATGTCTTTATATTGTTTTATGATATAAAAAAATAAAACCAAATCAGAATTTTTTAATTATTATTATTCAAGTAGATGCTCTACTGTAGGTCTCCACACTAATTCACATACAAACAAGCTTTTGTATGTCCATACTTGTGAGGACTGTCATTGACGTAATGTTCTCCCTAGCCACCAACACTAACCTTAACATCACGTCTGTATGTCTTAAACCTCAAAGCCTAATTAAATGTCCTCACTTCCCAAAAATGTCCACAAAACTGAAATCCCTCCTCACAAAGACAGAAGTACAAGAACTCACACAGAACAGCCAGGACACACTCTCTGGGCTCTCTGGGCTGCTTTTGTGTGTGTGAACTTTTGTACTTTTTCTTGAACTGGCCGCTGTGTTGTTCTATAGCTGGAGAGCGTCTATAGTGTTTTAGTGGTTGTGAATTTTACATCTTGTGCCAGAACGTATTACGTGTCTAAAATCACTGTTGGCCGTTAGATCCTGTCAAAGCTGCCATGTACATAAAGTTTAATGCGACTGTTATTGGTATAGAAACTTGATATTGAGTGACTGTGAATGGCTGTTGGAGTGTATGAGGTGATTTTATTCTCTGTCTGCTTCTCTCTTTCCATCACTCCTTCTCCCTTGCCTACCTTTTTTCTCTCCTCTTCTTTCTTTCTTTCGACTCTTTCTCTTCCTGTCCTTCCAACCTCCATCCCTCTTTCATCCTCTCCTCTTCCACCTCCTCATCCCTCTCTGTGTTTAGGAGCGAATCATTGAGCGCTTGAAGGAGCAGCGAGAGAGGGAGGAGAGAGAAAAGGGAGAGGAGATGGAGTCCAGCAAGAAGGAGCTGAAGGAGTTGAGGGAGAAAGTTTCCCAGCTACAGGCTGACCTGGCTGACCGTGAGGTAGAAGACACGCACGCACGCATGCACGCACGCACGCACGCACACACATTCACATCTGTGCTATAAGTCAGAAAAACACTCTCTCGCCTCTGCCTCTCTGTGTCCCTGTCAAGGAAACGTGATTGATCTATCACTGTAGAACAGACCTCGAATCCTCCCGCTGTCCGCTTGCTGAAGGACAACAACGATAAAACTGTCACGTTTCCTTGACAACAATATGCAAAACCCACAACCAATGGAAACAGTGATGGGAGCTGAATTCTTCTTGCTGTGACCCCTGTGATTCATACAAAACAAAACAGCAGAAACAGGGAGGGAGAGACAGAATGACAACACATTTTCAGACGATGTCGTCTCTTTATTCACCGCAGCACAGCACAGTAGGAAAGTTGCAATTAACCACTTCAGGAAAAACAAAATTCAAAAAAATACCTTTTTCCTTTATTTTGAAACAGCATAACAGAACATATTGGGAGAGCAAGATACACACATGGTCAAATTAAATACACACCTTTCTTATAGTGCTGTCCTGTCATGAACACATACAAAACAAAACGAACAACATCAGGTGTAAGCTACAGCCAGGAGGTGGTTCACATAAAACCACAAATTTGTCGATGTTTTACATTTTGATTTGTCATGTTATTAACAGACAAGATACAGATACATTAGTGAGCTTTATATGTGCTGAGAGGTGGATATTTTACTTTTGGACAGAGCCTGGTTAGCTGCTTCCCCCTGTTTTCAGTCCGTATGATAAGTTAAACTAACCACCCGCTGGCTGTAGCTTCATATTTAGTGTAAACATGTGTCAAACTTCTTATCTAAATCTTGGCAAAAAAAAGGCAAAGAGGCACGTTGTTCCTTTGTGATACTGGTGAAAAGTCCTTTGTGCCTTTTCTGATTGCTCAGCTAATTTTTGTTATTGTGGAGTCATAATCCCTGTTGCACTCCCATTATATAATTTCAAAAATACATGGGAAAAGTTAGGGAGAAAACAAGAATTCCTCTCTACACTGCTAAACACAGATGTGGGGTTTGTCTGACAACAGCAATATATATGTGTACCTAAATATAATCAGAGTAAGCAGTAAGGTTTCTCTGACCAAAGCCCAGTCAAACATGATGATCTGTAGTCTGGAGTTGGTATTGTCAGTCAAGGGTAAAATTACACGTCTGGGTGTCTGTCCTTCTGGTCCCGCTGGTTTCTGTTTCACTGCCCCTACCAAAAGAGGAAAAGACCAGAAAAGAAAGGGAGTGAGAGACTTCACGGATGGAGGGATCGAGCTGGAAGAGTGAGAGAAGAGACAGGTCATGGGAAAAGGTTTTTAAGAACAAGAGACAGAGTCATTATCCTAACTGTGTAGGAAAACCTTAAAGGATAATTCCAGTTTATTACAACTTAGATTTTGTTTATATTCTTCATCAGCAATAATAACAGTATATCTGAGATTACTGAGATCCAGTGTGAAAAAAGCCCCAAGGGGACAAGAAACACAAGTTGGCCACACTTATTTGGATGAGAAAGAGAGCGATAAAACTACAAGTCAAACTGTCATTGTAACCAACATTGCAGTTTACTTGCTATATTTGTGCTCACACACAATTTTACTGTGCAGTTGAGGATTATTACCAACATTTCCGATGCATTACCTTTTGGTTTTATGCCATAATAAAGTGGTTAAGAGTAAATACTTTGGTAAATACAATGCTATCACAACTGGAAGAAAATAAGACCCAAGATGTAATACACCTGATGGGGGTTAGTGACAACACTGTTGCAACCTCCAGGGTTCAGCAGTAAAGTGTGGTGTTCATTTCCTTCATCAGCACTCTCCGTTATGCTTTCTTTTCTCTTCCAGACATCGGTGTTGGATCTGAAGGAGAAGGCTTCCTCTCTGGCTTCCTCCACTCTGAAGAAGGACAACAGGCTGAAGAGTCTGGAGATCGGCCTGGAGCAGAAGAGGGAGGAGTGTATCAAACTGGAGAACCAGCTTAAGAAGGTTAGCTGAAAAGACCATCAGTGAAGTGACATAACCAGAAAAAATCAGATGCTTTCACAGAGGCAGCTAGAGCTTTTTTTTAGCTACCTGTCATTTGGACCAAAACAAGTTGCCATGATGGATAGACAAGACTTAAGTGATGGTGAAGAAAGAACTGTACATACGGTACATACCAGTACATACAGTACAGGCAGAAACACAGTTGTACAGAAGTGGAGGGTTTTAAACGATAGAACCTCTTCTGTCTTCCCTTCTTTGTTTTCCCTTAACTGTTTTCCAAGAGAGATGGCTGTGTGTGTGTGTGTGTGTGTGTGTGTGTGTGTGTGTGTGTGTCTTCATATCACATATTCTCTCCCACACAGCAGCCCATAAAATGGTGTGTGTGTGACGGCTCGCTGACAGCCTTACAGTCATTTTCACAGAGTGGAGAAGACAGCACCACCACCACACCCTGAATGTGTATGTAGGTCTGTGTGTGTGTGTATGTAGGTCTGCACGCTCGCGCGCGTGTGTGAAAAGTATGTGACAAAGAGAGAGAGTGAGAATGTGTATGAAGGTGTCAGTGAATCGCTGGTGTTTCTCTCATTTCATTTGACTTCATTTCTGAGTCTCTTTCTGTTACCATGGATGGAAAAAAGACAGAACTTGTGTCTGTGTGTGCAAACTGATTGAGATTCTGCATGTGACATTGTGTGTGATGTTTCTTTTTTTCCTTTCTTATTTGTCTTTCTCTCTGTCTCTCTTCTCCTCCACCCAGATCTTCTTATAATATCGTCAGACACCCAAACATTTCCTCTCCACATAAAGACTTGTAAAAACTGTTGTGCACTTCCAAAACTAATAGGGTTTATGTATTGTGGGACGAAGGCGTGTGCAAACACACACACACACACACACACACACACACACACACACACACACACAAAGTCAATCTGTCCCAAGAGCAACATTTGCTTCTGGGAAACACACACAGATGTTCTAACCTCTAAGCTGGTTATAACTCGTTTTTTTTCTCTTTGTTTTATTTCATTTCTTTCTTTCTCTCGTTTTCGGCGTCTTCTGCATTGCTGAGGAGAAACAAGGAAGCCAGTGCAACTCAGTTCACCTTACTTTTGTGTGTGTGCTTGACTTAGACTTATTAATAACATAACCCCAAACCTACTGAATAACACACACACACACACACACACACACACACACACACACACACATTTATAATATAATACATTGCTCCAGTACTTTGATTTATGACCAGATAACTTCAGAAATAATGACATTCCCATCATCCTCAGCTGTACTTTGTTTTTAGTGCTGATTACCAAATGCTAACATGCTAAACTAAGATGGTGAACATGCTACACATTACCTGCTAAACATGCTGGTACAATTCATTACCTGCTAGCATGTAAACATGCATAACACCTGACAACACCATAATAACACCTGCTACCATGTCATTGTGAGCATATTAGCGTTATGGTCAGCCCAAAGCTCCGTTGTTAGTACAGACCTACAGAACAACTAGCGTGGCTGTAGACACTTTTTTATGGAAAAATATGCTCATTGAAGATCAATTCAAACTTATACCATCATTTTATGCCTTTACATTTTTAAAATAAAAATTCAAATGGATTAATACATGTATTTTTAAACAGAAACAAAGGAGCCGTAAAGATATCATACATGATCTATTAAAATCCTGCACGTTTCATGATTTTGAGCACAACTGATGAGGCCACATTAAGTTAGAGTCTCCATTTCAAATATGGTGCACAGTCAACCTGAGCTGCTGAATATAATATCCGTAAAATAAAGGTTTGGTATATAAAAGTTTACAAATCTTGTGTCTGTGAATATAATTTATAAGTAAAGAGCAATTACAGACCAATTCTACCCTCAAGCAATCTGAAAAAGCCATGTGTCACTTTCATCAAATCCATCCACCATATCCTCAGCACACATGTTGTTATTGGCACATCCTTTCAGTGTGAACTTATCGCTTCCATCAAATGGTGGTCATCTCATTTTGAAAGCTAACGCTTGGTTTATTTTTAATAATTAATTTCTGTTCCAGGCTCAGAGTGCAGCGGCAGAGTCCCAGGCCAGCACTGAACTCTCCGAACGCATCTCCTGCCTGGAGCAGGAAGTGACCCGGCACAAGGAGGATGCTGGAAAGGCCCAGTCCGAGGTGGAACGGCTGCTGGAGATCCTGAGGGAGATGGAGAATGAAAAGAACGACAAGGAGAAAAAGATCCACGAACTGGAGAGGTGAGAGGGATGAAGATTGCATCTCTGTCCTTCCTCTATTAACCTCAGTCAATAGAAAACAACCAAGACTGTCTTTACTTGTTAAAATGATCATTTAATGTAAGAATAGGCTCCTTTTTGTTGTCCATTTTCAATTCAGTTTCAGGCAACACACTATTGGAGTCTATGGTAATCTTCCCTAAAGTACTAATCCTTTAGTTTTTCCCTTTTTTCACCCTTCCTCTTCCTTCTTTCTTCCCTTTTTTCTCCTTTAATTTCTACCCTAATTTCTTCTTCTCATCATCGCCCCTTCCTGTTTTTTTCATTTCATTCCTTATTTACGTGTGTGTATGCATAAATATGAATACATTCATGTCATTCTGTGTGAGTGGATTTATGTTTCTTTGCGTGTGTGTGTGTGTGTGTGTTTGTATGTGTGTGTTCGGCCATCACACCCCAGAAATCCTTCCGCTTCTCATCTGTGGCGTTCTCAGCAGTCGCGAAAACAGGCCCCTCCCCCTGCTGCATCTCAGCAGCCTATGGGGGGGATGGTGTGGGACTACCTGGGCACGTGAGTGACTGGTGGCCCTGTCAGTCAATTAGACCGATGCACGACCAAACTCACTTTGCTTGTCAGAGGACGGGATATGAGAGCGCTCTGATAGCAACCACTCCCATGTGGAAAAGTTTATGGAATGAACCATTTTCCTTCAAAAGTGAACTGTGGTGAACAGTTTTATTCAAAGTACCTCAAGTATCAACCACCACAGGGCCACAAGCTTTGATTAAAATATTGCCTGACTGCATCTAATGCATATAGTCACATTCACAAGATGCTTTTACTTACTTTTATATAGTAATTCATCATAAGTCTGATCTTTAATAATGGCATTTATAAGCATGCTCTAAAAGTATTATTCTCAAAAATACAAATCCTTTAGAGCTGAAAGGATTAGTCGTGTCAACTGCTGACAATAGTTGAAACAATTGGTTAATCATATCTTTGAATTTTGGACTGTTGATTAAATAAGTAATTTCATGTCACCTTGGGATCTGGGAAATTAATCCTTAAAAATGTTCTGAATTTGATAGATAAAACAATTAACCTGTTAAATGAGAGAATAATCAGCAGACTGATAGGTAATCAAAATTGTTAGTTGCAACCTTAAAATAATTTTTGGATGCATCACATTAAAAGAAAATGAAAAGTCAAATAAATGTGACTTCTCAAGAGATTTTCTATTTTTGGCAGCCTTTTCCACATGGGACATAGCTGAGTATGTTCACTAATAATCACCATCAGAGAGTTGCAGCATTGGATCAGTACTCGCTAGGCCTCTATTATGGTTTATTGGACTGTTTTCAGATTGGAAAAAAATGCCAGTAATCAGCCCTGTTGTACTCTTGCACGTCTGTGCCATCAGCAGAAGTTTTTGTCGTCTGTTATGCTGCAGCAAGACAAGCCAAACTGCTCCCAAAAGTTTGTAAAATGAGGGCACAGTTTGGCAACAGAGTCTTTGCTGTACAGCCTGAAACTCTTTGAGTCTCTGTTCCTGTCAATGATGCAACTCTTTCATTTAGTGGCTCTGTCTTCACGCTACACTTTTGTTTTACTTTCAGCCGAGGATGCTTGACTTGCAGAGTTTAACACACTCTTTTTCTTTCATTAGGAGTCTGGACAGTTCACTAAGTTTTTGTCTTGTAATTTCTTTTATAATAACAGGAATGAAATGTTTGTTTCTAACTACTTTTCTATCTGTCTGTGTAATTTTGGATCAACCTGTCTGTCTTCAGCTCTGTATGTCTGCCAGTTTACACTATCTACCTCATTAACTATTATTAATCTGTCTGAACTTTCTGTTTGTATCTGATTATCTGTCTGCCTGCCTGCCTGCCTGCCTGCCTCAGTGTTTACCTGTCTCCCTTAATATCTCTTTCATTCTTTCTGTCTGTTGTTGTTGTATGTCTGTTTATTAGCATCTCTGTATGAAGAGGATTATAAAAATGGGAGCCTCAAGAGATAAAGTCGATTCTTTAACAAAAAGTACCTCTTAAGGAAGGTCAGAGGTTTTGAGCTCATGGCCAAGAGTCAAATAAGAGCAAAACTATTTGAAGTTTACAAAGAGGTTGAATTAAGTTATTTCTTAGCTAAAGTAATGCGAGTAAATTTGCCTTTGAGGGTTAGATGGGTTAGATCTTTCTGTGGTTATTAAAATCTGTCTCTCTGTCTTTATGCGTCTCTATGCCTTTGATTTCTGAATATGCTGTCTGTCTGCACCATCTCTCTCTCTGTCTCTTTAATCTTTTCCTTCATTTTCTTCCTTGGACATGATCTCTATCCACTCCCACTCCAAACTATAAACCCCCCTCTCTCTCTCTGCCTCTCCCCCTGTCTGTCTGTGTGTTTAGTAGTTTGACTGCAAGACTAATGGTTGTTAATGATTTTAGGGAGATTCAGTATTTCCTCAGTGTCTCTGTCTGGCCAGTCGAAATAGTAGACTATTAATAATTCAGCACCTGCTGACTTTAAACTAGTGGATTTTAACTGCATATGTGTGTTATTTAGTATGCCAGTAGCCACAGATGCAGATTTACAGCGGTGCTAAGTTTGAGGATAACATTGTAATGTAACTTTATAACCATTTTAAAGTGCAGATGGGTGCACATGTGGGATTTCTTATATCATATGTATTAGAAAGATGTTTCCCTCTCCCAGTGGAGAAGGATAAAATAAAGGGTTCTCAGCAACTTATATTTAATATCTGAACTTTGCAGGCTGCTCTCAGGAAACTGGGAAGGTATTAAATTTAGAGTTAGTACTACATGTTTGAGAACTGTATCCTATAATAGTGAAATTGAGATTAAGTAGATTTTTATGAGGAAATTTAACTTTCCTTTTACACGCTAGCACACACATTCTTTACTGTGAAGGAAGTGGTTTGTAGAGGTTATATTAGAAAGTCCAAGGATATGTGATGCTTTATACATCTTTACGTTTAGAGGTTTCATTTAGCTGTGAGATGTATGATGAGGGAATCTACATCCCTGGTTGACTTTAGGCTTTGGTTGGGCATTAACATGGTGGAACAGTCATGACAAGGGCAGAATTGACTGTTGGCTACGCCTTTAGTTCATGTTGCTATACGCCTGTCAAGCTTTCTGTTTTCAGATGAAACACATGCAAAAATAACTGTGGCAGTCAATTTCATCTCTAGAAATTCATAGGACGTTTGTCTCTATCAGACAGAAGTAGACAGCTGAAATGACAAGTGATGCTGGCAGGTTTTATCAGCTGTAGCTAGCCATTTAAGCTAATGTTAGATCCAGAAGTTACTTGTCTCCTGGCAAACTTTTTTATGTTGCAATCTAATGACTCAAAACAAAACTGACGTAAGATCAGACTGTTATTTGATTATGACAGGGCCCGTTCTGCCAGGATACGGTTGCCAAGTTATGATTGAACTATCTATCTATCTATCTATCTATCTATCTATCTATCTATCTATCTATCTATCACCCACTGCCTCAAAACCTACTGTCAAGGCTACACTGAGACATGCTCTGTTAGTGCTCGTCCACAGATGTTCCTTCTGTGTTCAATACATCCAGTAACTAGGCTTTTTTGAACCTGCAAGCACTGACTCTATAGCATTACGTGTGCTAATACAGACTTTATTCCAAGTCTACCTAACCCTGCTGTGAGTTATAAGAGTTAGCCTCGAGCTAACAGGTATGTCAGAGGAGGATACATTTGCCTATGGCCAACTCTTAGCTTGGCACCGAGGCTAACCTTAGGCTAGGAGTGAGCAACGGGAACATTCCTAATGAAAAGATCAGATGTGGGTTAAATAAGGGTAAAAATCAAGCCTCTGTCTTTCCCCTCTAGTGTAAATCCAGCTGTAATGGTACCAGGTTATTTATTTCAGTAACTAGGATGGTAATTGGAGCAGACTGAGTGACTTCACACTGAGGGGAAATGGAGCTGAAAATCTGCCCTGATGGCCAAAATAAAGGATTTGGATGGATGAGTGGAAAACAGAGAGAGGGAAGGAAAGAGGAAAAGGGAAAGGTAGGTGGTGGTAGTGGTGGAGGGAGAAAAACAGCAAGACAGAACTGCAATAACGGGTGGAGACATGGAGAGAGAAAGAAAAGAACAGGCAACATGGTGGGGATATAGGGAAACAGAAAACGAAACTGACAGAAAAGACTGTGGAGGGAAAAATAGAGAGAAAAGGGGACGGAGGTTTGGAGATATGTAGAATATAAACCAGAGTAATGGGAAATTAGAGAAGTTTATTGCGTGTTATATTGTTCTGTAATGGACAATTTGTCTCTGGCACGCTGTTGTTACTGCGCCTTCCCAGGCAAAAGCTCACCCCTGAGTTTGGGCTTTGCCAGGTTGATCAAACGCATCAGGAGTGATTGTGGGGAATACACGTTTGAGGTCAACCAATTTCAGGAAGTGAATTTCAAATTTCATATCTTTATGTTTGCATGCCGCATGTTCATGTGGCCCCAGCGGGAAGCGAAAGAAGTCGTCTGCGATATCCAAACCACTGGAGAAGAAATAATTCATAGTGATCACGCTCTCTGCTTATGCTTTGATTGGCTAATTGCTCACTTTCTATGCTTTGTGATTGCGTTTGTGTGCCCTTAAACGCTTATTGAGGTCATGCTTGTAGAGGTCTTGTAAGGTGAGCAGGCGTCTGGTTGCTGTACTGAAAAGAAGAAATACCTGCATTTGACCTGTCTGTCTGTCTATGTGACTGTCTGCCTGCCTGCCCAGCTGCTTGCTTGGTCATGCCTGTCTTCCTGTCTGCCTGCAGTTTCTCTACATTCCTCCCTGTCTCTCTGTCACTTCCTCTGTCTCTCATCTCTTTCCTCTTTGAAGAGTGATCAAGCTGGCTAACCTAACGCTCAACTCCTGTCTCCCCTCTCACCTTTCCCTCTCCTTCTCTGTCTCTCTCTCCCTCTCTTTTATCTTTACAATGCAACACTCTCTCCTGCTCTACCCAGTCTTGCCTCAAGGTTAGTACTGCATGCCTATTTTTCTTCTTCCGTCACTGTCTCTCTCATCTCTCTCCTTCATTGTCATACTTCTTGTCCTTGCATCGGGACACTCTCTCATCTCCTTCATTCTGTCATAAACTCTGTTTTTAATCATTCTCATCATGTCTGTCTGTCTTTGAAGGAGACACCTTGACTTTCACTCTGTTCTCTTTCTCTGTCACATTGCTGCCTCTTTGAAGAGGAAACATTATTGTCTCTTC
Source organism: Seriola dumerili (assembly GCF_002260705.1). Lineage (NCBI taxonomy): Eukaryota > Metazoa > Chordata > Actinopteri > Carangiformes > Carangidae > Seriola > Seriola dumerili. The sequence continues at coordinate 8,859,036 of NW_019174393.1, forward strand.
CTTTCACTCTCCATTATAACTCTCTGCCAGTCTCATCACGACACCAGCATTTTTAACTTTAATGCTACCACTAACTTTAATAACTTAAAATTTGAGACTACCACAGCAAACAAGCAAAAATGTTGTAACAGCGCATCGCCATTATTAACTTGGACTGCGGTGAACTTTTGCTCAGGGGTCTTCTTACTTCTGTTGGGTTTCTGTCTTTGTGGCTCTTCCAGAGAAATCACAGCACATTTTGTTCCTGTCACTACTTTTGTTAAGCAGTTAAGATAGACTGGGATTCAGCTCAAGTTGTGGTGAACTTTTTACACTGTTCAACTCAGATTTCACAATCTTTTTCTGGTCTGTTACCCTGTGTTTAGCTCTCAGAATTGTCATGACCTCAGCAATTAGACCATTAACTTGTTGTGGTGGGGTTTTAAAGGGATAGTTTTACATTTTGGGAAATTAGCTTATTGCCCTTTTTGTTAAGAATTAGAAGATTGATACCACTCTCATATCTGTAGGATAAATATGTTGCTGGAGCAAGGAGATGGTTAGCTTAGCATAAGGCCTGGAGACATGGGGAAACAGCTAGCCTTGTTCTGTCCAAAGGTATTAAAGCTCACTAATTAAAACATTATATCCCATTGTCATCAACACCCTGTCAGCAGAGACTCCAGTCCCTGCTTCTGGCCAAGAAACTGTCCAGCTGGGCTAGCTGTTTCCGCCCATTTTCCAATCTTTATGTTAAACTAAGATAGTTGTCTCCTAGCTGTGGTGTTATATTTAATGAACAGACATCAGGCAAGTGTCACAAAAGTGAATATATCAAACTATTCCTCTAAGTATGGTATCATATAGCATTTTCCACATCCCAAGTTTGAAAACTCTCGTCTTTTTCTTCTTTTTTTGACTATTACATTTTCTATTATCTGTGCTCAGAAAGTGACTCTGTAATGAGATTTCAGCATGCAAACCCCAAAGTCTGACTTTGGTCGTTTCTAACAGACATATCAAAGTCATATTGAAATTTCTCTGACCTACACATTGTGATCGACCACATAATAACCACTTCTTCCTTCTGTTTCCTGCATAAATGTGGTGGTCGGAGTGTTTTGTGCGCCCTGCTCTGCTGTAAAGGTCTCCCCAGTGCCAGTTCTCTTTGCTCGTCCTTTCCTTTTTAACTTCTAGAGCCACTGTTCCCCTGCCGTCTTGTCAGCTTTTTCAGTGCTGTTGTTCTGGTGTTTTGTGATTCAACTCTAGAGGGGGAAAGAAACAAAAGAAAAAGTTAGCATTGCCTTGCTGTCTGGTAGACGACAGAAAACTTCTTTTTCTTCTTCTGTCCTTTTTTGTGTTTTTTTTTTTTTTTTCTCGTCCTGTCTTTTTTTTGTTGTTTTGATCTTGAGCTAAGGAACTCCTCATCCACTGCCAAGTGTCAGACATCAAGGTTTCTGTAGCTTAAAAAGGAATTGCATTGTTTCTTTTGTGTGTGTGTGTGTGTGTATGTGTGTGTATGTGTGTGATCCCTTTGAGGTCCTGTATGACTCTGAGCATTGAGGTTGTGCATGGATTTGTCAGCTAATTGGCGACAACAAGCAGACACACACACGCGCGTGCACGCGCTATCACAGACCATGTATGTTGGTTTTTTTCTTCCACACAGACAAACACACATGCAAGGAGGAATTTGCAAGTTAATTGGTACCAACACTATGATGACTACTGAGAGTTATCAAATTAAAATACCTGTATACACACACACACACACACACACACACACACACATAAGGGCTGAGGGAAAATGAAAAACATACTTTTTGTTTACAATTTTGATGAAGAATATTATTCTGCCTCGTAGTATATTATATTAACCTTTGTATTTTGTAGCTTCATTTCCACAATGTTTACGATCTCAACAGGTGAAAAAGTCAAAATTAATCATTGTCCTTTCCTCTGACCTTATTAAAATACAGTTTGTCGACGAAGTATTAAATTGTTAACTCTGCCATAAACAGAGCTTTGGGAACATTTGATGACACTGATGAGTTACATAGATGACCATAAAACAGTGTTTCTATAACAAATAAGGAAATATTTTTAACTTTACGTGTTAAATGGGCTCCGTCTTAACAACTATATCGCCTTTGTTTGCCAAAAAGTAATTTACAGACAAAGACGTGTACATTGTGTTATCCTACATTGTGACATGGGCATAATTCATTAGACCTCTTATGACTAAACTGATACAAAACTCCAAACAAAGAAATCACTGACCTCCCACCCTCCCTTGCTTCTGCTCAGTACATTGTATATGACCGTAATGGTTGCAATGGAAAATAAAAACAAAAGGTGAAAAGTAATGATGGACAATCAATTACACAAGGAATGTCCACTTGGGTTGTTTTTTAGGTAACAGACGAGGGGCAGCCAAATCCTGTAAAATTGCCACTATTTGCTCCTCAGAGCAAACCTTATTCTTTCAGGATGAAGGGTGTCAGTCCTTTCTTTGAGCCACAGTCGGTTAATCATTTGACAGAACATTAATCGGCAGACATTTTGATCATTCATTGATTTATAATTTTTTGAAGCAAAATTGCTGAACAAGTTCCCAGCATCCTTCTTTTCAACTGGGAGGATTTGACGCTACTGAATATATTTGGGTTGTGGACATTAGGTAAAATAAAACAAACTATTAACTTTTTTTGATGTCTTATTCACCAAAGGATTAATCAGAAAATAATCCAGAGATGAATCAGTAATGAAAATAATCAGATGTGGAGCCTATGAAAATCCACTGTTTTTTTACCATGTTTTACAGCTGGGGACACCAAACAGACACAGTTATCATTTGAACATTATGTTTGTAAGCAATTGTTATAGAATTAAGAAAAGTCACAAAGTATCAAGGTGTTAAAAGTTAAAAAGATCATTAAAAATGAAAGGAATGCTACTGTATTGAGGCATATAACAGCATACTGTAGGTAGTGAGACATGCTGATAGTCCTCCTGTACTATTGACTCTAATCTGGAATTCAAATCAGAAGACGAATATGAAGCTGAAGAACAGAGTGTCAGTGTTTAACGCAGGGACTTTGTCATTCTCCATGTTAAACAAAGACACTGCCAACAACAACTCCAGCTCTCTGTCACATGCTTACACTATTACTATTATCTAAACACTCTGAGGTGAGTGTATTGTTAGTTCTGAAGTGGCGATATATCCCCTGAATATGATTTATTTTCATAAGGACAGATGCAGTTGAGAAAGACATTTAATTCTGTCTGCAGTTTTATCACAGTATTTTTACAGCTAGTTTGGAGTAACCCATACCGTGGCAGTTTACACACACACACACACACACACACACACACACACACACACACACACACACACACACACACACAGGCCTCAGCTCCTTATTTACCCCACAAATTTACTGGTCTGCCTGAGGGATTTCCTACAGTCATTCTGCAAATCATAAATTAAGCATTTCTTTCTTTACTCCTCAGAAATGTCCTCCTTGTACTGTAAGTTTTTCTTCCGCACCAGCAGTGGGCAAGACTAAACTATTATGTTTTGATCAGTTTTTTTCTTATGTTTTATAGTTTTTATAGGCTTAGTAAACCAAACCAATATTTCCTGTATTTTCAAAGGAAATACTGAGTTCCAAATAGTTAAAAGGAAATCCTTGATGTTAATGTTGGGTGAACTATGTGCAGTAAACATACATGAGGCCCCCGAGCATTTCTGATCAAATATTTATACAGGTCTCCAAATGTAATATTAATATTACCTTAATGTGGGTCCCTGAATATCAGCAGCATACTAATGAGGGAGGCTAAAAAGTTTGTTTTTTTTATTTTGGAGAGTTTGATGTTTACTGAAGTTTATGAGATTGCGTGTGTATGTGTGTGTGTGTTTTCATTTTTACCAGCATTTGCGAGCAGTGTTCACTATTTTATTTTTTTATTTTTTAAGCTTAAATTAAGGCTATTTTATGTTAGTGTATATGTGTCTGTGTATGTAGCATATATAAGAATGTGTGTGTGTATGTGTATGGTCAGTACATGAGGATATTTTTGTGGTTTTGCAAAATTTAGGAAGTTCAAACACACCAACGTACTTGTTGCTGTCAACAAGTATGTTAGTGTGTGTTTACATTAGCACATAATATATGTTTACAGTATATGCCACAGTGAGTGTGTTTCTGTGTAAATGGTGAAAAATGGATGCATGTTGTTATTTTATTTGCGCAAATGTGTGTGTGCTTTAAAAATGTGTGTGTGGTCCAACTCAGAGATTTGATCTAATACAAAGCAGGTTGTGTTTGGTTCACAGCATCGTCCCTTGGTGTGAGTGTCTAAGTGAGTGAGTGTGTGTGTGCGTGTGTGTGTGTGTGTGCGTGTGTGTGTGTGTGTGTGTGTGTGTTTGTTTGTGTTTGTGTCCTATCAGCACAGTTTTGGTAAATTTGTGCCTTGTACATTTATCCTGCGTGTCAAAGAGTGCAGGATTGTGTGTGTGTGCACTGTATGTGCACTGTGTGCGTGTGTGTGTGTATATGCGACGTGGTTTCACTGCACATTAGTGTGTCGTGTTTACAGCACTGTGGGTAAAGTGAACTCTCTCGTGATTCCGCCTCCTCCAGCGGTTTGCAGCAGTTGTTGAAAGTGATTTCAGAGGGAGAGTGAAGGAAGTATTTTACATATTAAAACAACTTCAAATGGCGCTGAGCCTCCGCTGAGCAGAGCCACTGAGTTCAACAAGCAACTTGTGCTCCTGAAGGCAACGAGTGCAATCAAAGTGTTTTAGTGTTTAATTAAATGTGCAAAATGAAAACTGTATTCATGTAACATCCGGTTTGTTTGTCAGGACATAAAGGAGGGGAAGTGGAAAGAAAAGGTTGAGCTGACACATGATGTATGGTGTAGAATCTGAACTCATGTCACAGTATCACAGTTACAGGATAATACAGAAATAATATTAATCTGATACTTAATCGAACCCTGTAGGGAAAACCCTCTTTCTCCTGCCTTTTCCACATGAGGCCAGAGGTCCAGATGACATAGAGGAGAGTGAGATTCAGTAACTGCCTCAAAATGAAGTAAAAATCTATTTATTTAGCATAATGATGCATTTAATGTCATAAAATCATAATCAAAGGCAAGTCACTGTCAGTATATTCATCTCTTCAACCCTGACAGAATGACAGGTTCTCACAAAGCATCATTATAAACCCACAGACTTTAACCTTAAAGTCAACATCACACTGTTTGTACAGATATAAAAGTATAGAAGATATGTCTGGGTAATTATGAGGAAATGTGCATAAAATTATTACAAAGAACATGTAGAATATATCCATTTTATGTAATTATGCAGCATAAAAAATGGCATCTTGTCAAGCACAGTCAGGATAAATATGTGATATTAATATGGAAAAATGAATGGAGCCATTACGGTTGAAGAGTTTACTGTAACTTATTTTTACGTGAGCAGACATATGACAAAAGACTGAACGTGTTAGATGAACTCCGATAGAAGTGAAACACATATTCAATCAGCAGACAGATATTCAGCAACTATTTTGAGAATTGAACAATCGTTTTGTGTCACGTTTCAAGCAAGTATGTAAATATGTTCAAGCAAACCTCTGCTGTATTCAGCTCCTCAGATGTGAGGAGGATGTTCTGCCTTTTCTTTTCCTGTATGTTTTTTTTTTAGTATGCTGGTGTTTGTCTTTGAAACAATTTGAAGAAATCCCGTTGGGCACCGGGAGATTGTGTTTAGTTTTATAGAGGAATTGATTAATCAGAAAAATAATCTTAAACTCTAACTTACCTTTTCATCTCATATATATGATATAATATGTGTATTTATAGTGTTAACAACACAGGTACATTATATTTACAGATGATAGAACATTACGGCGAAACAAAAAAGTTTTTTTTTTTTTAGAGGGGAGAAGAGGAGTCTGAGGGAAAGCACAGGAGATGGAAGTGACAAAAGAGGGAGAGGCAGGAATCGGGGAGAGGAAAGGATGAAATGGTCCATGGTCCGATGAAAATATTTTATCCGAAGGAAAGGGTAATGTTGGATTTGGAGAGGGTGTGGGTTTGGAGGAGACTGAGCGGTGAGGAGAAGAACATTTGTCCTGATACATTGGCTTGAGGCAAATAAATGATTGCTTTCATGCAAATAATTATAATGCAGCGTGTAAAAAAATGGCAAACAAGTGGAGGGAAAGAGCAGGAGTTGGTTTGAGAGAGCAAGAAAATTCCAATAAGCGGAGAGAGCATGGAGAGGAACTTGCTGTGGTCTCATGCAAATGCGCAATAGTTACCCATGCAAATGATCTGCGTGCTGAAAAGTGATACAGGCAAACAAGTGAGGTTTGAGCAAAACAAGTGTTTAGCATTAGCAAAAGGGCAAGAGGAAAGAGAGAGAGAGAGAGAGAGTGTGAGTGGGAACTGAGTGTTGAGTCAATAGGAAACATTGCAATCTAAAAGTCTATTCCACATGCACATACACTCGCATACATAGAGTAAATGTAGCATGAAGTGGGGAAACCTCAGAGAGCTAACCAGATGGTTGGAGCTTCCTGGAAATCCTCCAATAGGAACATTCCTGCCTGTTTATGACCTGTTACACACTCACACAGGGCGTATAGCACAAAATTGATCCCAAATATTCAAATAACTCGATCCCACATGCAGGGTGCAAACTGAAATCAGGACGCAGCAGAGGAAACAAAAACCACCATGCTTACTTCATTTGCTTTACTGTTTTACTGATGCAATATGCTACACATTTAGGCCGTTAAAAGATGCACACAAAAACAATACAAGTAAAACCCACACACACACTCGGCTCAGATTATTATTTTGTGAGCTTTGAACAGGCCAGGTGCTGCAGAGCAGTTTTGGCCCCGTCGTCGCATTTCAATTTCTCCTCCAGCTTCCCAAGTTTCTCTGGATGGTTTGCAATTGGGCCCCCTGGACCTTTTAGCACACACATAGAGGATTTTATTTTCCCATCCTCTGCCAATATCATTTCTCAACTTTTCTGGCAGTGATATTGATGTTAAAGCCATTTGATGGATTACTCCCATTATTTAAGGTTAGTGTAGCAGGTAGTTCAAGGCTTAGAGAGACTGGAAAGATGCAAGAAAGTTGTGTCATTAAATATTTACACTCCAGAATATGTATATCACTCTCGGTGTAAACAATAAAACTATTCTCTTATGAATTCACACAGGAGATTGCACTCAAAGGGGTAAAACAGTGAAAATAAAATAAGTGAAACAGCAAACTGTGAGATCGGAGGATTGCAAATGTATCGAGTTAAGCTCGGAGCTTTGCAGAGAAGAGACAAAGGTCAAACGTCATGCGATGATTAGAACCTGTTTACACCTTTGGAAACAGAATATGCAGCGTATGGCTCGTAAAAATGATTTCCCATGAGTGCACATGTTTTGCTGCTGGTGTGAGACGGCGCTCGCTGTGGATTCCCATCACTGGAGGTCTTTTACTGGCAGCTGTAGCAATGGAAGTGGAGAAAATAGATTTATCTGAGAGCCAGTAAAAAGTTATGATAACAGGAACACACGCACTTGCATAAACATTTGCGCAGCGCAGGCAGACGCACTGTACACATGTTTAAAAAATGCAAACATACAAAAGACAGGAGGACATTCGCAGAGCAAAAAGACTGACTTTTATTGAGCTTTATTAATTTCTAATGTCTTAGTCAGCAGTTTTGTTTTGTCTTACAAGTGTCTTTGTTGGATGAGTGCCTGTGTATGCACATGTGAGTGTGTTATGCTTGCACATTCATCCTTTGTGTTTGACTTATTTTTCGTTTGTGTCATCATTCAGTAGACGTTGTTAAACCTTACTGGCATTAGCTTGGGTTAGTCCACATCTGTGTGTGTGTATGGAAGGTATGAAAGATCCTGATCAAGTCAAGCTGGTGGTGATAGCTGATAGGTCTGTGACAGAGCCACAATGGCCTCCAGACAGCTTAAACTGGGATTAAACCCTCTCTCCACCCTGCAACCCTGCTGCTCCCATGAGAAATCTCTCTCTCTCTCTCTTTCTCCCTCTTTTATTCTTGCTCTCTCTCTCCGTCTTTCCCCAGATGATGATTTAGACTCTGCTTCCCGACACCCAGTAATCCCTCTCTGAAAAGATCCTCATACTTCCCACTGCTGAGGAATTCTGAAATGTCATCTCGTCATTGATTCATAGCTTTTCATTGAATTCACTCACTGATCTTTACACTATATTGGCCTCGAGGGATTTTATTTCTGCACTGTATTGTGCAGAATAGTTAATCGCAGTGTCTTGTAGTATCATCGTAATGGAACAAACAGGCACTGTGTCCTGAACGTGTTATGAATATGACGGTTTGACTCGATGTATTAAATGTCAGCTGCGTTTAGAAGCTGCCAGCATTGTAAATACTGGTGTATTCAGTTTATTGCTCTGTGTTTGTGTGCATGCATCTGAGGTCACTGTGGCAGATTTTTGCAGTCAGAGGTGGTTTCCAAGTGCTGTGAAAGGATAAAGGATGAAACTGGTACTTTTCAGAGCTTCACAAACTTTTTCTTTAAAAGAAAAATCTGAAATTCTCTTCAATGCAATGCCTTTGCTGCTGAAGATACAGTCTCTAGGTTTTGTAATTTGAGGTTTGAGGATCATGTTGGATCTGGTCTTTAGATATAGTATGGAAGGGAGGAGGGCAAAGCCAATAATAGTCCTCTTTAAGTTGGGTTATTCAGACATATTTTTAAGGGTTTCTCCAGCATTTATGCCTGTTTCCTGACAGTACTGACTTGACAGGAAATAATGAAAGATAGCAAAGAGGTCACTAGGAAACAAATGTCCCTGTCTGGACTTAAATCAGGAACCTTTGCGCTTACATGGTCTGCATCTTAGACATCTAGCACCCTGGGACACCCTGTCTTATTGAAATATTTGTGCATTTTTTGGACATACTTGTATTTACTAAATGAATACAGGTTCGTTTGTCTATTTCTGTGTAGCCTTTACTTTTAGATTGATTCTTTGAGTTGAGTTATTGAGACATTTGGATGTTTTTAGGCACATATGTGTCTGTTTCAATCAATATTATCTTGTAGCATATTTTTAGATTCACTTACTAATATTAAATGATTATTTGTGACGAACTGTGATCCGAGATTTTCACCAGTTGATGTTTGTATGTCTAAAGCTGCTCCTCACACTTGCAACTATAAAATAAATGTCATCCATATTTGGTGATGCATTGACTTTGACTATGGATTTTGTGTGTGTGTGTGTGTAGGCAGATGAAGGACCAGTCGAAGAAGGTGGCCAACCTGAAACACAAGGAGCAGCTGGAGAAAAGCAGGAACGCCCAGCTCATGGAGGAGGCCAAGAAGAGAGAGGACAATCTCAGCGAAAGCTCCCAGCAGATTAAGGTACGGAGGGAGGAAGAGGAGGGAAGAAGCTGTAGGAGGGTGGAGGGGTGAAAAGAACGAGAGGGTGAAAAAAAGCGAGAAGGAAAAAGTTTCTCTCCTCCATCTCTATGTCCTACCTTGAATATTGTCTGCTATCACAACAATGCTTCATTGTAAGGTGACAATAATGACAGGGAGCAGCCTGAGGCAATGTCAGACACACTCACTCACACACACGCACACACACACACACTCACACACACACACACTCACACATGCGATGCAGCTCTCGCTCAGGGAGTGTGTGAGAGGGGGTAACTGAAGAGGATGACTGACAGGGAGAGCAGATGGAAGATGGAGAGGAGACAAAAAATGGTGAAGGGGAGAAAAGGTTGATGAAATGAGGAGGAGAGGTGATTAGAGGAGAAACACTCAACTATGAAGTGAATGCTGTGGGTTTTAAATGCTTCCTGTGGTGGGAGAGCATCTCCTAATTTTCTGCTCGAGTGTCAAGTGACCACAAGATGAACAGTGATGTGTGGGGTGATGATCGTGACTGCGGTTTTCCACATATTTCCTGAGATTACAGGTTGTCTTTCACCTCTTCATCTCCACCTTTAATTTCACCCTCTTCCCCTTGAATTTCCCTTAAACTTTGCCTGACTTTCTCTTTTTTTTTTTTTCTCATCCATGCTCCTCTTCCCCCTCCCTCTCCCCTTCCAGTAATCGTTAATCTCAGTGGCCTCTTTGATTAGAGGCAGATGAAAACACTTTCTGTGTGTGTGTGTGTGTGTGTGTGTGTGTGTGTGTGTGTGTGTGTGTGTGTGTGTGTGTGTGTGTGTGTGTGTGTGTGCATGCGCGAAAAAGCATATGCTCCCTCTAGCTATGATTGATCATTGGTTTAAGGAGGTTGGAGGTTGTCATTTTTGCATATGTGTGTGGTTAGGAGATGAGCTGATAGCTATGTGAGTCACTCAGACTTATGAGACCGCAGCGGTTACAACCATAACTAGTGTGTGTGTCAGTTGTAAGCTACTCTGCATAGTTTAACCAGCACTGAAGACTGTACATGGAATGTGAGTATAATTCAGACCGTAAATTTAATTCAATACAATAAGAAGATTTAATTCAATTAAATTTCATCTCAGTCTGCATAGTTAGACACCAAGTAATGTTGGATCTGGAGCAGGATACAGATTCACAGCACATGTGCTGGAGATGCTCTGGAGGTTTGTTCATGGCCACTGTAATGTCTCATCCTCTGTGTCCCACCTGGTCTCCATCAGCTATTCATTCAATTCTAATGTAACCACCAAAGTCAGTCAATTGCCTGGCAGGAGGAAAACAGCTCTTTTTATGAGGAATTGGCAGGAAGTTCATGCACTCATTTTACTTAAAAACAGCTTCATGTGTGATTTCCTGAGTCCTCTGAGGCAGATGGAGATCAGATTGTCTAATTTGTGAGTCTTTTTGCAGCTCACTGCAGTTGCAGGGAGCAGCAGACTGGAATGAGGAGTGGCCAAGGTTTTCAGTCAGGGGACATGTAAAGCAAGATGTGACAGGCAAAGCTGCTGTTACGGGAAACTCAGAACACACTCTGTCAGATACGGTGGATATCAGATCGAGGAAGGTTTTGTACTGTATATGAGTAAACCAAATGGTTTTCTGGATAATCTACACTTGAATTAAAAGGTTTTTTTGTCTGGACCCCTTGATGTAAAGAAGCAAAAGAGTAGAGATAGTAGAGATACTGTATATTACAAGTATCTAATCTAAATAATGATTATGATTGGTCAATGAAATGTTTTTGTAGACTTATTCCTTAATAAATTCTGGGCTAATCAACTCATTGTTTCAACACTACAACTATCCATGCTGTCTTTGCACTTACACATTGCATACCTTCTCTTCGTAGGACTCCCTCCGTCAGAAGGAGGATCGCATCGAAGAGCTGGAGGAGGCGCTGAGAGAGAGCGTTCAGATCACAGCAGAGAGGGAGGTGGTGCTCGCCCAGGAGGAGCAAGCACGCACACAGTCCGAGAAACAGGTACTCTCTCCCACAGTGTCTAATAAACACACAATCGCTTAACGTTGTCTATGATCCCTTTTAATGTGTGAACCAAACCTTTCCTTAAACTCAACCCCTATCAGATATTTATCTGCACACTCACACACACACTGTCTTTGTGGGACAGTTACAGTCACAAACATACAAGAAAACATGCACGGACAAACAACTTTGTGGCAACGTAAAAACTCTTTCTGACATAGTTAAACATTGCCATGCCAAAAGGGGCTAATGGCAGCGGCAACACACATGCCCCGTGCCAACTGAGCTCATTCAGGTGTGGCTCTGTATGTGTGTTTGCCCAGTCACTCCTCATTTGGCGGAGAGGTAAATACATCTCTATTTAAAGAACAGCTTGTGTTTTGTTCTCCTCGGCCGGCAACACACAAACAGCTTTTCCTTAAGCTGAGTGCGAGCCCGACCACTCCAGTTTGTAATCTGTTTTATCTATATTGAGACAGTATGAACGCTCTTAACGGTGTTAAGGGAGGCTCAGAAGGGAAAGGTTTAGTGGATTCAACCTCAGACCAGTTAGGAGTGTGTGTGTCGCTCCCCTGGGCACCAGTGACTTAACAAGGCCACAGAGATGGGAAATGTTCCTCAGAGCATGGATGGGTTTTGACAAGTGGGAAAAAACAGCGTGGGCCGTAAGGATGAAAAGTGCCCTGAGAAAACACTGCCCGCTGTAGCTGTTGGCACAACAGCTGGACTCCATTGTTATTACTGCCTCTAAATGTTGGCTGTCCTCTCTGGCCTTTACTTACCAGACTACCTCTGGACAGACACATGAAGACAGGCATGCAAACAGATGTTTTACTTTTGAGGTATTTTGCTGACACCCTCATCCTTGGTAAATGTTAGTGAGCACCACCACAGAATAAGTTCCAGACAGACAGATGCAGTGGAGAGAAGACAGAATGTGAGCAAAGACGAGCAGACAGATGTAGCGCATGAAAAAGACATGATGGACAGACGGAGGCAGACACTCTACGTAAAGGTGAAACAAGGCTTACAAGACAGATTTAGCTTCTCCAGCTCCATGTTCAAACAAGCGCTTTTTAAATCTCTCAAAACTTTATTTCAAATTCTAGTCAAGCTCCTGAAGTTTTCAGAGCTACTAAGTACCACAGGAAACATGATTAAAATGACGCTCGTGATAGGTTGGATTTTTCTTTTGATGTAATGATGCAACCAAAAAGAAATAGCATTTTGGATTTGAATATTTGAATTTGATGCAGCTTTAATGACGGGTTGGTGCAATCAGGGGAAGAATATGTATGTGGTATTGTTGAGTACATGAAAAACACTTAATGGATATTATTCCTTCTCATTTCTAAGAGGAAGAGTGGGAGCACCAGTGGAAACATCCACAATCACATGCACTAACTATATAAACCTTCATAGTGGCCCAAGAACCTTTTCAAGATCTTCAGCATCTTATAAGCAGTTGCAGAGAATATTTGGGGCCTAAAACTGTGAGTGTTCACAACAGTGAAGATTGAAACAAGTGAAGGAAAGATGAAAAAGTCACGTCCAACATGTTTATCTTCCTGAAGTTGACTGTGGTTTAATTTGTTTAGAGTAATTTATGCCAAGCTTTCAAATTTAATTTTGCAGCAATATATTGAAATGGCTCAAAATTCGAGAAGTGGCAGCTTTAATTAGACAGAATGGAGGCCATTTAGGCCAGGACAGGGTGCTGGAGAGCGTCCTCGTCTTCAGATGCTTCAGTGAAGGAGGAAGGAGCAGAAACGTCAGCGTGTGGTGAACGAGTGGCGATGGCAGCCAAACGCTCAGCGCAGTCCTCACCCAACATCAACAACACTAGCTCAGCCTTTCAGCACACACACACACACACACACACACACACACACACACACACACACACACACACACACACGTGTGCACTCAGTACGCACAGGCAGGATGGTAATACACAAGACAGCGTTCCACATACATACACATATTTCTCCAGACACACAAACATGGCGGAAAGAAGTGCTAACTGCTATTTAAACAGTGCGCCGACGCAGCACAACATACCATTCAGCAGGAGCCAGATGGACGCGACTTTGGTTTTCTAACTGGAAACGTGTCTCTATATACACAAGTAAATTGTAAATAAATATTTTTGTGTCCCTGTTTTACAACTGCGTCACTGCAATTAACCTTTCACATAATGATTTATAAAATGATGACAGAGGGAGAGACAATTTCCTCCCTTAATGAGGACGGCCTGTTCAAAGGCACACACATTGCTTATTATAGTGTTGGCACACACACACACACACACACACACACACACACACACACACACACATATGCAAATGCAGCCAAACCAGGCACAAACACACATGCCATTACTAAATATTGGTAGACACACATAAACACACTGTTCATGTACAGCCATATATTGACAACTCATGTGTGCTTGTGTGTGCTTGTGTGTGTATGTGTGTGTGTGTGTGCTTGTGTGTGTGTGTGTGTGTGTGTGTGTGTGTGTGTGTGTGTGTGTGTGTGTGTGTGTGTGTGTGTGTGTGTGTGTGTGTGTGTATGCGTGTGTATGTGTGTGTGTGTGTGTGTGTGTGTGTGTGTGTGTGTGTGTGTGTGTGAGTGACTGTCCCATGGATACGGTTCGTCCGGTAAAAATGGTTGACCACATGAAAATATACTCAACCTATTCTGCTAGACATGAGTCACTAGTGTATGTGTGACCACTGAAGAAAGGTGTGTGTGTGTGTGCGCGCGCGCGTGCGTGTGTGTGCGTGCGTGTGTATGCGTGTGCGTGTGTGTGTGTGTGTGAGAAGTGAGTCAACACTATGACACACGCCATCTGTCTCTTCAGAGACCAAACTAAAGACAGACGTTCTCCTCTCCAGCTTTCCGTCCTTTATTAACCAGACAATTTTAATTCTTGAACCCAGTGCACCTTCTTCTTTCTTCCTTTCTTTCACTTTAAATAAATGTGAACTTGCACAAACACAAACACACACATTGAGAAGACTGAAACTGGGGTTGCTGTCCTCCTGTCCTCCAGCTCCTTCTTTTCCAGCCGGGCCTCGTCACTCCTCACTTCTCCCTGCATCCCTCCATCCTTCAGTCTCTACATCTCCGATGTCGGCCAAAGGCCTTTCTCTCCTCCTCCTCCTCCCCTATATCCCCTTCGTAGCCTCTCCTGTCCTCTCCTCTCCTCTCCTCCCCTCCCCTCCTTTCCTTTCTGTCTTGTCTGAATTGCATTTTTAACGCTGCCTGTGTTTCTGACTGCTCAGTACTACTTACTGCGTTCTGTCTGCACTTTCTTTTATCTGGTTCTCTTTCATGTTCTTAGCATTTGTGTCTCTTGCTTTCTCAGTCTTCCCCTTCTGCGGTACAGTTTATTTTTTCACTTGAGCACTTTTACAACTTTTCTCTTTCTCCTCTCTTTTCCTCTGCTTTTCCTCCCTGTATGTTTGTTGCTTTAATCGTGTCTCCTCGTCTCCTCTCTCCTCTTCTTATCAACTTTGTTTGATCTGTCCTTTTCTTGATTGTGTCCTTTTTTATACCTCTCTCCTACTTTCATACTATGTTATCTGTCCTTCCCTCTGCCTATTCTTTTATCCCTCTTTCCTTTGGTCTTCTCTCACTCTGTCCTCTTCCTTTTCCCTTCTTTCTCTTTTATTTGTCCCCCCCCCTTGTATCCCTTTTTCTCCCCCCTCACTGTCACCGTCCCCTTGCCTTTCTGTTTTCTCTCTCTCTGCTCTTTTTGGATGCAGCTCTCTCACATTCCACTGCATGAGTTCACCACAGCCGGCTTTAGGTGGTCAAAGGTAACAATCAATCATCACAGACCGCACTCACCTGCCTTTTACTACATTTCATTAGTCATTCATGTCTTCGCCAGTCAGTGTTTTTTTTATTCCACTCACATTTTTATTTTAGTGAACTGCAGGATATAAAGTTAAATGTAAATACTTTTTTCTGTTAAACTTTCTTACTGTACGCTGTCTTCTAAACTAGTGAAAGATGTTGTTTAAAATAGATCAGACCTTGGTTTGTATGCACAGTCATCCATCCATCCATTCATTCAATCATTCATCTGCTCTGACAGTATGGGAAAACGGGAGTCTTGGAACAAGATTAAAATGGAAAGAAACAGAAAAAAATCATCAACAGAGTAAAGACAAAACATGAGAGAAAGCTCTTCCACCTTGTAGCTTCATTAGAGGCCTGGCTTCATTTGTTTGAGTTTTTATTCAAATGGCAAGACTCTTATTTTGTCTTCATCGCTTTTCCCTCTGAGCAGGAGCTGCTTTCAGATTCAGCTCATCTTCAGGGTTTTCACTTTTTTATTTCTGCTGAAGCCATTTGTTTTTTTTTTTGGAAGAATTGAAATAAATGTTTTTGTTTTTCAGTTTTAATCCTTTTGTCTTTGGTTTTGATGTTTTTGCTTTTCTTCCTTTGTACTTCAACATTTCAGAGAAGCAGGTAGTATGTATAGTATCCAAAGAGAAAGCGTGTGTGTGTGTGTGTGTGTGTGTGTGTGTGTGTGTGTGTGTGTGTGTGTGTGTGTGTGTGGGGTGGCAGGCCAGATCATCATCTAGCCGTGAGAATTGTAGTGACCTCCACACTGTGACCTCAGAGACATCAAACTGACAAGCTGATATACACCCAGAGGGAGAGAGAGAGGGACACATAAAATAAGAGAGCGAGAGAGAGAGACGACATAAAGAGAAAAAAGAAAACAAGGAGAAAAAAAACAACACGTTTGATGTTCTGCAGCGGAGCATTTCATGTAAACAGAGAAATTATTAAAACATTTCAAAGCACAGTCGCTGTCACACACACACACACACACACACACACACACACACACACACATACACGTACGGACTTAAAGGCTCACCATTTCTGTGTTAAGAAAAAACAAATTAAAAAGTTGAAGGGCAAAAATGAGACAGAAATATCAGATTGAGAGAGAATATGGGAAAGTAATGTGGTCCAATGTGTGTGTGTCAGGTGGAGGACCTGCTGGTTGCCATGGAGAAGGTGAAACAGGAACTGGAGGTGATGAAAGCCAAGCTGTCATCAACTCAGCTCTCACTGGCCGAGAAGGAAGGTCACCTGACCGCCCTGCGGGCTGAGAGGCGGAAGCACCTGGAGGAGGTCCTGGAGATGAAGTAAGAATACAAAAACACACATTTTAATACTTTTATTTATGTTAATATATAAAACAAGCCGAACATTAACATCAACTGTTGGACACATGTCATTTTTCATGTTTCCAAATTCATTTATTTCTCTGTCATTTCATGCACATTAAGAATAAAAATGAAACATTTTAGCATATTTTCCATGCCATAATGGGCCTATGCAAATATTTACCTTCCTGTATTTTTCACCTAACTGGCTGCAGTTGCCTCTTGGTATATGCACAGTAATATTTCCAACCAGTACTCAGATTTGACCTTCAACACTTTCCCTGAAATTAGCAACTCTCGTGATATCTCCAGTAGTTGCCTAAGTGTTCAAGGAAGGTGGTCACTGGTCACATCGACATGATCTTCACCCGACAACTCATCGCCTCCCTCTTTCCTCTTCCTCCTCTTTCCTCTCTTCTTTTATCTCCTCTCTCTCTCTCTCTCTCTGCACTTAAAGTCATAGAAGTTAAGTAGTGTGTTAATGCAATAGCCATGTACCGCTGTCCAACTCTTCATGTGATTGATTACATACACAGACACCCGCACACACTCATGCACACACTGTAACTCAGAGTAAATTTGAATGTAATTTTAATAGATGGGTTTGCATTTTAAGTGCAGCTGAGAGGAGTCCAGCAGTCCAATGATTCCATGTATTTTCTGCTGTTTTACATCCTCACTGAGACCTTACAACGAGGTGTAATTTAGTGGAATGACGCTTTGGGCTGAAATAGAAGCCAGGGAGAATGTCCATGTTAGCATGCCCTGCCTATTTAAGCACGCGGTGGGACTATCTTTTATTGTGGCATCATGGGAAAGTGAGGGCATGCACTGTGATTTAGGTTTCCTGCACTGTGTCCGCGACGTTTTCTACCAACATTGCACTTCTTTGTTTATGGGAAAGAGACTGTGTGTGTGTGTGTGTGTGTGTGTGTGTGTGTGTGTGTGTGTGTGTGTGTGTGTGTGTGTGTGTGTGTGTGTGTGTGTCTGTCTGTCCAGCAGCATGTCCATTCACAGCCCAGGTGAGCAAGTTATTGGCCATTTTATCACCATAGTAACGACCCATGTGATTATTATAGGCATCAGCGCTTCAGAATGCGTGGCCTTGTTTTCATATGTGAATTCGTAGGTGGGTGCGTGTGTGTGTATGTGTTCACGTGTGCAAGCACACCATGATTGATTTATTGACGTCAAGACGTGCCCACCATTCCTTTTTATGACAATACTGACTCCATGATGAATATTTATGTAACAGGCACAGACGTGAATAGATGAACACATACAAACACAGAACGCATAAACACACATAACGACATGCAAACACACACAGAGAGAGAGAGAGACCATTTATACACATGCATGATTAGATTTATCAGTCTCCAGTGGGCAGTTCAGTCTGTGCTATCATTTAACTTCGCTCTCCCACCAACACCGTGTGTGTGTGTGTGTGTGTGTGTGTGTGGGTGTGTGTGTGTGTGTGTGTGTGTGTGTGTGTGTGTGTGTGTGTGTGTGTGTGTGTGTGTGTGTGTGTGTGTTTGTGCGCGTGCGTTGTTGCTTTGTGGTTACCATCACTATTAAGCTCCAGTCACCACATTGTCCAAACTCTGAGCTGTGGTATGACTGTGTGTTTCCATTGACAGATCACACCCACAGTACAGAGACCAAATGTTTACTCTGCTGATCGTCTCTGGTGTTTGTGTTGCAGATACACACACTGCACTGTTCTGTTATGTGACAAATATCTATGACTTATGCATTCAGTATGTGATTGCAAATAAATTCTCTGAGTTTTTTCCTTCTCTCGTTTAAGTATTTCCTGACAAGTGACATATGAAATAGGATAGTTAATTACAGAGTGATTCACTTGTGTCTGTAACATGATAAATTAATTTTTTTTAAACCTATGATGTAAGTCTATAAAAGCTATTTGCTTCTTTTTGGGGCCATTTTTGTAGACTGACAAAATAATACAGTCGTATAACATTTTGGGAGATCAGCAGGTAGAAAAACACAATTCTTTTCCATCACTTTAAATCATATCTTGTTGCTCCTTTTCCCTCCTTTGTGCTGAATATTGAAATATATATATTGATTCATTTTTCAGATATTATTACTTATTGTTGGTACAGTGATCTGTGTTGGCCAGCTGTTTTTTTTGGTTGTTACCAAATGTACTATTTTATACTGTTTCCACTTGTATAGTGGTTCTTCTCTGATTAAAAGCAACTCACCCAAAACACACTTGAAACAAAACCTTTGAATCATCTGCAGGGGCTTGTAAAGAATTGTTACATTCACATGTGATTATTTGGCAACTTACTGAAAAAATACAGCGCTTTCAAGCTCTGCCTCTGCATAATACATGATATTTGTCAGGCTGCAGTAAGATATTCTTCTCACATATTTGGGATATTGTGTATTTTCCCCTCTGTTACCCCTCATTGAAACGTCTAGATGTTTCAGGTAGCTGCTAGTTGTCGTGCCATGAGTAATAGACATGACGCCATTGCTCATATTTTTCACAAGACGTTAGGGTTTGGTCAGCAAATACGTCATTTGTGTCTGGCGATCTCCCACATGTAAAACATGAGATGTTTGAGGTGGCTGTGTCCTGTGTGTCCATATATCTCACTGTAATGCACATGAAACTGTCTCTGCGCACACAGGCTGCCGTAACTCTTTGGGGTTTGATGTCTGATTTGCTGCCCAGTTTTACATCGGTGTTAGGTTTAATGTTACTGTAAGACATGATATATGATACGGCATGTTTCAGAGGTTTCTGGGACAGACATAGAGTATATTAACACACATGCACACACACTCATTCCCATGCAGAAATATATTCCAAATACATCTGGATGAACACACATACTCTTCTGTCTCATTCTGTCTCGCTTTTTTGCCATCACTTGTTTCCTTACTTTCCCGCTCTTATTGCCTCTCACACGCGCACACACACACACACACACACACACACACACACACACACACACACACACACACACACTCTATAATGTAGTTGTCAGAGTATCTATCCATCTTAGTGCCATAGTTTTCACCAGCTAGTTGTACACTATGCTATCCAACACTATCCTGACCTTTGGCCTGATGTGAATTTTTAGTTTGTGTGTTTCAGTGTATCTGCATGTGTGTGCAACAACCCAGTAAAATATATATTATGCCACAAGATGAAAGAATCAACATTCATATTTAATAATATGCACCTAAAACCATAAAACCATATACACACATCCACAAACATGTAGATGTAGAACTATGCAAAGATACACACATCTGCCCTGCAGGACGCCAACATGCGACTTTCCCACTGATAAATCATCTGCAGTGACCTTCACACATGCGCGCACACTCGTAAAGCACACACAGACATATTTTCTTTGTGCTGTACATTAAATATGCACATGCTCATTTTCTTCCCAGACTTGTGTGCATGTGTGTTGTCATGTGTTTGTACAGTTTGGGGTAGGCAGGTGTGTGAGGGTGTGTGTGTGTGTGTGTGTGTGTGTGTGTGTGTGCGCGTGCGTCACAGCCAGCTGGAGGAATGTGCTGACAGTGTCTGTGTAACAGCAGGGTGTCACGTCTGAAATCCCAATCTGGATGAATTAAGGCCTATTTTATTCGCTGCTGTTCGGCTTTACTGCCATTTAACACACATCTCTCTCTCTTTTGCTGTACCGCCCTGTCTGATTCACACACATATTTATGTCTCTGGTTATGTGTGGGTATGTTTCTGGACAATTTTGAGGCGTTAGATTCAATGCAGTTCATGTCCAACAAGACTTGATTAATGTAAAACATAAATACAGAAGATTTTATTTGGCTTTTAAAGTATTTTATGAGGAGATGAGACAAGACAATAACCTACTAACCCTTCATTATAGGTCGTATTCAAGACAAGTCATGGCAGCTTTGTTTTTAAGTCACAACAAAATCTATCCTTAGACCTTTGATTTGGATGAAAAAAAATCCATCCAAAGAAAAACTTTAATGGGAGGTTGTGAAAAAAGGACAATTTCAAATATTTACTATATTAATGTAGTGATTTTTACAGTGATGACAGCTCCTTAAAAAGTGTCAACACTTACCTCACTGAAAATGCATCCTTTCAACACAAAAACACAAATTTCACAACCACTAGTGATTTGAATTTGTAGAGACTTGTCTTGCAGCTTTGCTTGAGATTCTTTATTCAGGGCAAGAAGCTCCATAAGACTTCAAACTATATATTTTGAACAGAAATTGGTTAGTGGAGGTTTAAATTGGGTTGCAGTTTAAACCTAGGTTGCAGCAATAGTTTCAGTTTTGATCAAGTGTGCTGATTAGTTATAGTAAATGAAAAAATGATTAAAGAAATTAGTTGAACTTAATTCTTGCGGTCACAACATTATATTTTTATGGAAGGACTTCACACAACACCCACATCCAAACCATTTACCTAAAATGCAAAATGAGGTAGATTTCATAATAGTGCATTGAATTATTGTTGATATCACTAACAGTTTGGGTTGGATATCAGGACAGACTGCGAGAGGAGAGAACAAAGATGTGGACCAGAGAGGTGGTAAGAGGAGAGACGATGAGCAGATGAGGAGAGGGAAAAGACCCAAACACAGGAGAAGAGTGCAGAGAGGACAAAACGAGCAGAAGAAAAGAGAGGAGAGAGGTCAGGGCAAGAGTTATAAATCTCTTTTTTGGGGGGAGGGAGACAGTAGGAGGATAATAAAATGAAAGAAAAGAAGCAGAAATGTTTTTTTGGCAGAGAGAAAAGGAGGGAAAGCAAAGAGGAGAAAGACAGCTGTCCAACAACAACTTACTGGAGCCAACAAAACTGCGTGATATCCCGAAGAAATGATATTACCTCCATCTCTGTCTCCCTCGCTCCTTCCGTTCATCCATCAATCTCTCAGACTGCAGTATATATTGAATTTATAACCACTTACATGATATCCTCCTCCTTTACATTCATGCATCCCTCTTCACCTCATGGCCATAATTGTTGACTAATTACTGGTCGTTAGTTTAACCAGACAAGAATTATGCATTTAACATTTTTAAAATCAGAATTGATCTGTTTCAAATGTTCCCAGATGTAAAACGGTGAGAGACTGATTTCTGTTTATTTGCAAGGTTGTTATGGGGACGGTTGCATTAATGATGCTTAAAAAGAAGGTTTATTACAAAGGAAAACACTGATGCATCACGTTGAAAAGACCCTGCTGTACAGAAACTGGGGGGGGGCGATGCACTTGACAATTTTTTTGGCAACGAAAATGGTCACGGCTTCCAGCAACAGGCAGCGAAGTGAGTCACATTACTTTTGTTTGCTTAAGTAGGGGAAGAAAAACTGATATTGTAGTTGTTTTCTCTGTGTGTGGGAGGCTTCCTCAGACTGTAAGAAACAAGTGATAATCAGTTATTGGTGGGTGATTCACTGAGCACACTTTATTTTTTGGTAAAACTATTTGGAGATACTGGAACAGGATCTTCTGTCGCATATCAAAATGAAGATTTTCGAAACTCCTTATGAGGAAAAAAAAATCTATCAAATTAGTTGTTTTCAGTTGTGTGTGTATGGGTAACTCATGCTGTTTTTCCTCTTGTCTCAGTCTCACACACGCTGTGTCTTGAAGAATTTGGACAATCTCGACTACAGGAAGTCTGTTTACACAAACACTGTATTTTGCGCCACATGTAAAATTTGACTATTAAAGTCTGCAGAATCACAGAGTTGCTGCGCCGTCTTCAGCCTCCCGCAGTTCGAGCCTTGGCTGATGCCTCAAGGTGAACTCTATAAATTCAATTTATTTTTCCTTTGCTGCTCTGCTCTTCGTTTTATCTCCCTCCCAGTCTCCCTCTAACCCCTCAAACCTCTCCCTGCACCCCTTCCGCCAAACCCTCCCTTCATTCCTGCCGTCCCTCCCTCACTGCATCCCTTGTTCTGGCATTCCTTTCCTCCATCTCTCCCATCCTCCTTTTTCATCTCTCATTCTTTGCATCCTACCTTCCTTCCATTTCTCTTTGCCTCTTTCCATCCATCCTCTCCATTCTGAGCCTACATCTGTCTGGAAATGTTATTATCGAGTGATTTCTGTCTGGGCAGGCTGTATTTCTCTCTGTCTGTCCCTGTCTCCACTGTTGTCACTACATACTGAAACTAATCAATGATGTGTGTGTGTACGTGTGTATTTGTGCGTGTGTACTCAAAAGATTCTATTTTCAACGGCTCTGTCAATTGGACGACAGCTCTGCTCTTTACAGCCGGAAAGCCATCGCTAACAATATGACTGCATGTGTAAAAGACACACACACACACACACACACACACAAACACACACACACACCAGCTATCCCATCACTAACAATAGAAGTACATGTTGCCTTCAGAAATAAGACACACACATACACACAGAGTCACTTACAAAACCAGATGAGACAGCATGACTTCATAGAAGCTTTCACTCCCAGAGGAATGTTTGTAGATTTATACCCACACACACACTTCACTTGAATGGTGTGTGTGTGTGTAGATATATATATATATATATA
>NW_019174393.1:8882297-8892743 GCF_002260705.1 Seriola dumerili
GAGGCGCCCTGATTGGAGCTTGTAAGACTAAGTGTCAAAACCGCGTGCCCCTTTTTGTCACACTTAAGCTCCCGACATGTCTGTCATAACCAACAACATCACAACACAAATACGGCACGTTCACAGACTTGCTTTGGCACAGTGTGGAAAATTAGCTTCCCCGCAGAAAGTTATTTTTCAATGAAATGAAAAAATGTAAGACATTTTTTAGTGAAGCCCCTGTTTTGTCTGCTTCTTCTTCTTGAGTTTTGTCTGAGGTTCTAGTTCCCTGTGATTTTGCCAAGAAAATATCTTCAAAACCGCAAACTCCAGAGACGTGCTCCTTCTTTCCCAAAACACAACATGTGTCTTGGCTGCTTTTCAGAGTATACTGGCTAAAAAACAAGCCACCACCTGGCTCCATTAGTAAGTTGTCTCAACGTTCACATCTTAGTGAGCAGATGAGCCCAGTGGTTCCGTTGTTCCATTGTGGGAGGCATCGTAAGAATCCGAATACAAAAGAAGTCTGTGCGCATTTGATTGTTTGGAAACGGATTTGTCTCCGTCTTACTTTGGAAACAACACGCACTTTTGGTTTTAATCCATCATTAAATAGAAGTGGTATCAAAAGCCTGATTGTGAAAGTTTAGTTAAAGTTGAGTGTAACTGCACTGCAAAGACATCATGCATGAGCTGATTCGTTTGCTTTACGTTGTAGGCCTGAAAGAAAAGTGATTATTTTTGGGGCAAAAAACAGGTCAGTTTAATCTGTACCTCAATCTTTTGAGCATTGTTTAACTTATTTGGGCTGAAATGGGGATTAAAGTGGCACTTTGTCTCTGTGGTTTAGTTGGTGGTGAGACTAGACCATATTGAAGTAGGACACTCGTTGCATTTATAGGTATATATTGCTGATGTCATGTGGCGTTCTGGAGGCGGTCTCGCTCGCTGCTGTGTGTGTGCGTAGATAAAAAAAAAAAAAAAGAATACATTGAAAAATAAGTTTGAAAATTTCATACATTTACTCAGCACTCAAGATACTGTACCGATTATATTTAGTGAGCTCATGCTTACTCGCAATGTGATGAACCGCCAATGCCCCACTGCCTTCCCTCTAGAGCAGGAGAAAGCTTTTTTGCCGTTTCATTGTTCAGTCTTACTTTACTTTGAATTTTATGTATATATATATATATATTTTTTTTTTTATTTTTTTTTATCTACGCACACACACACACACGCACGCACATGCATCAGAATACATCCTCCCACACAAATGCATGTACACATGCTTATGGCAGCAGCACACTAAACACAGAGACAAGTGCTTTGATCCCTTCAGACAGCAATGAGATTAATCCACACTGTGCCAAAGCAAGTCTGTGAACGTGCCTGTATTTGTTGTGTGTTGTGTATATGACAGACATGTCGGGAGCTTAGTGTGACAAAAAGGGGCACGCGGTTTTGACACTTAGTCTTACAAGCTCAAATCAGGGCGCCTCGCTCTCTGTCTCTCCCTCTCCTCTCTCCAGCTTTCTTGTGCTCTCAGCACTTGCCTTTCTTGCCCTCTTCTCTCTGACTCTGGCTGCCTTCCTTTGTCCTCTTTGATTTTTTTTTTTACGTCTCCCTTGTGAGAGACTGAGGGAGAGATTGGAATCAGGAAAATAGAAGCAATAAAAGATGTGCTGCAGTTAGAAGTTGTATTTAAATAACAGGGTCTTGTGACAGTCTCTGAAGCCTTGCAAACCAGTGATCTTCAGCTGAATATGCAGCAGGGAAAGAGAGAAAGTCACATTTTATAGTGCTTACTCTTTGTATTATAATGTCTATTGTTATTGTCTTTATTTTATGTGTAATCTGTGCATGTATTTCAGAGCTCTCGCACCAATTAAGTAGACGGAATTGAGCCGAATAAAAAGAATAAAAAGAGCAAGATTTAAAACAAGTATAAGGAGCCGAGATCAAGAGCAAAATGTTCAGAAAGATGGAAAGCAACCAAACACATCAGAACCAAAAGAAACAAGTGGAGAGAAAGAACAGATAAAGGAAAAAAGGATGCGGCAAAACCTAAACTCGCCTGTTTTCCTCAGCTGATTACAGGTTGTGCGTGCCAGGCCATCAAACAGATCATTAAACAGCAATTAAAGAGGGAGAGGGAGCGATGAAGAGGGAAAACATATCAAAAAGAAGAAAACAAAACATGCTCTTTTTTTTTCAAACCCTCTGATTGTACGTTATGAGTGCCAAACGATTACATTTCTATTCTGGACATAATAAAACTGTAGTAGACAGACAGGCAGAGCAGAACAGGACAGGCTAGTGACAGGCTTGTGATTGGCTTGTTTAACGTCCTGAAAAGAAAGAGTGATACACTGAACCAACGAGAAACAGACAGAATTATAACCTGACAGCTCTCACATCAGCACTATAATAAATCAATGCACAACTACAATGTAAAGATTCTGTTTCCATTTTAAGACTTTATTCTCCTTAATGGGAAAGTTGGCTCACGGTGAGGCACTGAAGTCAGTGGATACAAGTGATAGTGATTGAAGAAACTGAGCACATAATCATATGAGATAAATCAAATGAAACAATGGAAACAGAAACAACGCTTTCTGCCAAATTATGATAATGAAGTTAATCTCTGGGCTTTTTTTTGCTCTTAAAATGGCAAATGTAGCTGTTAAAGATAATGGAAATAATGTCGTGTTTACAGCCTTTTGTAACAAACCACAGCTGTCATTTCTGCTGTGCAGTTTTTACTTCAGTGTGGAGTTGAGTTTAATCATAGACAGACTTAAAGGACAGCTGTTACCTGCACATTATGTATGTACTGTATACTTTACCTTGTTGACCATTTTAAATTCATGCTATAGAGTTTCAGATTTTATGTGGATTTTTTTCTACCTTCCAGACAGCTGGTGGCTTACATTTGAACAATATGAAAATCACTTGTGGCTGCATTTATTTAAGTATAATAGCAGATAAAAGACACCTCCACTGCATTATCTCCCAGTTCTCCTTATATATATGGTATAATATGGTTTGAAGTGGTCACCTGTAAAGTGAAGTAAAGTATATGTTATTTGTGGTGGATGGGCAAAATCTGGGTTTGAGCTTATTGTGTAGGAAAAGAAAAATTCTTTATTCCCTAACATTCATATTATCATGACTTTAAAAGGATTATTCAGGATCAGCATACGTTCAATTTTACAGTTCATAGTTTAAAAGCATTAAAGTTCATTTTTAGGGAAACCACATACAACAAATAGCTTCCATTTTGGATGAAGGTGAGGGACTTTCTGGATTTTACCGTGTCTCTAGAAAGTTCCTTGTTTCCCTTAACTTACTGTCAGTCCATGCGTTTCCATGCAGTTAGGCCAACACACTTTAGAGCTGCACTACAGAGAAAATCTACAGATACAGCAGATCTACAGAAACATGTCTGTCACTCTCATGTCGACTGAAGCAAATATCTTGTAAAATATACGCAGTGTGCTTTAATAGACAGTTGGGAGTCGCAGGTGTCCAGTACTTTGGCTGGTTGGTGTTACAAGAGTGAGTTTGTGCTGACAGATTGTAAGCAGATGTCTTGGTCTCTGCAGCACAGCGTAGAAATGGATTCACTGGAAAGAACCACAGTGAAGACAAAGCTGCATCTTTAGTCACACTT
Source organism: Seriola dumerili (assembly GCF_002260705.1). Taxonomy (NCBI): domain Eukaryota; kingdom Metazoa; phylum Chordata; class Actinopteri; order Carangiformes; family Carangidae; genus Seriola; species Seriola dumerili. Next base: position 8,885,950 of record NW_019174393.1, read on the forward strand.
TTCAATGTGTGTGTGTGTGTGTGTGTGTGTGTGTGTGTGTGTGTGTTTGTGTGTGTGGTCCCATGAAAAGAGCAAACTCCCGCGGACCATGGATAATGCATTTTTACACCTTTCTTATTAGTCACAGTGTGTGTTTTTAAGTGTGTGTGTGTGAGAGACAGGCGGAGAGAAAGAGGTGAGGGAGCGAGAGGAGAGAGTGTTTTTTAGGAGAAAAAAGTGAGCGAGAAAAAGGGGGAAATGTGTCAAGAACAGATCCTCATTCTGTCATGCAGTAGTCCCACCTGCCCCCTCTCTCTCTCTCTCTCTCTCTCTTTCTCCATCTGTTCTTCTTACTGCCTTTGTCTCTCAACCTCCCTCTCCCGCTACTCCTTCCCTCCCTCTCTCCATTCCTCTCCCCCTTCACGTCTCTTTGATTTGTTTTCCCTCCAAATCCTCCAGTTATTTTATTCCCTTCCCTGTCAGTGCTGTTTCTTTCTCTCTCTCTCTCTGTCTCTGTGTGTGTGTGTGTGTGTGTGAGCGTGTAAGCCTTCTCGCTGTCTTTCTTTAAGCCTCTCTGATGTACAACAGCTCCTTGAGGGGAGCTTTTCTCTCTCTCTCAAACACACACACACACACACACACACACACACACACACACACACACACACACACACAGACTTATCCTGTGCACCAGCTTTAACCTATTTCCCTAACACTCTCTCTCTCGCTCTCTCTCATTTTTTCCAATTCTCTCTGATGGTCTCTCAGCCCTTCGTCTCTCTCCATACTAAATCATTCATGTCCAGTGTCTCTGACCCACTTCCACTATAGGTTAGCACACACACACAGACAGCTTTCAAAACGATCTCACCCAGAAACCCTGCTGTTCTCAGTGTGTTGTCGTACATTATACACTGGGCCACTTTAATCTAAGGAGCATCAGTCAAAGATGAAACAAAGTTCCTACCAAATCAGGAGCTGGCTGCGGTCCGACAGTATGCAAATCAGCCTTCTCTTTTTTTTTTTTTTACAGTCATGATAAACAAGTAACGTTTCCACATCAATAAACACATTTTGGTTTTTGGCGTTGAATAAAAGCCTTGAGGGCATTTTTAACTGTAATTACCGATAATAATTTTACCATTACTCCGTGTTTTGAAAATACCATTATCCCTTTGATGTGTGTAATGTAGCCCTCAAGAACAATTTTAACGTTTCGAATGCACATAACAACTGCGGTAGGTGTCGATCATTTTCTCCAATAACTGCTGTTATAATCTAGTGAAGTGAAACTTTGTGTTGGCGCATTTGCAGGAGAGAGAGCGGCGGTAAATGGTTTACTATAAACCAAGGCTTTATTGGCTATCTGCTTTGATGCTGCACACATGGCAGGCCAGCACTAACAAATGCTTCATAAAACCTGCTCTGATCGGTGTATTCATTGCACTCTTTTTCTCTTGTAGGTCTATAAACCCATGCATGCACGTCTGCATGTGTGTGTGTGTGTGTGTGTGTATGTATGTGTGTGTGTATGCACATGTGAGTGTGTGTGTTAAAAGACTTTTAAAGAGAGGCCCCCAGCTTCATTCTTCTCGCTATGTTTCTTCTTCTGTACCTTTTTCTTTCTTACTGCTCACGATTTAGAGCTGTGAGGCATAGCAGCAGTTCACACCTCAAACATATGTGCGTGTGCGTGTGTGTGCATGTTACACAGAGTGTGTGAGAGTTGGCTCAGAGCAGATGAGAATAGGAGGCCCAGTACATGCTGGTTGTCTGCCCCAGGACAGAAGCTGTCAGCTGGGAGAGAAATACTACTCTGAGGGGCCCTACTCTTGAGACACATAAACTAAACTAGTAGCTCTGTGTGTGTGTGTGTGTGTGTGTGTGTGTGTGTGTGTGTGTGTGTGTGTGTGTGTGTGTGTGTGTGTGAGAGAGAGAAAAAGATAAAGAGGCATAAACAGAAGGAGGAATTAGAAATGGTTTAATTTAATATTCACGCGTACAAGTAGGTTATGCTGAGTCATGAACACCAGTCATAGAAGTGTATGTGTGTGTGTGTGTGCGTGTGTGTGTGTGTGTGTGTGAGGTCTCTCAACCGAACGCCACCTGATTATCTGGCAGCAGACTGACAGAAAGGAAACGAAAGAGAAAGAGTGAAAAGAAAGATAAAAGAAAGACAGGAAAGAGACTGGCAGAAGAAAAGAATCGATCAGTTCCTCCTGCTCCTCTCTCGATCACAGATGTCTCCAGTCCATATTTCTGTGCTACCTCTGTATGTGTGTGTATGTGCATATATGTGTGTGTGCCTCCAGGCAGCATTAGCTACCACCGAGAGCCAGATGTGCCCTCCTGTACCCCATTCGTCTCTCACCTCTCCTCTGCTCGTTTCTCTTTTTAAAATCACACCTTTTCTTATAATTCACTTTCTCCTTTTCATTTTTCGCCTTTTTAAGTAAAAAACTAAATCTACAAATGTTCTTAATGGTGGAAAACATGTTATAATCAGCTGTAATATCAAGTGCATACACAACAAGCTCAGTGGGAGACTGTGCTTGATTACCATGTACTCTCCATCTTGTTGATCTTCTGGACACACTCGCAGGTGTTCCTGGTTTTTTATATATCATTCACCTCCCCCAGGTGACCCAGTCGAGGCTGAACCGACCTCAGCTTGCAGCCAGGTGGCCACCCCTAACTCTCCACTGCAGTCATCTTTTAAACCAACATCTATCTTGAGGTTCCTTTTACATCTTGAATGCCTCTTCGGTGGTGACCAATCAGCACCTTATACTTTAAAGTTTTCTGTCAGAGGTGATATTTAAGGTCATCTTGAAGGTGGCTCACAGCACAAGGACTGAGTCTAGTTTTCAGGTCTCTCCGAGCCCTAAAATTGTGATCACTTACCCTGGAAGACCCATCAGCTTCTTCTGTCTAGTTCCAGAGCAAATGGCTTTTGTGATGAATCAAAGGATTTGGTATGTTAGAGCATCATTAACTAACAGAAAAAATTTGCCCTTAGAGACTGATCAACCACAGCAAAATAGAAAACAAAAGTAAGCTTGATATTAAATCAAATCAAAGAGTGCAAATGCAGCCTGACTTTTGACTATCACTGTATTATTGCTGTTATAACAAATGTTCTTCACTGTCATTTTTATTCCTGACTCCTCACACCTTTTTGATCTTCTGATTTGGACACTTAGACCTGCCCTGTACAGATCGTATGATGTGAGGGAGGGCACATCCAGTCTCCTTTAACTGCTGCATAAATCCAATAAATAAGTATCATTTGAGTTTGTGAAACTCATTCTGTCTGCTTTTGTTTAAAGCAGACCAAAGCTCACATAACTCATGATTATAGTAAATATAATTATCACATTTTTCGAAATCCCCTGTCGCCAGACAAGTGAATGTGCTGATTTTACTCGCCTCAAAACTCGCTCATTTTCTCAAAATTGGTCAGAAAGGCTCGAGTTGGTTTTGGAAAAACCTTCCTCAAAGTCTATATAACATTCAAAAGTTTTAACAAGTCTTAAATATGGTTCTCTGAAGACAAACGTGCAGTGTGTGAAACCTCCCTTCACAGAAATGAGGTCGAGCTTGACACGCATCACGTCCTACAGGGGTTAAAGAGTAAACTCTGGCGTCCTACAAGCAGCCTCCTGTGTAACCAGAGCAGACAGTGTCACAGAAAACAATGGGGGGCTGCTTTGTTCAGTCGGAAACAGAGAGCAGAGAGAGGGGATTATTTCTAAAATAGCTCTGTGTTTGTCTTAGACAGAGACTGGCCAGTGTCACACTGGACTGAATCTACTTTACACACATGTACAGGGACACACTTCAGTTTTACACATACAAATGCTCAGAAATAAGCCTTGAATACACACAGACAACCTGTGAACATGCACACACACACGAAATACACATAAGTACATCCTTATAAGCACATAGACACCTACTGAAACACATGCTATCATAACACAGACTTACAGCTATCGCTTGAACACACACACACACACACACACACACACACACACTGTAGATTGCAGTAAAGGGTGACAGCATGAAAGAGATAACGCAGCACACACTGGAAGCTGCTTTAGTGTGTGTGCGTGCATGTGTGTGTGTGTGTGTGTGTCTGTGTGTGTGTGTGTAGAAATATGTGAGTGATCTAAGACCAGGCATTAGTGTTTCTGATAAAGCGAGGGGCCTTAAGTGGTTTTAGGAAGGAGAGAGCCTCTGCGCCGTGTGTGTGTGTGTGTGTCTGTGTGCGTGTGTGTTGGGGTTCGGGGTCAGGTGCCTGGTACGTTTGTCTGTTTCTGCTTTCTGTCTGCCTTGTCGCCGCGGCGATGACATCATGGCACACGACTGCCGAGTGACGGAAAGAATTCCCCCCGTCTTCTTTACAGACGGCGAGAGAGAAGAGGTGGAGTAGATGGAGCGAGTAACGGAGGACGGGGGAAGAGGAAGAGATGAGAATTGCAGGGTGGGCGAGAGATACTGATAGAGAATGGGTGAGAGAGAGGCTGAAAGTGAGTGGGAAGTGGGAAGAGAATATAAGAGTAGATGGAAACTTGTTAAATTTTGAATAACCTGTGAGATGTTCATACAGTATAAATGCGTAGCTGTTTTACTACTCACCTCCATTACCACCTGTATGAAATGCTACTCAGCCTTCTATGAACTTTTACAGTGACTTGTCTTGGAGTGTGTCGCTGGTTGGATCCTGCGTTTTCCACTGGAGCCCCCTTCCTCAGTGCCCGAGCTGCACACTCACAGTACTCTCACTGAAATAAATGAGGAGGCTGCATCCTAGTGATACGTTGCTTCTGTTTGGTCTGCATGCAAGCTAACAGCAAACGCCATGGCTGAACAATTAAAGAGGTTGAACAAATTTGATCATCACAATGTGTTCAACACAAATGTGTACACACAAAGTGAAGTACTTTCTAGGATGTGCAGCACATAACAATATTTAAGACAAAAGATGCTGCCAAAATAAGGGAATATGAGAGATAACCTCTTTAACAAGCTTTTATTCTTCGCTTACTGTTAGTAGACCTTCCTTTATCCTACTTTACTTTCCATATTGCTACAGAGAGAGAAGACTTGAAAGGAAAGTTACAGATCTAAGGCTGAGTATCCACTGGGAACCTTTCCTCCTCACAGCGCTGGCTTCCTTGTCTTTGTTATTTTCAAACTGTGAGGACACACTGCCAGCACCGTTGAGAGCATACCGTGTTTTAAAGTGCCCTCTGACAGTAAAGTTATCTAAAGATTTAGCAAAGGAGTGCTGCACTTGAAGCAGTTTTTTAAATGATCACATAGCAACAGCAGTAGCCACAACCAGCACTTGTCATAAGAAGACCAAGCAGAGAGTGTGTTCAAAGTGTTTGCCTGTGTGTGTGTGTGTGTGTGTGTGTGTGTGTGTTAAACAGAGATGAAGGGAGTGTCATAGTGAGGCCCAGAGTGAGACGAGTGCATCTGGAATAAATATCATTTTATCACCGGGGTTTATAAGCGCCATGTGCTGGCAGGTAACTCTCAGATATGGTATAAAACTAGACGCACTGTTAGCTTTAACAAGACTAATGTTCCATTAGCCTCTCTGTGTGTTGTGTGTGTGTGTGTGTGTGTGTGTGTGTGTGTGTGTGCGCGCGCACCAGTGTTTGTATGAAAAAGAAAAGGAAAGACTGTGACAGTGTTCCAGTGTCTTGCAATCTGGAAGAAAGGAAATGTTCTATCTGATGACGTCCAAGAGCTCATGGGATGATTACATCTATGTGAGGTATTGCAGAGGTTTTGGTTTGGTGCTGGCAATCAAACTCAGCTATTATATTGGCACTGGTACCAAAACATTTCAACATTTTTATGAGTGCAAGATTGTCATCTTTTGTTTAGTTTTCAGTCAGCACTTCTTCAATGTTTAGTCACAAAATACCATAAATACCATGAATGCTTTTTGGTTTTCCTTCTTTAGTGTTGTAAAAAATACATTTCTCCAATATATCACCAAATATATGATTTCTCGACAAATGATAGGAATATGAAGGTATATTATGATGTCATACAATATACAGTAAATATACAGTATCATTAATATCTCAAAATAAAAATGTTCAGAAATAAGCAATGAGAAAATGTGACAGTGACCAGACTTCCTCAAGGAGTCGACCAACCCAACCCACTTAACTCCCACAACTGCCCCTGACAAGATTGCCGCAGTACAGATGCATGATGGGACACTTGCACACTGACAGTATGGTCAGTGAGGCTGCCCAAAGAATTTGTGGGTCTTCACACAGTCATAACATGTAATCTGTCTTCGTTTAGATGCTCTCATTCCTCACTGCACCACTGTATCTGTGTGTGTGTGTGTGTGTGTGTGTGTGTGTGTGAGAGAGAGAGAGAGAGAGAGAGAGAGAGAAAGAAACTTGTGTCTTGAGTAAAGACAGAAAGTGAAATGGCATGTAAAAAATGTAAATTAAATATGCCTCTGTCCGTGTCAGTGTGTATCGGGATAATTGTATGTCTGTGTGTGCATATATCTTCATACATGCTTATATGTAGGTACAGTAATGGAGTTGGTGGGAAATGTGGCCTCCTTTGCTCTGATTTTCTTTCTTTTCTTTTATTTATCTTCTTTTCTCTTGACTTTAAAATTGTTATCCAGAAACTGAAGCTTTATCTGTGTGTGTATGTAAGAAGCAACATTCAGAGATACATGCAAAGATGGAATATATCTGTTTATTCATATGTAAGAGTTTGCATTGTTGTGTGTGTGTGTGTGTGTGTGTGTGTGTGTGTGTGTGTGT
>NW_019174393.1:8892903-8960403 GCF_002260705.1 Seriola dumerili
TGTGTGTGTGTGTGTGTGTGTGTGTGTGTGTGTGTGTGTGTGTGTGTGTGTGTGTGTGTGCGTATGTGTGTGTGCGTATGTGTGTGGCCGATCTTTGAGCCCTGTGGCATTGTGGAGAAAAACGTTGTGATTTAGATTCTCTCTGGAAACGGTCAGAATTCCGAGAATTCGGAGCTTGGGTGTCCTGAGAGACGGCTGAGCCAGATCTGTGGCTGATGGGATAGATGGGATGCGGCTTGTTGCTTCCCGACCACATGGAATGCTATCTGTCTGTCAGCCCGACCGTCCAGACAGGGGGACGAGATAGAGTGAGACAAGAGGGATGGAAACAAAGATAGACGAAAGAGTAGTGTGGAAACAGTGAGCCAGAGGCATTTATACAAGTGCGTGTGCTCATGTAGTTAAATAAAGTGAAAGGTAGTTGAACATGTGTGCTATCAGTACTTTGTGACTTGTGAATCATTCCTTCAGCACCGAGTTATAGGCCTAAAGCCACCACTTTGGCAATACACATTCTGTTGAAGTGTCCATGAGAAAGACACTGACTCTCTGCATGCTCCCTGCTCCTATAACCAAGAGACTATTAGAGGGAGATGTGTGTAATTCTTCCTGCAGAAAGTCAAAGTGACTCTTTTTTTTGACATTTTTCCTTTATTGGATAGTTGGTAGTGTGGAGAGAAACAAGGGAAAAAGAGGAAGATTGAGCATAAAGGTCCCCACCATAAATGAACTGGGGACATCATGATTACATGGTGTGCATCACACTTGACCACCAGCAAGCCCCATATTTTTGCAAAAATACAACAATTCCATCCTTCTAAATCACAACGTGGTGCTCCAATTAAAGAGGACGTCCCTACACTTATTGACATGCCATGGGTTCACCATAACATTAAAGTACACCCAAATTGATATCCAGCCATGCAGATAGTTTTGGTTTCCTTTGTCCAGATTTTCGTCTCCACCCCAAAACAAGGGAGGTGACAGGAAGTTTGTTGGGGAACAGGCAGAAATCTCAAGAGGCAAATATCCTAAAACTGAGGCAAATAAATCCAAAACTATGCGTATGGCTAGATGTGACTAGATGTAAGTGGATAAAGGTGTTTTTTTGTTGTTGTTTACATCACAATATCCGTCTTAAAAGTTCAGTTTGTTCCCACTACAGTTAATATCATCTGCACGCAACATCACAAAGTGCTCCTTCAATTAAGCCAAATTACTTGTTAATTTCTAAAAGCAGTTCTAATCAAATTAGCTCATTTTAAAGTGTGATTGTTCTTTGTGCAGGCAAGAGGCGCTGCTGGCTGCTATTAGTGAGAAAGACGCCAACATCGCCCTGCTAGAGCTCTCCTCATCCAAGAAGAAGAAAACCCAGGAGGAGGTGGCCGCTCTGAAGAGGGAGAAGGACAGTCTGGTCCAGCAGCTCAAACAGCAGGTACGTCTAGCGTGCAGACACTAACACTCACATCCTGACACCCAGGCAGACATCTGGAAGGTTTTTTTGTTCAGTTATTAAAATGAGAGGAGCAGAGCGTGAGAAGAAAGAGTAAGAAATCAGAGAGAGAGAGAGAGAGAGCACAGGTGAAGTGGCAGTGATGAGGGGAGCAAAGAAAACAAGAGATGTTGAGAGAAACTGAGTTCAGATGTGACCACAGTCCTCCGACCACCAACGGTAAATTTAGGATTAACTCACCCCTCCTACACTCACCACACATACACAAACACACACAGAGTTCAAACCCTCTACAAATCTCTGGTGACAACTCTTTCATATGAATTAGTATTTATTTTAATTCTCTGTCCGCATGCTGTGTACACAAACACACACACACACACACACGCACAGACACACACACCCACATAACCCTACACGTCACTTCGCTGGTATGGATACACTTCCACAGAGTTCAAGCACACAAATATGTACACAGACACCCCGATATGTACACACTCACTCAGGCCAAAGGCAAGGATATAAACATGACCAAATGCCTCTGTGGTTCCACACAGAGGACTATTCACACACACACACACACACACACACACACACACACACACACTCAGACACAGTAAAGGTTCTCGTGGGTCTAGTGAACTAACCAACCCCTTAGTGGATGAGCCTTCTGGGAGTTTGGTGGATTTCTTCTTCACTGTTCTCCCCTCTGTGCTTCTGTCTGTCTACCATGTTTCTTCTAACCATCTGTTCATCCCTGATGCACATAACATGTACACGTTTTAAACACATGCATTTATAGTAGTTCGTATTGTTACTATAGCAACATTTAAGACTCGCAGGACATGTGACCTTAGCTTATGGGACAGTGTTAAACCCCTGCTACATGCACTTCTATTTCTACGTACTTGGGACCAGCAGCCACACACACACACACACACACACACACACACACACACACACACACACACACACACACACACACACACGTTGCACAAATCACCGACACATTGACATGATAATGACATGCAGTAAATCAAAACCAAGGAGAGATTGGAGAACTTTATTTTGACTCTGATTTTCCTTGATTCAAACCGTGAAATTTAACCGCTGTTTAGTAATAATAACTTGAGTTTTCATCCTCAAAACAGCTCAGATAGATAACATGTAGCAGCTTTTTCTATTGCAAAACACTTCCACTTATTGAATATTGCCAAAAATCCACTTAATGGATAGAAAAAGCTCAAAAGGATTCAGTGAGATAAATGTGGCACGTGCAGGCAAGAGGAAAATCAGTGTGTGTGCCAAAGAGCATTTGAATGGGTGTTTAAGAGAGAAGTGGGGAGCGTTAGAGAGAGGTTGTGTCAAATGAAGTCATTATAACATGTATCACTCACTAACTCTCTCTTCCTCCCTCATCCCGTCACTGCTCTGTTCATCCTATTTGAAGTCATTTATGACACCTCAGGGTCTCGAAAGTGGTTGCTGACAACACAGAGACTCTACTGTCTGCTGCTACGTGTGTGTGTGTGTGTGGGTGGGTGTCGGTGGGTGTGCTTGCAAGGGTGTGAGCGGTCTTGGTCTCTCTCTCTTTCTTTCTGTGGTGTCATAATTTTCAGTCCCTCAATGATGGATCACAGCCGAGACTTCCTCAATATTCCCGTGTGTGTGTCTGTGATAGAGAGAGTGCGTGTGTGTGTAACCATCCGGGGAGCTGAGGCCGGTGTAGTATTTTTAGATCGCTCCTTCAGAGTGACATATACACATACTTTGTCACCGATAACCTGCCTGGCAGACGGACACAGGCAGAGTTGCGGTATGAAATAAATAGTGAATATAAATCAGTGATGATTGATTTGGTGAGCAGTAGACTCCAGTTGCCACCAAATATGGCAACTGTAAACAGAAAGCAGTATTTTTGGATCGGTATGGTCTAGCAAGCTTAATTTGTGTTCATCTTTGGCTCTGCAGTCTCATGAATTTGGGTCACTTGTATCTGTGTTATGGACAATCCACACTGGGAGTATTGAAGGTAATCACGTGTCGGTCAGTCAAAGGTCAGACTGAGTGTTTTCTTTGTTTTTTTGAATGGATGGATGCATGGCTGCTGCTTAAATGCTGATGACGTCTCAGGTCTGGTCTGAATTTGAGTTCAAAACTGGATTGTAACCTATACCGCACAGCCAAAGCACCACACTCCAGAGCAGGATCAGACCGAAGCGTAAAATCAGTCTGATTGATTAAAATTCAGTTCTCTGGGAACTGAGACAAGGACTGTTCTGGACAAATATGTCATTAATTGCAAGTATTAAAGAGAACAGGAGGCTAAACTTGAATCACCAGAGTGCAAGTACTGTAGGGCTGTTTGTAGGGTGATGCAGTTAAAACATGCAATCAGATTTACTAAATATTTGTAACGGTGTATAAGTACAGTACTTTGTTGTGCTCCGCACAATAACATGACATACATGACCACATCAGAAGAGAGTGATAAATGGATGGATACATAAAAAACACACCTGCAGAATATGTGTGACCATCAACATGTTTCCTGCATGTTGGCCTTTGACCCTCAACTGCAGTTGAGGCAAGAGGCTGTAGATCAAGTTGACCTCAGCTCTCCTCACTCTCTGCTCCCCCTGTCTCTCTCTCAGTCAACTTTCTCTTCACTTTTATTCTTATTTTTATTTTCCTCAGCAGCATGGTGTAGAGACAGAGACTTAAACAGTGAGAGAAAGACAAACATTGTGTTGAAGTGTGTGAAAGCAAAGAGAAGAGGGAGTGACTGTAATATTTTATGAAATGGAACAAGTGAAAGAAGAAGGGGGAGGTAAAAACTATGCTACCCCTCCCACAGCAGACACATGCGGTTAACATTTACAGGTGGTGTATGTGTGGCTGTGGCCTTGGCCATGGAGCCCCACCAGTGTGGCTTAGGCCTGGCTCTAATATGGGCATTTTTAAAAGAGTCTGGCTCTCCATATCAGTGGTCATGGTATTTTCCACATTAATGGTTAGGTGTTGTTTTTGACCAGTTCTAAAAAAAAAAACATTGCAGAAAAACCCCAAAAAATCAAAAAAGACAGGGAACAGTAAACTAGCACTTAATCAAAAATCCAAAAAACATTTTCAAATATCTGCAGTAAAATAAAGCCAGAATTGTGTGGATACAATACCTTCAGCCACTTGCCAACCGCTGCATTTGTGAGGGGATTTTTCTTGCCTTCAGGGCAGAAGCCTCAGTCAAAATGATATAAAATTCTCTTTTATTCACCAGAGAATTAGTTATTTCCCAGATGATATGCATGTGCATGAAATTTTTAAAACCTCCAGAAAAAAAAAAAAAAATTTATATTGTTTCTCTTTTAGAGTCATAGGGATTTTATTCGTTGGTCTTTCTCGGTTCGTCATTATTTGTAATCATCGTGACCTCTCCCATTACTGACAAAAGTGAAGAAATCTGGGTCTAATCTAATTTAGTGCTCCACAGAGATTTATCAAAATGAAATAAGTCCCCTCAGTGCTAAACTCTGACACTTTTCATTGTCATTTGTAATTTTCCACTTATCAACAACTTTCTCTTCTTGACAGAGAAACAGGGAAAAAAACCTAATCTAATTTTTTATCATGATGATGTAGTTCTTGTCCAACCATGACTCAGCAATTTCTCATTATTGATAATTGCATAGATATTAACAAAGGTTCTTCTTTCACCACTGGAGGAAAAGACGAAACAATAATCTAATCTAATATTCCTCAGAGCCTTATCACGATGAAATTATTTTCTTCTGAGCATGACTCAGCAGTTTTTTCCCCATCATTTTACCCCACGTTCATTTGTTTCTCATTCTCTACATTGTCAGCGGGTTACAGCAGAGCCACAGGAAGGATAGATGGAAAGGAGAAGAGGAGGAAGGGAACAATGAGGGAGGAGGAGGAGTGAAATAATGGTGTGATGATTAGATTAAGTGAGAGAAATACTTGGCACAGAAACAAGTGAGCTGAGGTCAGCATTCCTGACAATTAGAGAAAAGGGGGAGATGTAAAGAACGGCCAGAGAGGAGAATTAGGATGAGACAGAGAGAGGAGGACTGAGGCGAAAAAAGAAGAGGCGTTAATTTCTTCCTTTACTTCAGTTCTCTTTGTTCTTCTCTCCTCTCTCTTTTCCGCTCACCTTCACCCTGCCCCCACCTTTTACCACTTTCCTCCTTGCACAACTCTTCCTCTACTCTTTTCCCCACCTCCTCCTTTTTGTCTACGCTCTTATTCTATAATTCATGATTTTTTTTTGGGGGGGGGGGGGGGTGTTTTGGGTTCAGAATAACACATGGATAGAATGCAGACAAGAGAATAGAGAAAGACAGAGGAAGTATTAAAGCCTGGTTATACTGGAAAGAGGCAGCAAAATTAATCTGTGTTTTAAATACTGTAGACAAAATAACCACTATCTCATTTCATTCAATAAAGACTTTTATTAAAGAGATTAAAATAAAACTCTTTGATCTAACGAGCTTGCGAACTGCTTCCTAACTGTTGATTTGTAAGGTTATTAGCTTCGTCGCTAACAGAGCAATAAGGCCAGACAGCTATTCAAAACATGTATTTATAGGTGCTACCAATGATTACTCTTTATTAACTGTTTGTAAACCATGACTCTTTCGTGTAGTTTTTACTCCATCAGAAGATGGTTAGATCAAAATGGATGGTGACACACAAATAACAAGTTACAATATCTTCCTCCATTTTGTTCCCCCAAAGGTCAAAACTGTAACGACAGCTTTTCATTGATCAACTGTGCTTAATTTTGTGAGTTCACCAAAGCTGAACTCAAAAGATTTCATGTAATTATTCCAATCCAAATTTATTTACTCAAGCGCATCCACTAATTGTTGCCATTAGATTGGACTGAATCATTTTCCCCATAAAATTTCACTATTTTAGATGTGGATGTGAGAAAGATTTTGATATTTATGTTATCGGTTTCAATTCTTGATGCCAAACCTTTGTTGCAGTTGGTTTTCAGATAACAAGAAGGCTGTCAGTACAAAATGAAGAGGGCAAGAAGAACAGTGGGGGAAAAATAAGGAGAAACACCACAATCAAAAACCTAGACAAAATTGACTACAATACAAAAGAAACCAGTGAACTAAAGAGAGAACAATGAGAAGGGGGGAGCAAAGGGGAAGATATGGAAATGAGGACATGTTGCAGAGAGAAGGATGGAAAAGAGCTGGAGAGAGAATTAGTCATGGATACAAGGGCATGTTAAGGAGCTCAAAAGTCAAAGTGAGAGAGAAGAAATTAAATACTGAGTCTGTAAAGAAAAGAGAGTTAAAATCAACATGAAAAAAACTTATCATTAAAGAAAGGGAGGGAGGGAGACAAAGGAACAGGATGTTAGGTACTTCTTGTTATAGGACGGAGAGACTTAATCATAGAGAGTACTGAGTATGAGAGTGCAGAGAGATAAAGACGGGAAGAGGGAGAAGGGAGGAACTTTGAGGATTATTTAAATACAGAAAGCTCTGAGATGAAGAGAAAGAGAGAAGGGGACAAAAACTGTGTTTGCAGAAGGGTTGAGAGATTTGAATGTAGAAAGGCCATGAGAGATCAGAGATCAGACAGCCTCTCGACACAGCTTATCCTCTTGGGGGTGTAAAGAGGGGGAGTAAAGAGTTTTGTTTTAAACAGAAGCCTGGCCTAATGTTGTGCTATATATGTTGCCACAAAACCAGGAAGTCTGTGGCTGTAGTGGTAAATCATTTTCTGTCTACCAGCATCAAAAACCCATTTGTCTTGAACAGGAGACATTAGTGTTTCCATTATGCTTTATAAAGTGTGACTTGCTAGGGGTCTTTGGAGCATGACTTATATTGGCCGGTGTAGATAGAAGCTTTTCAATTGTTTCTGTGGCCCGGCTAGCTCAGTCGGTAGAGCATGAGACTCTTAATCTCAGGGTCGTGGGTTCGAGCCCCACGTTGGGCGCTGCTGTTTTCCCCCAGGTGTACACATTGCTAATTCAGTGCTGTCTATATAGTGTCCACTGTAACGTAATCCCATCAGTGGGTGTTGTAGTGTGATTTGAACTGATGGCTCTGTCAACTACAGAATGCCGGCTCAGGTCTTTCAGGACACATTGCCTGCTCTCACATAAACCCTGTAAACGTGTCCCCTTTAATGCAGAGATCCCGCTACATTGCCATTAAGAGGATCCCTCATTATGCTGCCTTTATTTGCTGACACCGAACCAAACAAGCCGCCATATTGCCACCCCCATGTGTGATCTTAGATATCCTGTCCCACCGGCTCTTGTACCACAGTCAAAAGCAAACCAGTGTGGTAACCCTGGGTTACCTTCCTGCTCTGTAGTACAGGCGTAGTAGAGGCCTCTAGTTGACTCTTTACTGTTACTGTACTTCTGAAGTGTCTTTTGTGAGTTTTGCACAGCCCGGCTAGCTCAGTCGGTAGAGCATGAGACTCTTAATCTCAGGGTCGTGGGTTCGAGCCCCACGTTGGGCGTAGCTCTTTTGAGCAACTGCTTGGACTGTCAGTCAACAGTCCCAAGGGGCACCTCCCTTCCCAACACCTCTAACACCCTAACATGCCTAACTAGCATTTGCTATGCACTTTCGGTGCACTTCTTTACCTGATCTCCTTGCACTTACTGAATAGATGTAGCCTACTTGTACTTACACTACGGTCTCCTACTGCCCTGAAGCTTTGATGTCCCTCACTTGTAAGTCGTTTTGCATAAAAGCATCTGCTAAATGAGTAAATGTAAGTGGAGTAAATGTAACAACTGTTCAATCACTCAGCTATGATTCAGACTGAAACTACCCTTGCAAGAAAACACTGCAGCAATTAACAGAGTGCCAGTCAAACCTTGAAAGATGAAAAATAATGTAGAGCCAGTCAAACCTTGACATGACTAGCTTCAGGTACAGATAAGACAAAGACATGCAATCCAGGAAGACTGGTTTGAGTAGCAGATCTACAAGTGTGAAGGCTTTTTAAATGCTAAAACACTTTAGCAGAAAACACTTTGATACTACCATGAGACAGGATTTTACAACAATAATTATGATATATTTCATTGTGACAATTAGAGTACTATACAACTGCATTAATGTTACAACATAATCTACCAGGAATGTACATGTTGTATTTTTTATTCATTTATTGTATTGACAGCTGAAAATGGTCCAGCAAAACTTGAGTAAGGTTCAATTTTTTATGACATGTATTTTCTGCTTCTGCACAGCCCGGCTAGCTCAGTCGGTAGAGCATGAGACTCTTAATCTCAGGGTCGTGGGTTCGAGCCCCACGTTGGGCGTTGTAACTTTTCAGCTGTGGACTCTGGCTACTTGGGTATTTACCCTCTATAATAGTGTCCACTGTAATGTAATCCCGCCAGTGGGTGTTGTAGTGTCTGCCAAGGAGTGGAGGGAGAAGAGTCACACTCAGAAACCCAACTCCCGCCCCTAGCCTGTTATAGTAACAGACCCATCCCTGAGTGTGAAGGCTTGTTTGACACCAAAACACTTTCTTTGTGGCCATAGCTACCCCAGCTAATTAAGTCAGTAATGATGAGACTCTTAATCTCACGGTCATGGGATAAAGCACCATGTTAGGTGCAGATGATTTGAACTGATGGCTCCGGCAATAAAGGTGAACACTGACCTGTAAATGTGCATGCAGAAGCATGAGCCTGGGCAAATAAAATCCATAAAGTAAATTTCAAAACCTTGGTAGTTGGCTGGTGGTAATGGAATAACCATGATCTGTCACAGTATAACATCACATTCTGTGTTCAGTGTACAACATGGTGCTCCAGACATTGTATGAAGCTGATTTTATTATATACTGGACAACTATCTCTGCCATCCTCATGCTGAAGAGTTTGTGAGACCCTGCAACACAGGTTGAAGTATGAACTTTGACTTCAAGCAGAACAAAGGTGCACCCATGCTTTTGTTCTGAAATATTAACTGGACATTCTTTCAAAGTAAAAATATTTTCTGACTGACTTAATAATAGTTTGAAGAACATGCAAGAAACACTCATGTGCATTGGAAAAATAATTTGTGGACTAGACAATCACTGCATTATTTAAATGGCTGTGATTTACATGCTGAAGGACGTTGTGGAGAAGAGAGGAAGCGACAGAGACAAATAAACATGACTGTCTACAGGTGCAGTGGGGACTCCACATTCTGTACTTATATGGTTTCAAGATGAACTGTTTACTTTCCATGTTTGTTTTAAATATACATGTGTATTTATTCTAAAGCTGCCTTTAGAAAATGAGGAAATGAATAATGTGTGTGTGGTGGAGACTCTCTTCAACTTGACTTATGTACATACAGTAGACACACACGCACACACACACACACACACACACACACACACGCTTATGAAACGTGTTTTTAGCACCACCATCTCCTGCTCACACACACACACACACACACACACACACACTTTTAAAAATGCAGTCTTTCATTTAGCTTTCAAACAAACACATATAAAAGTTGCCGTTCACATATTTCTTTCAGTTTCTGTCAAACACACACACAAAACCTCGGTCTGGCCCGCTTAAGCCCCTGTTCCTTGCAGGGCTCAGTGAGAGACTAAGGGGATTTAGATTGTACAAGACAGATTTAGACTGACTCCCTCCCTCACTTTCTCTCTCCCTCCCGCGCTCTTTCCAGGCCTACTGTAGTACTACTGAAGTATAACTATGACATGAGAAACAGATGGAGCGGCAAGAGAGGAAGAGTGAGGAGAGAAAAGGAGAAGAGGATAAAGGGCAGTGTGGAGAAAAAAGGAAATGATGGCAGAGCAAAGAGGAGACAGATGAGAGTGATCGAGCTAAGGAAGACAGAAAAAAATAACGAAAGGACAAAACTCTCCACAGTCTATGTTAATGTGTGTTTTTACATCAAGTGCTTTTCTGTGTGTGTGTGTGTGTGTGATTTGTATGTACAGCACGTGAAGTGATTTACAGGTGTGTGTGTGTGTGTGTGTGTGTGTGTGTGTGTGTGTGTGTGTGTATATGTGTGTATATGTGTGTGCAGCCTAATATTTGTCTAAGTGCTCATGGATCTTTCCCCAAGTGGCAAGTTAACAAGCCTGTTATTTTTCTGCACCAGTTAACAAGCTACACAACAGGTGGCATGTGAAGCCGTGTGAGTGTGAGTGTGTGTGTGTGTGTGTGTGTGTGTGTGTGTGTGTGTGTGTGTGTGTTTGTGCAGTTTGAAATGTGTAAAATACACATTATCGTTACAATTATCAAGCAGAACCAACCCAGCATTTAAAACACAAACACACACTTATAGTCAGGAGTGATATCTTCCTATCATTTTCTTTATTCTTGCTGTCCATTCTTTCTTTCTCCGTCTCTGTCATACACACACACACACACACACACACACACACTCACATGCACAAAATGTGTGTTACTGAAGGCAGAGCTCATGGCGGCCGTCCAAAACTCCCTTCCTCCTCTCTGCAAATTAACTCCTGGAGGAATTCAAGGCGCGGGTTTTCCTCATATCGCGCACACACACACACACACACACACACACACACACACACACACACACATACACACTGCTTTGTGTTTTTTTCTCAAACACAATTGTAATTTGCTTTTGCTGAATCATGTCGAATCAAATCTCACTGTCCTTGATGTGAGATGTCAAATGGATCTAATGGCAGTGGCCTTTTCTCTCTCTCTCTCTCTCTCTCTCTCTCTCTCTCTCTCTCTCTGTAGACTCAAAACCGGATGAAGTTGATGGCGGACAACTACGAGGACGACCACCTAAAGGTCGCCTCTCCAAACTCAGAGCAGCCCAACAATCACAAACCCTCCCCAGACCAGGTGAGAACTCTGCCCAGGACAGTGAGCCTTCAGCTGGGACTAACCTGCATCATCACTCTCATGTGGTGGACAGCATGCTCTACCATAACATTTCTAAAACTGAAAGACAGTGACTTTCTAGTCACATTTCCATCTTGGGGAGTAACGTTTACTTCTTTCTCCAATTAATTATTACTAACAAGTTTAAAATTTTCCAGTATTTCTGTACTTACTTTGTATGACTACAATTTCCTGCGTCACCAAACTAACTTCCTGCTTTCTCCGAACTCACGCTGCGGTTGGAACTAACCAACCAATAGGACGATGAGGAGGGCATTTGGGCCTAGCCAATCACATGCCTTCTTTCTCTCCCTCGGTCCACCATTTTGTACAGAAGGGTGAGCATCTTCTTTATCTGGATGCAATCACGTTTGGATGTGCTCATCGTGTCATTGGTCTTTCGTCATTCTCACTTTTGTTTCCTCCGTGAGTTTGTGGTCGTTCTGGTGTCGTGATTCAGTCATTTTGTTTCTTTTGCTGTTTAATTTTTTTTTATTGTTCAGTTTTTTCCATTCTTTCTAAATTCTACATTCAATCTTGAGACTCTCCGTTTCTCTGCGATTTATCTTCTTCCTTTTGGGTCTTGGGCTCTTTTGGCAAGAATGTGTTTGGCCACAACTGGTTTTCTCTTCTTATCTTTTGTGGTATATAAAAACTGATGCTCAATTAACAGCCTGAACAGGAATACTTCCAACTCTTCTCATGTCTTGAAACATTTGATCAAATATCTATTCTGTTCATTTTCATCTTTACTTTTTGAACTGTTCCTCCTGCTCTCATTTGTGTGTTTTATTTTACTTATTCCTTTCTCCAATTTTTTTCATTCCTTTGATGATCATTCTGGACATCTGCTTCTTTCCAACATTTTTTTGTCCTTTTCCTTGTTAATGTATTGATCCTCCTGTTTGCCTGTGCAGCAGCATCTTTTTCTTATTTGAAACTTCATGTGTTAGTCTTGATGCTTGAGATCATTGCATGATCCTATCATTTCTTCATGTTTGTGATGTTGCATTTGATTTAAGAAAGCTGCTCCAGGTTTTTAGGATAAAAGGTAGGCTTTTTTTCCCTTGACTTTGGGGTGTACTCTTCTTAATTATACTGAAGGGGATTTCAGTATTTTAAAGGCCCAAAGGTCATTAATTGCATATGCGTGACAACCTTCAATTCAAGCAAGAACAAAAAACACACTGCTACAAATCTGTTTTAATAAATCTAATAATGTAGAATGCAATCTGTCTTAGGACAAGAAACTTCTCTTTTCACTCTTCACTCATGTGTTTCCAATGCAATTTAAACATTTTCTTGAATAATACAGTATGTTGACACGAGCGCAGTGTTTCGGATAACCTGATTAAGTCAGTTGCTCCTCTGAAATTCTTGAAACAAGTTTATTCGAAAATAAGTAGACGTTGCTTTAACTTTTAAAAGGATGTAACAATGACAAGTACTGTGAGTTGCACCTCCATTACTAGAAGGGTGTTATTGGTTTGATCCGAAGCGGGACAGTGGAGGTCGGCACCACATATGAGTAGCACATGCTGCTTTTAGTGCAGTTCAGTTCCTCCAGTGGGATTTCCCATTGGGATGCTAAAAGCCCAAAGGTTCACCAGCGGATCTGAGTTTGTCCCTGGTTATTAATTAGCAGTAGCACTTCCCTGCTGAGAGAGACAGGTCGGCCTGGCCAGCACGCACACAACTCACACTCCATCTCTTTTACTCTTGTGTGCTCATGAGTAGCTGCACGCACACATGTACAGATGCTCTCTCTCCTTGGTGTGTGAGGTGGGTAATTCACCATAGCACATTACACCCGAACAGTGAATGACTGTGACTCTTCTTTAAGAGGATCCTGAGCTACAGTTGGAGAATGAAATGCTGCAGCAGAGAAACACAGGAGAACACACGCAGTATTGTTGAGAAGACTTTTATGGTATTTTGCATTTTTAATGGTCTTGAGTGGTATTAGATGCATCAGTTAGAAAGGACAGAGGAGATGTATAATTCAGTGTTTTGGTTTGTGAGGTTTTTCAATATTTTAAAATGACTTGACATGAATGAGTACACAAAGCTCTTACCTTAGAACTAAGTTTTTTTTGTCATTTTTTAACATGACATTAATACTGATGCTGTAGCTTTTTTATGTATTGTTTAGTGTTACTAATAGTATTGTTTTTTTGTTTTTTTTACAAGTATAGGTATTTATTCATAGATTCATCACCAAAATACACATAGAGGACTGGATGCACTTTCAGTCTTATGATAAATATTTAGTGTAACACCTGCTCAGGTTTTTATTACACTCACTGATGATAAAAATAAATACTCAGCATGTGCTGAGTATTAATATTTATATTATCTATTTATATAGAAGAAGAAAAGAAAAAAAATATATATATATAGATGTTTTGTCAATTAAAAACATTTTCAATGACATAAATAGAGAAAAGCAGCAAATTCTCACATTTAAAACTCAAATTATTAATCGATTATGAAAATAGTTGCAAATTAATTTTCTGTGGGTTGGATTAATTGATTAATTGCCTAATTGTTTCACTTAAGAACAATTCTGCCCTGCACAACCATAATCTGGTCTGTCGGTCATTCACTCTTCACTCTATAGTGTAGCACTTGGGAACGAAGTGTCTTGCTGAAGGCTGGTGATGAAGGAGCTCTAAGATTTGTAGGTGTGTGTTTTGAGAGATTATCCACCAGTCAGGTGTTTATTAGTCGCATCACATCAGCAGCCATGGTTCCAGCACTGTCAAAGTGTCCTGAATTGAAATCCTAGCTCCTCTACAGATGCTGCTTCTGGTCAAGTAAATGTATTTGTGCTTGTGTGCAATTGTGTCTCAGAGGGATCTGTGGAGAAACAAAAAATCCTGATTTCACTGTAAAATGTGGCCATAGAAGTTTTTTTTTTTTTTTTTTGAAATGCGGCCAGTCAGTGAGGCCAGCAGAATGTCTCTCTTTGGAGTTGTTTCATAGTACAGTAAGAGTCTGGTAGGCAGTCATGGGAGGCTAATAAAGAGGCACAAACACACACACTCTGATACACACAGTGTCGTACAAAATTATTTCTCCTCTGGGATTGTTTCAGAGTACATTAAGACACTGGAACGCACTGTGGACTCATTAAACACACACACTGCATACATTGACCAGTGCAGGTTGTGTAATGCAATAAAAACACGGAGGCACATACAGACTGTACACCTTAATAAAATCAGTAATTTCAAAGACTTTAAGCTCTGCAAAGACTTTCAGAGGTCAGTGTTTTGTTCATATTTCACATTATCAATGCTTGGGTAGATTCAGACTTATTTTTAAACATTTTTTCTGTTAGTCATTATATAGTTCTTAAAAAGGAAAAGAAAGCACTGGTGTTGTTATTTCTGTCTAAATGTCTTCTTTGTATCGCCATCATTCCTTTCATTCTTTCCCTCTGTTTCTCATTTGTCTTGTATTTGATCCGCGGAGCTCCGCTGCAGGTCTGGAAAGTGTGGACAGTGATTTTTTTTAAAGTTTTTGACAGAATAGTTCAGATTAGAACGTGCTGTGAGAAAGCAGCTGTTGCACATGTGTTGAGTATGTTTTCAGAGCAGTAAAGCTTCATCTTTAAAGAGATGTTTTCACAAATTGTCATATTACACAATAGTTGTGGATAGATAATGTCTTTGTTGCTTGCAACTGTCAGCATACATCAGAGCATACAGCAGCAGAGATGTTTTTAAATGCAGAATATGTAGGATCCAGCCTTTCTCTTTGCCTTTCTTTCCTCCTCCGTCTACCTCCCTCTCTCCTCCAGAGGGAAATGTTCAGTAATGTATTTCGTAATGGTCTGTAACCTGCTGGCAGGTCCTCACTGGAAAATACTGTAACTAGAGCTATTTACAACTCTGATAACGACCTTGCATGAGTGCGCGCGTGTGTGTTTGTGTTTCAGTCACAGTGTCTTTGTGTGTCTGCTGGTACTGTATAGATATATACAGTATATATATTCAGTGTCTGTGTGTATGTTTGTGTGTGAGTGCGTGCGTGTGTGTGTTTTTATGTGAGAAACAAGCCGTTGTGAGCCAGGAAGGTGGCGTAGACACTCATGAACACACCAATGAAGGTGGTCTGGAAAAACACAAAATTACTCCTAGTTTGTGTGTGTGTGTGTGTGTGTGTCTGTGTGTCTGTCTGTCTGTCTGTCTGTCTGTCTGTCTGTGTGTGTCCGTGTGTGTCTGTGTGTCTGTGTAGTGGGGGTGGGGGATGTTGTGTTTGCAGTAAATAAGGTAAGGACTCAGAATCAGATGTGACAGTTACTTTGATTTGCTTTCACTTTACCTTCAACTTTCATTTTTGCTGCAATGCTGCTAGAAACGAGCGCGCAAAAACAGTTTCCTTTTTTCCCACAAAACCACCCACATCTAGTTCTTTTCATTTGTTTGTCAGGATGGTCGAACACATGAAGTTATTGAATAATGAATGTTGGATATATATGTCGAGTTTTATATGTTGTGTTTTATTCAAATATGATCAAAATCTGCCTGTCTGCAACTTTCAGTTTTCGCTGTTTCGGCAGCTGTGGCTGCTTTCGCATTTAGAAAATGTGTTAAAGCTGTGTGTCTGCGATAGATATATCTCCTGTTATCTTGGTTATCACATCAGTCATTATGAATACAACATGCAAGCAGTGAGAGGGCACTTAGCATCAGAGTCAAGAGTACAAGCAATAGTCTTTGACAAGGTGTTCCCATATGTTTCATAAAAATATAAAAAATCTGTGATAAATAGCCACCAAAGCCAAAATAGATGCTGTTTAACCCATGCTTGTGAGTTAATGTGCCATGAAGCATCAGTATGGATACTATGGTTACTGTAGTACACCTTGAACAGTCATTCAGAGCAGTGTTTAAACTGATGAACAAAACTGTGCTTGAGGTGTCCTGACAAACAGTTTTAACAGACACCTGCAAACAATTTCATGATTTCATACTGACAGCCTCTCCTTTCTGTCTGAATTCAATGTATCGAGAATAAAAGTCAACATTACATGAATATTTGCAATTCCTGCAGCTAGATGTTTGGGAGAGAAGCAGATTAATGAGCTGAGATAGAGTCCAGATACGCAGAGAGGGAGAATGATGTTACTGTGCTGAGTGAAAGGATCCTGCCGTCAAAACTCAAGAGTAAGTGTGTGTGTGTCTGTGTGTGTGTGTCAGCGTGTGGGTGTGTGTGTGTGGGTGTGTGTGTGTCTGTGGGTGTGTGTCAGTGTGTGGGTGTGTGTGTCTGTGGGTGTGTGTCAGTGTGTGGGTGTGTGTGTGTCTGTGTATGTGTCAGTGTGTGGGTGTATGGTGAGTGACAATGAGCATGGAGCGCAGGGTGTGGACAGACGCCACTGGGATTAAATATACTTACCAACACACACATACACACACACACTAACAGCCCTCTTAACATGCTTCCTCTGCACTTAAATCTTGCTATTCCCCAAGGAGAATAGTGTGTGTGTCTATGTCTTATCTGTGTGTTTGTGAGTGTGTGTGTATGTGTGTATGAATGTGTCTGTTGGGGGGTCCTGTCCTGCCAAAATGTGTGAGTATCTGTTTTGCTCATCTCACCCTCATTCCCACACTTACACACAGACACACACACATCAGTCATGGCCACAGTAAAACAAATGATGGCTGGTTGTGTGTGTGTGTGTGTGTGTGTGTGTGTGCGTGTGTGTGTGTGTGTGTGTGC
This sequence comes from Seriola dumerili, assembly GCF_002260705.1. Taxonomy (NCBI): domain Eukaryota; kingdom Metazoa; phylum Chordata; class Actinopteri; order Carangiformes; family Carangidae; genus Seriola; species Seriola dumerili. The sequence goes on from NW_019174393.1 coordinate 8,910,006, forward strand.
GTGTGTGTGTGTGTGTGTGTGCGTGTGTGTGTGTGTGTGTGTGCGTGTGTGTGTGTGTGTGTGTGCGTGTGTGTGTGTGTGTGTGTGCGTGTGTGTGTGTGTGTGTGTGCGTGTGTGTGTGTGTGTGTGTGCGTGTGTGTGTGTGTGTGTGTGCGTGTGTGTGTGTGTGTGTGTGCGTGTGTGTGTGTGTGTGTGTGCGTGTGTGTGTGTGTGTGTGTGCGTGTGTGTGTGTGTGTGTGTGCGTGTGTGTGTGTGTGTGGTCATCAGTCCTGGACCAGACCAGTCTTATGACCACATAGTCATTAATAATTTAATAATAATCATTTAATCATTTTAAAATTTATTAAAACAGGCACAAGACTGTGGTTATGGTCTGAGGTGTTACAAATAGTTTTATTAAAAAAATCAGATTTGACCAACTTTCAGCAGCAACCTCACTGAATAATCATGTGAACAAATTACCTAGTTTCCTTTTCCAGGTCAGGAGACACAGAGAGCAGAGAGCAGCAGCTTTCACATCAATCAACAGGTTCCTCAAATAAATACAGGAAATACAAGAAATTTACCAGTGGGGAAATCTGATTACCGACCAACCACATTTAACCAGGGATTTTAAAGTAATTAGACCAAGTAAATGTAAGAACATTATCATTTCTCAATTACATATTTCTTCTAATATTCAGGCTTCTGGTGTGCATGTAAACGCACCAACAGATTAACGTTCTACAACGTTCCATGTCCATTTTCATCTCACCTCAGCCTACATGTCTGCATCAGCCCAGCTCTAATTCTTAGTCTCTATTTACTTGTATATTTGTGCACGTCATGCGAATGCTGTCTCCAAAATCACTCTCTAGTTCCTATATAGTGCACTATATCTACTGTCTGCCATTTTATTTTAACATTCTGTGTGTTGGAACAACCAAAGGTAGTGTCTATGGCCATAGACATTACAGGCTAACAAGCCCACAGTCCATTGTGTCACATTTTATACATGCAAACATTAGTGTTGTGTGACTCTACAGCTATCAGTGTGACACACAATGAGGATTAGTAAGTGTCTGGTGTCTCAGTTTACTGCTCACTATAGATGAAACCTTTGAGTGAGTGATATAGTATAGTATAGTACTGACTGAGACACAGAACAGACTCAGCCAATCATGTGAATAGGAACAGGTGTTTTGCATTGGGGTTAATTAGTTGATTTTTCTACAGATGCACCTGAGTGTTTTTGACCACTTTTTCTGCCATTTCTACCAGAAGGTGTATGTTTGACAGTTTGTTTACCACATCCAGTCTGTACATTGTCAAAATGAACGATTATTTTAAAAACGACTCTCTCTCTCAGAGAGCTTAATTTTCTCTCTCAGGATAAACTGTGTTCCTAACTCATATTCCTTCACGATCATTTAAACAGTTGACATCGGCAGTAGTGGCCTTTTCTTGTTGTTATATTGTGTGTCAATAAAAAAAATCAACATCATTTTTCTGTCCTGCCCTTCCTCCTTCAGATTCTTTCTCCCCTCCTGGATCTCAATCAGAATCGCAGTAAACTGAAGCTGTACATCAGTCACCTGACTTCACTGTGTCAGGAGCGAGACCCAATCATATTGCAGGACTTCGCCCCGCCCCCGGCCTATCACCGCTCTGACTCCGCCTCCTGGCATACGCAGCTGCACAGCATGACGCAGGAACAGGTAGGACACTTGTGTATGTTCTTCTGAAAGATGAGGAGAAAAAAATCATGCAAAATGTGTGTGTGTTTGTGTGTGTACACGTCTTTGCGTTGTGTGAACAAAATTTGGTTGAAACCATCGTTGTGAGGACATTTTGGTTGGTGTTCACAATTAAAGGGTTGTTTGAGGGTCAAGACTTGGTTTTAGGGTTAGAATTAGGTTTAGACGAGGGAAAGCCTTTATGTCAATGAGTGTCCTCACAACTAATATAAGACAAGTATGTGTTAGTGTGTGTGTGTGTGTGTGTGTGTGTGGAGTGAATGTGCTCAATTTTTGAAAAAATGTGGGGGAAAATAACTGAGGACATATTTGTCACTCCTCATTTATCAATTTCTAAAACCAGCCACTGAGTGTGTTTCTGTGTGCTTACTTGTACATACAGAATGTGATGACGTGTGTGAGTTTGTGTGATTATTCTCGCTGTGTGTTTGTGTGTGTGTGTGTGTGTGTGTGTGTGTGTGTGTCTGTAATTGTGTGGATGTGCTTGTAGGAGTAGGGCACACACTGGTCAGCCTGGCAGGTTTTTGGCTCTGCCTCTGACATTATTGAAAAGATTTACTCCAGCGGGTCACCTGACGACAAGCGTCTGGCAGCGGAACAAATACCGTTTCAGACGTTTTCTTTTACAGGGAGTAAACTCTGCTTAAAGCTTTTGGCAGCAGGAGGAGGGTTGGTTCATACACAGAGCAAGGAGGGGAGAGACGAGTGTATTTATTTTACTGTCGAAAGAGTTGTCATCTGAGAGAGGGAGGGGAGAAAAGAGAAGGGAAATGAGGATAGAGAAAGAAAAGGTGAGGCTTAGGGAAAGTCTAAGAAACGCTGGTTAACCTGCTTCGCTGTAGCTCCATTGTCATGGTAACAAATTGTGTTTTCAGATACTGAATATAAACAGTATATTATTAAACTTTTTTCTTTTTTTTTTTGGCCGTCTTTGACTTCCCCTGTCTCTCTCTCTCTCTGTCCTGTTCTCCATATTGAAAACATATCAGGCGATGGTCGCTACATGTGGTATACATTGAAAAACGGTAACTCTAGACACACACACATACTCACAGAGCAATGTGACAGAGTGTGTGGTTAGGGTACAGCAGGACCAGTTTCCTAAATTCCTCATGAAAGCCCTATTGTATGTCTTAATGCTGCACAATGTCTCTGTTTAGCATGAGTGCTTCAGATATGGCGCTGCGTGGTTTGGTGTCACTTTAAATAAACTCTGAATATAGAGAATTAAGTTGTCATTTAATCACTGTGTACATTAAAGGCGCAGAGAAATTCTCTGGGCGACTTTCATGGACAGACAATTACTATACGTATTTTTCATCATCAGCCTGTTTTCACTAAAAGAAAATGCCGACAGTATTCTGCGGTTCAGTGGCCTGGGATCCACATTTTCAAAAGAAAAACATACTCTGAATTAAAACTGATTATGTGGGCAGCTGTGAAAGCTTATCTAACAAGATTGAATGCTTTTAGACGGCCAGCTGAGTAGCCTGCAGTATTTTATCCCTACCTTATATTTTATAAAAACATTTAAAGATATTGAAAACATTTGAACCACGCTGAGCCCGTGGCCACATCCAAGTCAGATTTACAACTGAGGAAAACAAGATCTTAAAAAAAAAGACAGTATTTGCCCTTTTACCACAAATCACTTACATTTTACATCACAGCTAACCATTTCCATGGCATACTGCAGTGTTTTGAATTTCTTTGTTGTTTTTCTTGTTTTCTGCAAAGTTATTTAGCTACAGTGTTAAAACCAACTCATCCATCACAGAAAACATTGTGTCTGCCTTTACTGTCGTCAAAGTTGTGTTATCCTTGCATGGGTGAATGCAGTCGTAACATATCCTCTTACCCAAATTTATCAATGTCTTCCAATATTCTCCGTATGACTGTTCCAGATTCACTTGTGTGCAATTTCTCTGGTTAGGTTTTAGCCCTTCGTGCCTCCCATTAAAAAGCTTCATTAAAAAGTGCGTGGCTCTTTATCTCAAGTTTACCAGATGTGCATTTACCAAAGCATTTTGGCAAATGGAAAACAAATGGATTGGTACAGTAATAGCAACAAGGACACGTGTTTTACTCCGACGAGTTTGGCTTTTAGGTGAAAACTCCTTCAACTTTTCTTTCTTTTATCCTCTTCATCCCTTTCTCTTCCATTTCTTCCATCACTCTCTAAATTTTATTATTTCTTGAGGCCTTTGTTTTTTCTTTCTTCTCTTCCTTTTCCTCCAAAGTGCCTCCATCACCATTACACTTTACTCTCACTTGCTCCACGTCAATGTAGGTGTGAGAACTGGTGAGTTTTAAAAAAACTCACAACTTAGGTTTTTACTTTGTTTTTTGGTGCGATGTTTCCCCTAACAACGTCAAAACCTGAATCTCTCTGCCTCTCCTTCACTTCCTCTGTCCAAATCCACCCAAACTCAGCCAGTGCCACTTGGCGCCATGTGTCTGCTTTAGACCCTGACCCTGCCTACACACAATCGCAGACACACACTGCCTGTCTTTCATTCAAGCCCGTGTTTCTCGTTTTCCTTCATCATGTGTCACCATCACCCTGGCTGACCCTCGTAATGCACACACACACACACACACACACACACACACACACACACACACACACACACTCACCACAAGACAGAGGAGAAAAGCTGGCACACTGGAACATGGTGGTCTGGAGGGAGACAGTGTGCAAGTGTGTGTGTGTGTGTGTGTGTGTGTGTTTGTGTGTGTGTGTGTTTTACAAGCCTCTCCCTGGCTCTGTTAAAATGCCTGGCACTCTGTAAAGTCATTAGGATCATTCTAAAATAGCATGTAAAACACACATGGACAGACACACAAACACACACACACGGAAATCTACATATCCCACACCCACATATGATTTAATATGAATTACCTGACAGTGTGCTTCTGTAAAGTGTCACCACCTCAAACATTTTACTAACGCTGTGTCTGATGTAACTTTCCTCTGTGTTGTTAAACTTGAGCAACAGCGTAAAAAGCAGCCTGGCTCACGTTAGAGGAAAGGGTGGCGGGTGAGAACAAGTTAGTCTCTAGGGTTTATCAACTGGGCACGTCCCAGGACAGATAACTGGTTAGATTAGGAGCAAGAAACCTCTGGGAGGCTCAGCAGTAAATTCAGGCCTTACAGAACGAAATTCCTGCTTTCTGTACTGATAAGCGAAACTGAGAAAAAACAACTCCCAAATGTAAACACATGCTGCTTTTTTAAGGACGCAATGTAACTGAAATAATTAACCTATTAACCACATTCAAAACAGTAACAGTAAAAGGGCAGTAAAACGTTTAATTTCTGAGATTTCAAAATGATACTGGAGTTTTTCTTGACATATTTTGGGTTGTTTTCCAACACCAGATCTAACAGAACAAAAGATTTTCTTCACAATGCAAACAAAACAAAAAAAAACACTCTTTGTGTCTTTGTGGCAAAAATAGAAAATATTATCTCAGCACAGCGACCACAGCACCTCATTAGTCAGCAGACTTATAACAAAATGCATGCTGTAATGTTTTAATCCATCATGCGACTTAAATCAAGAGGCTTTTACTGAATGATATAATAATGTGACATATTGTTAAAGCCCTCATTAGCTTGTGCAGATGTTTGTACCGTTTAAATGTGACAGTTTGGGTTTGGACATTTATCTTCCAGTTTAGTCATTTTTCTTAATATGAATTTCCATGGAAACATTTACATTTCTGTAGCTTCATAAACGTAAGGAGGAAAAACTTCTAGACTTGTAGCAACACAACCACTACAGCAGCAAAGGGATGGCCAATCCAATCTCTCAACAACTTTCGGCATTATTGACGTATGAATGGACACGCTCTTTCTTGCATATGCACTGTACTATAGGTCTTCACATGGTGGATCTCAGCTTAATCGCTCAAGCAGCGTGGAGCCCAGCAGTGAGCTGTTAGCGAAAGGCCAGTTTTCAAAAGATGGATTTGCTGAAGATTTTTTTTTTTTTTTTTGGGTCCTCTGTTCCTGTGTGTTTGTTTCCATGTCTCTCTTTAACCTCAGCTGAACTACAAAAGTAACACTGATTCCAATAGTGAGGTTTTTACCAAAAGAGCTGTTTTCTGTGCCATAGTCATAATAATAACCTTTATGGCTCAATGACGTCTCTAATGAGCACTGAAGAGAACTGGCATCGTAATCTTACACACACACTCACACAGGAAGTCTCTCTCTCTCTCTCTCTCTCTGACCTATGTCTCTCTCCTTGGCCTGAAGTGTGAAGGTATAAGAATTGGCCGCGTGTGTGTATGTGCATATCTGTGTTTATGTGTGTGTTTGTCTATATGTAGTTGAAGTTATGTGTGTGTGTGTGTGTGTGTGTGTGTGTGTGTGTGTGTGTGTGTCTGTGTGTGTGTGTGTGTGTGTGTGTGTGTGTGTGTGATTGTAGCTCATTATAGTCTACGTATATGCGTGGACATGTGCGTGTTTTTGGTGCTGTAAAAAAATGTATGAAGTGTTGTTGGCTGAGTCGGACGTTATATCGCTGCTCTTATGAATACAGTATGAATTGTCAGCCCATGACTCTCTATCTGCTAAAAGTAAAACGGCTCCCAGTGAGTGACTGCGAGCGCTCGTGAGCCAAGTCAAACTGGAGAAACCTCAGTGAGGGCTGAGCCCACATATTTACAACTCTACAAGTCATTGTAATGAAGGATAATACCACACAATTACAGACTTCAAATGTCATTGTTGTTACAGTGTAAGGGAGTACTTACTTTCTCCCTGGCTTACTTTACATCCATTTTTAAAGTTATACAACAGGGTATCACAGGTTTCCAGGGCCTGGAAATCTGGTCAATTTAAGTGACTCAAATTACTTTATAACAAACTTCCAATACAAGAAAACACCACCAGTAAGCTGCTGCAGCCCTGGTGACTTCAGACTCCGCTCTGTGAATACTGGCTGACTTGCTGATCGAAACACTATAAAACTAATTCAGCGTAATAAAAATCAAAATCAAAGAGTGATCATTTATTTTTTATGAAGACTGTAAACTCTCATAAAGCTAAAGACCAGAGGAAAATGTTAAGGTTATTATGTGGTCAGATTAATTAGCAAAACTGTCATTTTTATCTATGATCAGAGCTGGATAGTTCTGCTTATTAACAAATTTAACTAAATCTTTGACATAATGGCAATGTTATCTATGAAAAGAAAAACGTTAGGTTTCAAATGCACACAATCATTGTTTTTTCAGCTCTGCAGCCTGATGACCTGTGGCAAAATGATGCCTCCTCTGCAGACTGGGCAGGAACTATGCATGTCTGTGTGTGAGGACCCCTCATGATTTAAAGGTCACTGATTGGGCGAATTTTGATTGACAGGAGATACAAAAACAGGACGAGGCGGAGCTGGAACTTAAACATCACGGCCGATAATGAAGAGCGTAGCTACAGTATTACAATAGTACTGATAGCCTGGCTCTGTGTGTGTGTGTGTGTGTGTGTGTGTGTGTGTGTGTCTGTGTGAGCGTATGCAGAAGTTAAAAATCATTGGTGTGTCTGTCTGTGATGGTCGCTCTATGTGGTTCTTAGAGTCAGAGTAGAGTTCACATTGAAGCTGGAAACGTGAATTAATTTCATTCAAAGCTGTGTAAACACTACATAACTCTGAAATGACCAAGACAAGAAATAAAGGAACAGAGGGTTAATGTAAGCAAAGGAGAAAGAGAGGTTTTTAGTAGTTTTCCTGTGAAGATCCCTCCTTAAAGCCTATTTTTACCATGTTCTTGTGAACCACTTCACTTGGACTTCAGATTTGAAATGTGAACATGACTTGAACTTGGCTGCTTTGAGACTTGTCTTACTTGAGAATTGCCCCCCTTAAGACTTGAGACTTGAAAGCCTTGCATGGTCACACAGCGTTAATACTTAATGATGAAGCCTCTGCTTTGAAAGGACTCTGCCAGATAAAAAGCACTAACAAATGCAGTTATGAAAGGGATAATGTTCAAATGCTGCTTCATTTTAATGGCCAGAATCAAGACCTTAAAGACTCAAGAAGACTTGTGACTTGATCGCTGACTTGTAACTTGTGAATTCACTTCAGATTTGACATGGAATTTCCCCAAAAGGCCTTAAAATCATTTCTGTTTATCTTGATGCATCATGAGGGAAAAAGCTTTTGTGCCTGTGTGCAAAGGAAACTGTAATTAGTAGTGAAGTGGAGGAAAGACAAGAGGGAGGAGGAGAGGTGAAGAAGAGAGGTCTGGGGGTTCTGTCGAGCGGAGATTCAGACCCATCCATTTGTGCTGCGTTGTGGTCTGGGGTCTCTCTAGGCTTTCATTAGGCAGCTCTGCTTCCTGCTCCAAGGATGATTGTTTTCTCTCTAAATACGACGCAGAGGTCCTCAACGACCATTAAACACACACACACACACACGACCATTAGACACACACACACACACACACACACACACACACACACAGAGACACAGACAAAAGGACAGACAGTCAGACGCACCCATACACACACGTCCGACCCTCAGAACCCATTTCGCAGCCTTACACACACACACACACACATTGGCCTTCGCTGGTCATTACAGACTAACTGCTGGTTTTTATGCAGATTTATTGAATCCAGGCTTAATGGCTTTACCAGTCCCCCTCTTTTTTACATGCATTTGTCTTTTTTCTGTCGTTCACTTCTTTCTCCCTTGATCTTTCCCTCTGTCTCTGGTTATCACTCTCTCCTCCCCCTCCTCTTGTATTCCGTCCTTTCCGCTTTTACTTTCCCCCTTTGTTCCTTTGAATCTTTCTGTCTTTGCCAGTCTTTCTCCATTTTTTTCCATCAGTTTGTTTCCCGCTTTCTCTGTCACACTCCCTCTCTCTGTCACTCTTTCGAGTCCTACTTCATTCTCTGCCTTACTTTTCCATCCTTTTTGTCCATCCGTCATCTCTTCTCTGTAATGGGAAGACAAGCCGGCGATGGTGACAGGTGAAGGGCAAAGACTTAAATTAACCCACAGAGAGAAACACACAGAAACATGCGCTCCACTCTCACACTCACACTTCTCTTGTCTCTATCTCAACTCTTAGTTCACAATGGCAGCCATTGTGAAAGTTTAGATTCACACATTTCCCCTGCCTTATTGCTGCAGATCTTTCCACATGGCCGTGCTGGAGGAATTTATTTCAGGACAGCCATAAAATCATTCTGACTTTGACACACCTCACAGATTTCAATGGAACAAATATGTGGAGACAATGTCACATGTCAAGATGCCATACACACTGTGTTATGTAACGAAATATTTATTATTCATATCTTGTGTGATGTAAGATGTAGGATGTACTGCACTTGTATGTGCACATCTGAGACAGTTTCATACTAATCAATGAAAAGCTGCATTGTTTTCAATTTTCTCTATGGATTTATGAGATAACAAACAAAAATCATATAGATAGCAGGTTTTTTATTTTTCCTGGTTGTTTTGGTAAAAATTAAACAATATTAAAGAAAGAAATTCTATTGGTTTGAAGAAGTTGACAATTTTGTGCATGTAGCCTGTGAGAGCCCTCCACATAGATACTCAGCTGTCCTTCAGCTACAGTATATTCCAAGGTTCACTGGTCACAGATTTGCCCCTTGGTTTAAATTAAAGTAAACTACTCACACATGCCACCTTAAAGTTTGCTTAATGTGAGGTAAATTGCTTTTGGACTCAGTGGCTCATTGTAAGATGAAGTGTTTTGAATCCTCCCTCCTTTGGTTCAGTTTAAGATAAATGTCTTTACTTTTATCCGAGCTGTTTTTAGAAGCAGCTGTCACACCGTTAGATTGTGTTTCCTTTCTTTTCCTGGATCTTTTCTATTTAGATAAGTAAATCAAACCTAAAAGTTCTTTTATAAAAAAAACCGTGAATAAGTTTGAGCTAAATTGCTTCCATCTTTTCAGATTGGCCTACTGGGAGGTTACACTATACGTAGTCAATGCTGGAGTCTGTTTTTGTGGTTTTGTTTCTGCAGCCATTAGTGCTGCAAGTCCAGTTGTTCCTGGAGGGCCAATTTAAGGTTTAAGTCTTTTTTATGTACTTTATAAGTCCTGTTTTCTCTGAAGGTATTCCACTATAGTTACCACACTTACATTCACAAGCCCAGCTCTCCATGTAGCTTAACCAGCATTATTAGGTGCTAAAGTGAACGCTGGAGAGCTGAACTGACAGATTTAAGTTCCCAGAGTTTAATAAAATGCTGTATGCTTGTAGACATGCCCTTCCTCAACAGTTGCTTCAAGTGCTCATGAGCAAGGCACAGGATGGTGGAGGGCTCCCAGATTTGAGTGTGTTTAATCCACTGTCCCCTCCTAACGAACTTCTCCCAGAGGCCAAGCCTGTAAATATGAAAATGTTCCTATAGTCAATTTGGCTGATTAAATAAACCTGTTCGACTGAAATTACAGAGTGATGTTGAATTGCCCACAGAACGCACCTCCCTTGTATTTTTCCTCAGCTGTTAGTGCTAAAGCCGTGCAGTATTTTTAGTCCTCCAGGAGCAGTTTTAGGTACAAGTCCTGGAGCTCTATTCCCACTGCAGCTCGTTAGCTTGCGTCGTTAGCTGAGCTGTACTGGACTACAACAGAGCACACACACGCATTCACACACATTTGGTCACATGGCTCAGGCGCTGTTGGGCTTGGTGCATTACAGGCAGCCAACTTATAAAGCAGTCTACACAGTGTAAGCCTGTTAGAACCTAATAGTTTAAATAGAGACAGGCAGAGAGACAGGGATTATAATAGTCTGTAAAGGCCTATTATACTTTATCCTTTTGCTCTTACTCATAATGGTGTTTCTATAGCACCGCTCCAGGCTGCTGTTGAAGAGTCTTTTTAAACCTCCTGTGACTATAGCTTTACTTCCTGCAACTTATGCTATTGCTGAGGAATATTTGGCCTCCAGACTTTCCCTGTGTCCTGACCCCCACCCTCTCTTTCCCCTATGTATCTGTTGTATTTGTTTAAATGAGAGTCTGTCTTGAAGTTATTTTTTTAAGCAGTCAACCTTATCACGTCAATTTCTATTTTCATACCCTGCATAGACCCTGTTTAAACATTTCCAAGTGGTGCAAAATGGGAGGGATATAGGAAGAGTCCAGGACTTGAAGCATGAAATAAAATGTATAAATTCTCACATGGTGGCAGTAATTACACCCAAAGGTGTTCCTTGGTCCATGACCTAATTTTTCAGTAAACTTCATGAATCATTCCATCAAGGTAAAAATTGCTTCTTTCCATTCATATAATTCATGTGCACCATTGAAGCCCACTGTTACATTTACGAATTTTCTGTGGTTGTTTTTGGCGCTCCAAATTCCTTGGGCCATAAATGTTAGATCAGTGGCATGCCAGGTTTAAATATGTGATATCATTATCAATATTTTCTCTTGTTTCTAAGTAAAGCAGAAACAGAGTCTTTCACATTATCGAGGCAGCTATAGTAACTACGTTTTCTGTGCAGCACTTGACAGAATTTATTTGTGGAAGTAGGTCAGTGGGCCTCAGTGTAAGCAACCCAGATCTATGGAGACGTAGCGCTGGACCTAATGATTCATAAACCAGTCTTAAACCAGTCAAAGCAGGGCGAAGGTAGCTGTTTAAAATTCAGAGCGGTGAAGTGCACGGAGACAGTTTACTGATAAAAACACACCTCTGGCCTCAGCATCATCTGTAACTGAAAAAGCTACGTGTAGTCAAGTAACTTTGTAAGATGTGTGTCTGCAGCAGGCAGTTGACCTGCTCATGGATGGGCTAATGCACTCCAGTTAAATAATATATTTGCTCTCCCTCTTTCTCCACCTCTACCTCCACCCATTGCTCGCTCTCTCTCTCTCTCTCGGTTAATCTCTCCGTCTCTATCTCTCTCTGCTGAGTTATGGTTTCTTTAGAAAACATTAGCATTCCTCTGCAAAGAGGTTCAAGCCCTGCAATCTGTGTCAAGGGGTCAGTGTATACACACACACACACACACACACACCACACACACACAACACACACACACACAACACACACATCGTGCGTTCATCTTATTCTTGAGCTGATAGCCTGTGCGTGCATGTACATGTTTGTGCACAAGTGAGATATGTGTGTGTGTGTGTGTGTGTGTGTGTGTGTGTGTGTGTGTGTGTGTGTGTGTGTGTGTGTGTGTGTGTCTCCAGGCCCACGATAAGGCAGATAATGATCCATCATGATAATGGAGCTTTAATGGCTGCAGTAAAAATCATCTTCAACAAACCTTCTCTTTATCTCTCTCTATCTCTCTCTCTTTTCTCTCTCTCTCTTTGTCACACACACACACTACATACACACATGCACACACATCTTACCCCTTACCTCTGTCCCCCTGCTTCCCACAATCCTCTCCGTCACTCACTAAATTAGAACTTGAGCTTGCAACATACACTTTAGCCTCGCGCTGTGCACTCACACACACCTGTAATGTCAAACACCCAAACCACTGTATCACACACACACACACACACACACACACATTCACTAACACCTACACTCATGCATCTCATACAAACACAGACACACACACACTAACAGGGAGTCATGAATCTGGCAACACTACCTCTCTGCCTACTTGCATTATTTCATCTACATTTCTCTCTGACCACACACTGTGATCGCATGAGACGTGATCCATGGGAGCTTATAACCACAACATCTAAACTTATACCTCATAACTGGAAACTGTATCATGAAGCCTTGTTTATATTTAATTTCTTCAGCCCATAAATGAGCTTTGGATTGAATGCAGCAAGAGAATAAGTTTATTGCTTAGCAACGTGGGGATGTTTTTCTCTGTCTGCAGAGTGTTAGCCAGGCTCTCCAGGACAGGAGACCTGCTCAGCCCTCACATTAAAGTGGTACAGACCGGCCTGCTTGTCAAAACAGGATTCTGATCAGATATAATAAAGGCTGAGGGAGAGGAGATTTGCAAAGCCACTAACTGTCCAGTCACCCGTTATCTTTCCATTAGCACCTTTACTGGCCTGTCCTAAGTATACCACGGTTAATGACAGCTCCCTTCTAAATTGTAACAGTTGCTATAGTTGTTGGATATTATTTTAAGCTGCAAGAATACTTATGCTGCTGGGGAAATGTTCATGTCAGAGTCTAGACTAACTGACTAGAGCCTTGGTCTATGAAACTGACTGTCACACACAATCTGCACTTTTATATGACTGAGGAGAGGCTACTGGCACTTTAAAGAAACTCTTAGGCTAGACACAATACATATATGAAAACTTTATTTTAAATGCAACTTATACTAGTAAAACTAACAGCAGAAAACAGTAAAATTTGATTCAAAGATTATATATGAAAAACACAACAATTATCAAATAACCAAGTAAATCTATCCCTGTTGAATCTATGCTGATTGTTCTTTTCACAGCCTGCTTGGATTCTGATTGATAAGGCTGAAGGCAGCAAAAGTCCAAAAATCATTTGCATCAACTGCTGCAGAAGTAGAAAAAAGTCAACAAGGACTGATAACTGTTGCTGCAGACCCATCGCTGAGGCCCTCCGGCCTAGTCGAGAGTCTCAGCTGAATCCAGAAGCCCAACCGGGCGTAATTACCTCCTAAATATCTCCCTACTTGAACATCTTAAAGTAAATCATCAGTCACCAGGTGGAGCTGGAAATGGCATGATCAGGCTCTGACGCACATACAAGTGGCTACGTAACACAAACATAGCAAATTCGGCAGCTTCGGTGAAGTCATGTTCCGATGTTCCAACATGAGCCAATTATTGTTCATCAAAACACTCTATTTTGATTCAGGTAAATCCCTTTTCTAGACATTTGTGTCCACTTGGCCTCTCTGGTACTTTCCACAGTTTTTTCACTTCCCTGTTTCCCACGGTTACACTGGATTAAATGTGATTAACATTTTATTAAACAACATTTGTATTATTATTCTTTATTAATCTCTTTATCCCGTACATATGTATTTTGATGATTGATTAACACGCTTGAAACAGTCAAATACAAAATATATAAAACAATCAACATAGTCATTACTCAACTTAATCATACATTTCCATGGTTATATACTGATTATATATACTCAGTGATTATATCTCTTAGCTCATTAAGTCATTCTCTGATTTTACTTCTGTTTCCTCTTACTGTTGTTCCTCTCTTTATGGTTGTGGATCTTCTTTCGTAGTTGACAATTCAGATATTGAGCAACTCTGTTTTTTTCCAGTATTCTGGATTCTTCGTGGTAGATTGGGCTTGTGGAGAGTCTATCTTTTCATCTGTGCACTCCTCTCTCGCACTGATGTACACTTGTCTTTCCATTTTCACTGGGCTGTGGCGTGACCTTCTCCATTTCAGAGGCCTAGAAAGCCACAAAAAGCTGGACTCAGGAGGTTTTTTCAGGCCTGATGGCTCTGACATTGATGTCCGTTTTCCTGGCCTTGTTGATAGGAAGAACCAATTATGATTACTTTCATAGGAACACTGGGTCTTGTTTTTCTAGTTTCTTTCATATCAGTTATGAGAACATGTTACTCCCTAGGTTAATTGTAGTAATTTGAGAATGTGGTGTGTCCTCTGTCCAGCCACTGACTGCACCATGAATGTCCTCACATTTAGTTTTCAGGTAAACCCACAACCAAATAAGTGGTTTAGATCAGTGGTTCTCAGCCTACGTGTCAGAAACGTTCCTGACTTTTCTCAATCTTTGCTTTGTTGTGAAACAATGGATAGTTTTACTGCTCAAGTTGTTTGTCCCAGAAGCAGTTACTCATAACACTTTAGGAAAAGAAACCCATAGGGGATTATTGACTGATTTTCATGAAGAATATTTATTGACGTGAATTCAGATAAAAGCCATTATTGATTCCCTGATCATCATTTTTAAACTGTGGAACAGCTAAATGATCTATTATGTATTATGGAGTGCTGGACCTTGATATCATGACAGTATCGCTCACATTTTGTACAGTCAGTATATATGATGCTGTTTCAGGCATATGGCAGTTTTACCGCTGTGTTTGACCCGTTTAATCTTGATTTTTTTTAACACCTTTTCAAGTGTTGGGTCAAGGCTGTGTGAGTCAGAGAGCAGAAGACAGCAGACACATACTAAACCATTTATCTCCTCTCAGTTGTGTTACAACCTTATCTTTACTGCTGTGTTTTTCTGTGGGATTGCAACTAAAATGCAGAGCCATTAAGATGAATTACCTGCAAACACACATAAACTCACATGTCGGAAATATGTTGATACGCTTCACGGTAAAAGAGGCCTTTCACACACACACAGACACACAGACACACACACACACACACACACACACACACAGGTTTGTGTGGATATTGGCCTGAATGTGTTTGGACATTGTGGATGGGGAATACAGTGGAATGATAAAAATCAAAGTGTAGAGAGGAGCAGATAGAGCTCCAAGAGATGACACTGATAAAAGCTGGACTACGTGCTCAGAACTCATCGCTCTGCTCTAAATCTTATTTCTCCCATCTGTCTTGTTCTCATTGTAAATGATGGTGAAATCTCAAAGTCTTGATAATGTCATTGCATTTTTCTTTCATGAATGGAAATGCTAAATAAAAATATATCGTTTCCTAATTCTCAAGAATTGTTTTGTGCAGGTTTGGTTGTACACAGCAAAGTGTATGTTTCCTACTTAAACCACCAGGAAACAGTGAGTGAGTCAGTGAGTGGTAGTCTGGTAGTGTGTGTATGTATGTGTGCGTGCGTGCGTGCGTGCGCGCGTGCGTGCGTGCGTGTGTGTGTGTGCGCGTGTGTGTGTGTGTGTGTGTAGTGAGGGGGTGCTTCCCTGCTGTCTGATGCTAATTGAGCTTTCAGAATGGGCCAAATTGTGCCAGACCATGCACACACACACACACACACACACACACACACACACACACACACAGGGAAGGGTGGAGTGGTCGAGCCTCATTGCTTCCCTCACATGGCTTCATACTCTCCTTCACCTCCTCATTCACTCACTCATTCTCTCCATTATTCTCTCCCTTCCCTCTTTTCCATTCATTTCCTCGACTTCATCATCCCTATTTTCTCCTCCCTCTCTGCCAACAACTCTTCTTTCTCTTACTCTTTAAACATTCATCTTTCAAACATGGTGTGGTTGTTAATTATTAGAGTTGTACTAAACACAAATGATTATTAAATATTTAAAGGGAACTCAGTGACTTGTGAGAGACAGAATAAAATGAGGATGGCAGAAACTGATGCATGAGGTTGAGATGTTCTGACTTTTAAGCTCGTAAAACCCAGGATACTACAATTCCAACAATGCAAGTTGTTAATGTATTTTATTAGATCCTACCTGCCTGATAAACACCCACATCTTTAAAACTCCACATGCACAGTTTTTAGTGCAAACCTTCTATTACAAACGCTAAATCCCAGTTTAAATTCAAAGTGCTTTATGGACACAAACATGTTCTCAACATATACTGCTACTGCTAAAGCAATGTACAAACACTGATCATGATTCTGACACAAGCTTAGAATATAATAAGCCTGTTGTAAAAAGAAACATTAACATACTCCCCAACATGTTAGAAGATGATATATAGATAAGAAACAATATATTTGTGTGATTTACTGTGGAGATTTCATTAGTCATTAACAGCAATATTACTTGCAGCAGTTTTACACTTGAACAAAGCCACTGTATTATAAAATGCCACAGACGTTTGCTGGCTATGAGATGAGAGCGGAGGGAAGAGGTTAAAACTTAACGAGGAAATATTTTTGCCAATATCTGACTCAGGCCTCACACACATACAGCATGTACACACACCAACATAAATGTGGGCTTGTGTTACATGACTGTTCGAGCGGCGCTCTTATTGATACAGATGTATTGGTCATTAAGTCAGTTAGGTTTGACGTCTCAGCTCGGCTGCAGCCAAAGAAAACAACATCAGCGCTCTCTCACAGAAATGTTCCACTCTGTATGGGCAGAAAGAACGACATTGTGGTGTTTTCAGATTACAGTCTGATATGTGTGAGTGAGCATGTGTGTGTGTGTGTGTGTGTGCGTGCGCGTGCATGCGTGCATGCGTGTGTCACCTTAAACATGCTCCTTGATCATCCATGGGGCCGCAAGGAGAAAAATTCGCCATTTTACTATTTCTCTAAATGGCTTTATCGCAAGATGTTGACTTACAAAATGTCTCTTCTCTTTTTGTCTCTATCTTTCTCGCAGTTGGAGGCGGAGTTAGAGCTGTGTGAGAGGGAGGGGGCGGAGCTCCAGGAGTACGCCAATCAGGTCCTGCAGCAGATCGCCGACCGATGCCCCGACATCCTGGAACAAGTCGTCAACGCCCTGGAGGACAGCTGCTGACACCCGCACACAAGCAGATACACACTCATAAATAAGCTCACATGAACACATTCATTAGCACACAGAGTCAAACAAGAAGCACGCAAACATGCACCAAACGTTTAATACTCAGTCACACACACAGGAAGTCTCCAACAAGCCCTCTTAATCCTCCTGACACACAAGTAAAAGCCACAGTGTTGGAAATGAAGATGAAGACTTTCGCTTCCACAGCTCTTCACTCATCTCATTTTCACAGATGGAAAAGGGGATCTAAAAAAAAAATATCACATTATTACTGAAAAATATTCTTCCACTGAGTCCTCAGTCACCAGAGTTTTGAATTAGCAGTGCCAGCTGAGGGAATCATTGTTCATTTTTCAGTTCAGAGTGCGTTGTTGGCATGCTAGTTCATTGGAAATAGTTGATGTTTTTGAGACGTTAAACATGTACTTTCCTAACTGGTCCAAAACAGAAGGAGCCTTCACTTCACTTCACTTCACTTGCCATCTGTGACTCTTCGCAGTGGCCATCTTGTGTCCTTCCAGGCAGTCAGCAGTTGGACTCGCAATCGTGATTTCATGAATTTAAAAATTCAAACTGTATAAAAAGGTTGAAAGTGAGTTGAGTTTGCCATGTTGTCTCTGATGCCAGACTTACACGCTGTTGCCACATTGTTATTTGATTGGTTCAGATACAAAAGTGTTTTATTTCAGCTGCCTTTGGTTCTTTACATCATTTGCTGCTATCGTTTCTTATCATTTCTTATTTTGTTTTAGTTTTTTGTCAGGTATCTGATGAAATGTACCAGCTTGCAGTTTCTTTCAGCAGTAATCTCTAGGTAGTTGTGTAAATTGTAAAGAGAGAAGTTTAATTAACAGAAACACAGCTTTCATCAGGGGAACATGACGCTTTTCATCTATTGTTTTCCATCACAGATGAAAGCCACAAACTAACTACAATAAATCTCGCAATACTCCCTTTATTAAAACACACCAGTGTAGATGGTTTGTGTTTCTTTTTAACCTAAGAAAACAACATGTTGTGTTCAGTTATGGTGTCCATGCTGAAATTACGTTGAGTTCAGATAATCCCTCACTCGACCTTTTGTGACAATCCCTTTAGAGTTAACACAAGGAGAATCTGAACTTACTCATTTCCCCTTATTGAAGCATCTTTTCTTTTCTTTCTTGTCTGTCTTTCTTGGGAGGGAGGGAATATAAAGTAATTGTTATATATTTTTTTGCTTTTGGTAATATATGTATATATATATATATATATGTATGTATATATATATTTTAAAAAAACACTTATCTTGTTTAATTGAAAATATTGTCATCTATTGGTTGGTATGTTACATAATGTGTCAAAATCTATTTTCTTTTTGTGATTTGCAAGAAACCACAGATTTGTTCCACGCACAGGAGACTGTTATTGGGAACGTACATTGCACCTACTGGAGGTTCTGTGTCCACCGGGAACCTTTTTCATCAGAAGCAGTTTCTTGTTCTTGTTGTTTACAGTGGAAATGACACTAATGCATGTTTCCCACAGCGCTGACAGCCTTAGCATGATTTAAACGCTTGCAGCACCGAGCACTAGAGGTTCTTATTGTTTCAAATTCAAGCAAAAGCTCCTCTAACAGAGGTTTTATCGTCTCATATTGTATTGAGTGCTGAAGACATGTTGAGCGCTGCTCCCTAAAAAAGAAATACCTGGTGGACACAGAACCCAGAGACAGGGATTTACACTGCAATCTCAAATCTGATTTTACACCCAACTCTGCACCTAAGCAGTGTCTTCAAACAGCTCAAAGCAACATGGGTGTAAGTGAGGAGTTCCATTTCAAAACTGTTTTGGGAGGAGAAATCTGTGGTGCAGTTGCCCCAAATGTTACTGGTTTGAATTTGCTCAAAGCTTTAATGATCATGCACGAGGTTGCGTAACATTTGACAAACGGAGGCTATTTTATTTTGGAATGAAACTCTGCCAGATATGAGCTCGTGCTGTAAATCCAGTGTTTTGTTGTGTGTTTTATACTGATAATGTTTTGTCTTTGGGAGTGGTGATGACTGGGACTCACCGGCACTTTGTTGTGGATTGAAAACCGGAATGAGAAAATGGAATAAAAGATGGATTTATCTTTATTTTATTGTGGAGGGATTGTCTTTGTGTCTATCAGCTCATTTTCCCATGTGTTGTACAGCCTCAGTGTGGACATGAGATATGAGCAGTTTAACCAAAGGATGATTTGATTTGAGGGAATTTTAGAGGCTGGAAGAGGTGAAAGTATCTAATAAAGAAATTAAGGAAAGACACAAAAATAAAAATCATTTTGTGAAACAGAAACAATATTTTCATTCCTTTAATCTTCTGGGAAACTGTACAGTTTATCTTCACTCACAAACACCTCCACACACTGGTGAGTGTTTGTTAAAAATGTGAGAAGCCAGGACTGAATTGTTTTGTCTTTGGAACATCTTTCCATTTGTTTCCTGTCCTCACTTCTTCTGACCTCTCCTTCCCTCCCTTTCCTCTTACCTCCTTCACTCTCTCTATCTTCTCCTTCCACATGCAAACTGAACTCTGTCTCTTATCTTGTCACCAGCGGTTTATTTTCCTATCCGCCCACTATAATGACATTATTCCATACCCCAGTCGTCCATATCTGCACCAGTATCCTTTTGAAGGGCATCACCCTGTTGGTGGTCTTTACCACTCACACACTCCAGCAACACTGTTACCATGGAATAAAAATAGAGTTTCCAACAGCAAAGCAACATAAAACTCAAATTTTTACTGTAAATCTGAATCTTAGTGCTTAATGTTATTTCCTGCCCCATCATGTGCTTCTCTTTTTTCTAATTTTTCATGGAAAGTGTCACTGAGTATCCAGTTTCTGTGGCCAATAGTTCAAACTAGAAACCAGATTAATAACTTCAACTGGTTTCAGATGCACCACCAAAGCATAAAGGAAACATTTTAGGGCAGAAAGAGGGTGAACATTTATGTTTGTGTGAGGGACAAAGGAAAGAGAAAGTGCCTGAAACACACACACACACACACATGCTTGCTTAATTTTTGCATTTTGCATATATCAGCAGTTTGGAGAAATTAGTTGTTAGACTCATTCAACCAGAAAACCTGGGTTAACAGACCCACCCACCTCCACTGACCTCGCACGTTGACCTTCACCAGACTGCCGTCCTCCTCTGTGAAGAAATTTCCAAGCTGGGATCAAAACATCCTCAGGTCATCAGGGTCATTTTGTTTTTCACACACTAAAGCATATCAAACACTCCGAGAGCCGACTGCTGACAGTCCATACATGTAGCATATGCGCTGGTGTTTACCTTCACATATGGCAACGCTTTGCACGTGTCTGAGCACCTGGGAGTGTGCGGAGGACCGGCTCTGCTTTCTCCATCTACTGTCCTAATAAAAGCCAGTGGAGGGAGACAGAAGGGATGGACAGAGCAGTAGAGAGGAGGAGGAAGAGAAACGCATGTATGATTCCCTGATTTATGTGATGGCCGAAGAGAGAGAGGGAGGGAGAGAGAGATAAGAGCGAGTGGAGAGACAACCCAGTGAGCAGCAGGCAGCAGACATCAGTTCACCTTCATGTCTCTGCCGAGTCTCAGAGTCAGAATTTCTTTTATCTGTTTGTCACACCGTTTCAGAGCAAGAAGAATGCATAAAATTACATATTTAAACAGCAAAACCATGTGTCAGAGAAGTCCATATGGATAATATATTCCCACAAGACATAGTGCCATACATGTCCTCTAAACAGTCACCTTCTCATTAAGCTCTAGACAGGTGGAGGGCTTACAGAGAGCTTAACAGTGTGAAATTGCTCATTGGGAAAATAAAGGAGAAACTAGAACAATTAATGACTCACTTCATCTGCATCATTTAAGCAAGTTGAATGAAGGATTCAATCAAAGCTGGACTCACTTGCAGGTGTAAAATCCAGTGTTAAAGGGACTATTTGTAAGTTTTCTCTGCCACCAAATGTAGTTTCTTGCCGGGAGCAGGTGGTGGTGCTTGAGGATCTTCAGTCGTCGTTGTGTTTACAAGACAAAAGGTTATAAGCTGAGCAGCGGTACGTCTTTGGGGCAGATTGGAGGTTACAGTGAGTCGCTATCAGAAAGTGATGAAACGGGCTGGGGCTAGCTGGTTAGCGTGCGTCAGTTTTCTCACATATCAAGCAAAAATACCAAACATCAGCTGGTTCCAGCTTCTCAAATTAGAAGATTTCTCCTGGTTTTATATCATTGTAAATGAAATATTTTGGGGTTTTGGACTGCTGGTTAGAAAAAAACAAGCAATTTAAACACACAAACACACACACCACACCTTTCTCTGCACAGACTGAGTGTTGATAAGATCCCACTGATACCGGTTCACAACACAAAAAACACAGATGTCCTTGAGATAACATGTTTTTGTGAGCACGTGTGCAGTTAAATGTTTATCTACATACAATGCAGCTTGTCTTTCCATACATACTGTATATATATATAGTGATAAAGTGGAGCACTGGGAGTCAGGAGGAGAAATAAAAATTGAGTGACTGCAGAGAGAGTGGGATGGGCTTGCATTGGCTTTGGGACGATGTGGTTTCAATCATCACACATCACATAACACGTGAGTGAAAAGAAAAAGAAGGAGAGGGTGATGGAGGGAGAGAAAAAACAGAGAGAGGAGGAGAGGGAGGTCTGAGACCAAAACAAACAGCAGCTCAGCTTCAAACACATTCAGGGTATACTCCATGTTTTCAAGGTAAATAATTAATGATCTCACTTGTGGTTTGAAGGCATGAACTTGTTTCTTGTTGGTTTTCTTTTTGCATACAGAGTTGGCATTATTTCCCTATTAAATGGTTTGTAAAGTAAATAAATTACTGGAAGAAAGAAGGCGGGAGGGGCAGAGGGTGAAAAGTAGCAAGATGGAACTGACGGGAGGCAGGGAGCAGTAGGAAAAACTTTTGAGAGGAAATAAAAACAATGTGAGAGGAGTAGAGCCCCTAAAATAAGCTGTTAGCCACTGACAGTCCAAACATCCACCAACACTGATGACATTTTCCTCTTCTTCTTCTCCTCCTACTTTTCCTGCCCGTTTCTCTGACTTTTAATGTGTTCACAGAAAATTCTCCCATACTGCTCGACTGACTGTGTTGACTTCAGCTCGTTACTTGTCAGGATGGCCGAGCGGTCGAAGGCGCCAGACTCAAGGTTGACTCCTTCCTAACCAAAGGGACTTCTGGTCTCCGAATGGAGGCGTGGGTTCAAATCCCACTCCTGACAAACTTCTTACCTGCAGGCTTTTGTGTAAAATTAGTTTTCTTTTCAACACAGACTCAGCAAACACATGAAGTACATGATGAGAAATGCTTTAATTGGCTGAACAACGAACTGCACTGTGTCACAGGTGAACTGTCCTTACCAGTTGTTAATGAACAGATGATACCAGGAATAAAAGGAGCTTCCCATCTCTTTGTGAGAGGCGGATATGAAATAGTTCAGTTGGTAAAGCTTTATTTTATGTGTGACTTTGACTAGAAATTCATTAATGGTTGTCAGGGTGGCCGAGTGGTCTAAGGCGCCAGACTCAAGGATGACTCCTTCCACAGCAAAGGGATTTCTGGTCTCTGAATTGAGGCGTGGGTTCGAATCCCACTCCTGACAGGGTTTTTACCTGCAGGCTTTGTATAAAGTCATCTACAGCGAACTGCTGAACTCTGTTAACTACTTCTTAATGAACAGACGGCTCCAGAAGATAAGATGAGAAGCTCACATCTCTTTGTGTGAGTTTTGGAGCCAATGTGAAGCATTTTAGTGGGTTAAGCTTTATTTTGTGATGGACTTTAATGAGGAGCCATCACAGAGTCGTCAGGATGGCCGAGCGGTCTAAGGCGCCAGACTCAAGGTTGACTCCTTCCTAACCAAAGGGACTTCTGGTCTCCGAATGGAGGCGTGGGTTCAAATCCCACTCCTGACAGGGATTTTACCTTCAGGATTTGTGTAAAGAGAGTTTTTTCTTTTCAACACAGACTCTGGAACAATTTGTTAATGAACAGACAATAATGAACAGGCTGTGGCAGGAATACAAGGAGCTTATCATCTTTTTGTGTGAGTTTTGGGGCAAACACGAAGCATTTCAGTTGGTGAACCTTCATTTTCTGAGTGACTTTGACAAGGAGTAAATACAGTGACGTCAGGATGGCCGAGTGGTCTAAGGCGCCAGACTCAAGGATGACTCCTTCCTGATCAAAGGGACTTCTGGTCTCCAGATGGAGGCGTGGGTTCAAATCCCACTCCTGACAGCTTTTTTTACCTGCAGGTCTTTGTGTAAAATTTGTTTTCTTTTCAACACAGATTCAGCAAATCGATGAAAACACAGTAACTGAGCTGCACAGATGAACTCTGTTATTAATGAACAGACTGCACCAGGAATGAAAGGAGCTTCCCGTGTCTTTGTGAGACGGTTTGGGTGTAAGTATATGAAGCAATTCAGGTGGTAAACCTTCATGTGGTAGTGACTTTGACAAGTTGTTCGCACAGAGTTGTCAGGATGGCCGAGCGGTCTAAGGCGCCAGACTCAAGGTTGACTCCTTCCTGAGCAAAGGGACTTCTGGTCTCCGATTGGAGGCGTGGGTTCAAATCCCACTCCTGACACATTGTTTACTCCTCGATTCATCGCTGTTGTCCTGTAATGATAGAGAAACACACATTTATTTCATTCTTTTCCTCGTAACCCCCCTCTCTCTGTCTCTCTCTCTCCCTCTCTCTCTCTCCACCGGTGGGCAGGAGGGAGGTTTGCACATCAGAGACCAGTCTCGGGTGGCGACACACAACTTGTGGGCTCTTTTGTTTCTCTCCGCTTTCCTTCTCTCTTTCTCTGTTTCAAACTTCTCGCTCGTGTTTCTCGACGCGGAAATCTTGGAGAGCTTTTGGAAAGCAGCCGCCTCCCGCCCTCTGTCCCTCCCCCTCCTCCTCCTCTTTTTCCCTGCGTGTGTAATTAGTTGGACAGCGTTTGGAAACTTGTGATGGACCGGGGAGAAATCTCACTTTATTTCTGACACCTGTTGCTGAGGACACCGCGCGCACAGCCGTACACAGCGAGGAGCGCGTGCTACTGACTTCCCTACTTTGTTTCTACGTTTCTACGTTTCTACCTGACAAGTTGGGACTTTGTGGACAGTGACAGGTCCACGGACCGCCGGAGGCTGCGTTAAACATCTGCACGGTCCCACAAAACGACTTTCTGTGGCTCAGACCAGGACTTGGCTGTGGTATTTTTTCTGCGAAGGTGATTGAACAGTGAAAATTAGGCCGTCGTGTTTCAAGAACAAAGTGACACTTGGAAGAATTTGTATGTGTCATCGAGTGAGCTGCTGTGGGATCTGTCTGGAGGGTTACCCCCTTCAATAAAAAACACCGACCTGTTTCTAGTTTCCCAGCCGGACTGAGAGTCACACTTTTCGGATTGGAGCGCTTCGGGTGGTCTGAGGAGAAAGTTTTCAACAACTGGGTTCGAGCTCATCAGACAAGGTAAAAAAAAAATACAATCATTTTTATAATGAATTTTAGAAAGGGAAGTCAGAGGGATACCACAAAGTATACACAGTTCATTACATCCTGAACACACTCTACACTGTCTGTTAAATGCTACAGAAATGTCATTTATTCAGATTTATTTGATGTGTGTGTGTGTGTGTGTGAGTGAGTGAGTGAGTGAGTGAGAGAGAGAATGTAGCCAGCTTGCCTTTGAACTTGAACACTGTTGTGATAGTTTGGATAAAACTGTAGTTTTGGACGCTCTGAGCTGGATGTGCTCATCTGAAGGCAGTGTGAAGAAGTTGGTTCAAACTTTGCTCCATTTGAACTTGTAGTCGTCCACACAATGTTTCCGTTGTCACAGTCTACTTACAGAATGGGCTTATTTCATGACTTTTGGCTTTGACTTTGCAAATGACAGTGGTGAAATGCAGTGTGTGTGTGTGTATGTGTATGTGTGTGTGTGTGTGTGTGTGTGTGTGTGAGAGAGAGAGAGAGATCTGCCAACCCCATCGGCCTAAATGAAGGCAGCCCTCTCGCTTTGCGGTGGAGACTGGGACTATTTTGGTCGAAATGTTGCACAAATGTTTCTCTCAGTTTAGACAAGTTGCTCTGCCTTCATCTGGGCCAGAGGCTGTGTGGCATCTCACACTGACACAAGTCTGACTGTGACTCTGGAAGGAATCTGGACCCAGGCCACTTTATGTTTGACAGGTATCATAAACCCAAAGATTGTGTTGGTGACAGTTGAGGAAGAGCTCCACATTTTGACTAAAAAGCTCAGGGTAGGTGCTGTACATATTCTATTACATGTGACTAGTGAATATGCTGTGTTCACTGTGGGTCAGAGGTCAGCTGTGTGATCAAACAATATAGGAATAGATGTCCTCCATGGAAAATGCGTGGAAGTCTAAACTATAGAGCAGAGGACATGTGGTGAAGGTTTGTGCAGACATGACAACACATTCAAGATGTAATAACTTAAAATGCTAATTTAAAACAGAAACTCAGCCTTAGCAGTGTGTCTTAAAGTATTTAGTTTTGTCCACAACGATAAAGGATTTAAAATCGACCAGATGTTGCTGAATATTCTCTACATGCTGTCATGAAAATGTATTTGTATTAACACCTGTGACTGTAATCATAAAATAATATGCGTGGATATACTGTATGTATGTGATTATGGGTTGCTGATTTCATGTAGGAGTTTGCTTGTGTGTGTGTGTGTGTGTGTGTGTTTTCCTGTTTGGTAATGGGACATTCACAGATCAGTTACCTTTGGCCCCACACACGAACACTCTTAAGATCCCATTAACCACTTATGCAGAAAAAAATTGTGGCTGAGTGAAACTTTTTGTTTGAGTTCACAGAACTTTTCTGGATCTAGAGATGTTTAGTCCAAATTTCAGCAAGATCTTAAAAATCTTTTCGGTCATCACAAGAACTCCAAAGCACAGGTCATATTTAAAAAATGTATTCTTCATTTAATCAAACAGTATCACTGATTGAAATTTCTTTCTCTAGAAAGTCAAAAATACAAGGAAAATTCAGAGTTAAGCTAAATTTTTAACAGGAAAAGATAGTAACACATGTTTGTATGTTTTAAGGAGCAAGTGGAAAATGCAAGAAAATACATGGTTCCACAATAAAAGAACATTTTATTCATTGGTATTTATTATAGAGACACATTTAATCAACAGAAGACGAATGCTTCATGTTTTTTAAATTATCAAAACATTTTTATTTTTTTTTTGTCAAGGACAGACATAGCAGAGCAAAGTGAGTTTCTCCGTCTGTCAGCATATGTGAAAGCAGATCAGATTCATTTCCAACATGAGCTGTGACGGCTGCAGAGGTCGTCTCTGGCGGTGACGTCTCCGGTTCGCATTTGCACTTTTCAAGGTTTTAAAGTCTAAAACCCACATGAGCTGTGGACCAGACTGACAGCCACGCTGATAAACCCTGCAAGAGGAGGAGAGGAAGTGTGTGTGTGTGTGTGTGTGTGTGTGTGTGTGAGTGAGTGAATGTGAGAGAGGGTAGATAGTAATGTTAGATGTGTAGATAGAGGTGGTGAAAAGTGTTGCTGTCAACAGGTTAGCCATTAGAGAGAGATAATCTCTCTTCCTCCTCCCTCCCTGTCTACCAAATCAACTTCTGCTCTTTCTCTTCCCTCCCTCTCGCTGTTTCATTCATGTCTCGATTTTTCTCTCTGTGCCTTTATAGCTTTTCTCTCTCTTTCCTGCCTCTTGTTCACTCTTCGGTTCCTTCGTTAAGTCTCTGTCACTGCTGCATTATTTTGGATTTGACATTCAGTTTTTGTTGTTGCTTTATGCAACTCTCATTTCACTCTTGTTGCGTTAAAATTGTGTGACTCAAAGCATTTTCACAGTTTTACTTCAGCTGGAAGATTAAATGGTTTTAGGGCTTGTAATGCACTTTGAAGCCCACTGGAAAAACTCAAGCATGCCTTCAGCTCATGGCGGCCTCACTTAGTGTTTGAAAGGTCGCTGTAGATGATTAAATACCTCAAAATAATGATTTGTTTCTAATGAACAAGTAGCTTTATGTGTCTAGGACATCGAATCTGTATTCTGAACATTTTCTCCTTATTTGTTTTTTTTCCCTTGCCTGTCTGTCTGCTCTGGTACTGTGAGAAAGACCTTTTCTTTAACAAAACACTGAAGTGCTGCTTGAGTGTCTCGTCTATCGGGACTCGGTAATTAGGGAATGGGAGTAAGTGTGCATGTGTGTGTGTCTCCACACTAGATATTTGAGAAGATGGGATGTCTGCAAGCATCAATGGATCCTCAAGGTCATTCATGAGTGTATTGTGAAGTCTGTGTATGTGTGTGTGTGTGTGTGTGTGTGTGTGTCTCATACATTCAGACAATCAATTTGGAAGTAAGGAAATATTTCCTAATTAAAAGTTTCTGTGTGTTTTAAAAGTATGTGTGCATGTAAGTGTCTGAGAAGGGGGGGGGGGCTTTAACACTGGATGTATTACATGTGTGTGTAATGTGTGTGTTTTAGCTCACTGGGAGCACTAATGACTAACTTGGATTCTAACACACACAGACAGTGGTCCACGTGAAGTGGATGGCCTCTCCAGCTCTCCAGTTGAAGAGCCAGTATTTTAAACGCTCATCTCTGATTGGCTGACTTGAATCCTGGGAATTTCTCCCAGGATAGTGTATGACAGCAGCCCCCTCCACTCCTGGTGTGTGTCTCTGTGTCTGTGTCTGTGTGTGTGTGTGTGTGTGTGCGTGCGTCAGTCTGGTCCGTACAATGGTGCTGACTCTGCAAAGACAGATCTGTGTAAACTGTCAAATTAAGTGAAGGAAGAGGTGGCATTTTTTCTGGATTCTACATTTTAGATTTAAAGACAGTTGGAGCTGGAACGATTAGTCACTTAATCGATGGGTAGACAATTAATTTGCAACTTTTTGATAACTGATTTTTTGTTAAACTGAAATGGTGGTAAATTCAATATCTTTTGGTTTTGGACTGTGGCTCAGACGAAACAAGACATCTGAAAATGCCACCATAGGCTTTGGGAACTTTTGATGAATATTTGTCCCAATTTTCTGACATTTCGTATACCAAACTATTCATTGATAAATCAAGAAAATAATCAGCAAATAAATGAAAATTAGCTGCAACCATTTTCATGTTGCAGGAAAAAAAAGTTGGTTGTTGTGTATGTCTTGTGTTCATGGCATTTATTTATTTGTTGTAAACATTTTTACCTGTATTGTATATTGTAAAAACTATTATGAAAAGACAATTAACAGACACCCGAAACCAGAAACAACTTCAGATACCCTTATGGAGGCAAAGCAAGTTTCTGATGCTAAATGTATTTTTTTTTTCATCTTGACATCAAATATTAAGAGGAAATAGATGGATAAATACTGTCCTTCTTAACTTTCACTATAAAGTTTCATCCACTTCAAAATATACTGTAATACAAGTTGATGACTTGACTCAGAGGCACCAGCCTGCACTTAAGCTGCTCTGTGTGTGTGTGTGTGTGTGTGTGTGTGTGTGTGTGTGTGTGTGTGTGTGTGCGTGCGTGCGCGTGTTGACAATGCAGTGTGGCCATGCGGTAGTCATTATGGTCAAGTGCTGTGTGTGTATGCATTTCTCTATGTATGTGTGCACTCAAAATGTGACCCTGTGGTATTCGTTATGGTGTCTGTGCTTTCTGTATCCTCAACGCCTGTGCATGTGTGTGTGTTAAGGTCTTTCTGGGCTGGTGGTTCAGGGCTATGCAGTGATGTCATTGGGGCGGCAGGGTGGGGTGACATGGGGTTAGAGTTTGGCAGAGGTCCTGACTCCAGCAGTCCTCAAAATGTGTCTGACCAGTAAGTATGTGACTGTCCCTGCTTGTCTGTGCACATGTGTCAGCATGTCAGCCTGTGTGTGTAGTATATGGTCAGTGGTGGCGGTCACCAGCTGTGTGCAAGCAGTGTCCTACACTAATAGTAAAAGTGGTTTATTGGAGACTTTATAGAGCCTGAAACCGTTTTATAAATCCGGCAGGCTGGTACGAGGGGACCATCACAGACCAAACAGCCACAAGACACACAGCATGAGACCAGAGGAGCTGCTGTAGCTGAACACTTTTCTGACCACTGACTTCATTTACATCAAATCCAGTATTGCAAAACAATAATAACAACACTTTTCCAATTTTAATATAATTTTAAAAGCATTTTTACAAATATGCAAACTTTAATTAAACTATGAATATTTATATCCTAGGTTAGTTGAGGTATAAGTAGCTAAAACTACAAGTCGAATTCAACAGCCCTGTGTTAAATCCTTGCCTCATTAAGTTATGTTGTTATATTTTTGTTGAAACTGTTTTCAGAGGTGGTGATTTGACGTTTGATTATTTTGGAGGCTGCAGTTTGTGATGCTGTTTAATTGCATTGTGTGTCAGCGAAAGGTGTTATCAATTAACTGATGGCATGAATTGTTATCTCCTAACCTTTTCAGGTTCCTCAGATTACTCATCCTAAAACCTTTACGCCCAACGTGGGGCTCGAACCCACGACCCTGAGATTAAGAGTCTCATGCTCTACCGACTGAGCTAGCCGGGCTCCATGTCACAGTAATGTTCATCATTTTTAATCTCAGGGTCGTGGGTTCAAGCCTACTTTGGTTTCAGGTTTTTTTGGGAACAATAAATGTGTAGGTATGTAAAGTTTTAACAGTGCACTGCTATCACTTGAGTTTGGCTTCGGTTATTTGCCTCCAAATGTTTCAAACATTCTTAAGATATGATATTATCAAATGTCAGTGTCTGTCGTAGGAATTTTATCCATGCCTGAACTTTACATGGGATTTCAGCCCAGGATATAAACAGCAAAATTGTTACTGCTGACATCTCCTCTTCTGTCATCCTTCCTTCTCCCTCTTTTCTTTCTTTTTCCTCTCATGTATCCTTTTCTCCTCTTTCCTCTCCTCTCCTTCCTTTTCCTCTCAGTAGCCCAGATCTGGCACTGATAAAACTATCAACAGCACACCTGCACTGGGTTGGAAAGGTGTCCCGCCCGCTCGCACGCACGCACGCACACACACACACACACACACACACATACAGAGATTAGACTACACACATAGTATAGACTGTAGAGGAGGTTGCAGAACAAAACAGATGGGGACAAGAATCTTATTTAGCACATGCTCACTACAATAAGTCTATTCTTTATGTTTAACTAACTGTCTCTCATTTTTTGAGGTGCATCACCCCTCATGCATCTTTCTGTTTCTCATAACTTCATTTTTACTTTATAGATCTCTATCAGCATAATACATTGGACATTACATAATTTGCACAAATTGAAGATGTGTTACTCAAAAAAATCTAAAACTTTAAAAGGGATTATTACTCTGTATATCAATTACTGCTTCTCTTTCAACATATGTAAGACCCATTGGGGATTTATAATAGTCCGATTAACCTGTAGTCAGTTTTGGAGTCTGAGTGTGTTGCTGTGAATTTCTCTCTTTTCCTAATCCCTGCCTCCTAAAAGGGTATATCGCCCAACGTGGGGCTCGAACCCACGACCCTGAGATTAAGAGTCTCATGCTCTACCGACTGAGCTAGCCGGGCATCTATGTAAGGAAATTATACAGTGAATCAAAACAACGTTATAGTAGTGACTGTATACGCAGTCACTCTAGATGATTTATATGTTACCAGAACAGCATGACACAGACTCACTGAAACTGGACTACACACCCCTGTGTCCTCAGTTGCTGAGGGATATTTAAGACAAGCTAGTCTAGTATTGCCTGATCTCCAAATGATGTTTGTTCTGTGTCGGTGCAGGAGACAAGTTTCTCTGAACGTGAATCTCAATTTCTTAATTCAATCAGAATTGTTGAATACTACTGATTGTTTAGTTGTCCATTTTTATGCCTCTGCGCAACCCAACGTCCGTATATAAGTACGTCTGTCCATCCCATTCTTGTGGACACGATATCTCAGTAACGCCTTGACGGAACTTCTTCAAATTTGGCACAAACATTCACTAGGACTCAAGGATGAATGGATTCGATTTTGGTGGTCAAAGGTCAAAGGTGAAGGTCATGTTGACCTCACAAAATGCAGTTTTTCCTTGTGATGGCAATATCTCTGTAATGCCTTGAGGCAGTTTTTTCAAATTTGAATGATTTGATGATATTTGATATTTCCCAACCTTTCAGATTACTCACCCTAAAACTCTTGCACCCAACATGACATTAAGAGTCTTTCACAATGCTAGCAGCCCGGCTAGCTCCGTCGGTAGAGCATGAGACTGTTAATTTCAGGGTCTTGAGTTTGAGCCCCATGTTAGGTGCAATAATTTTAGGGCATGTAGTCTGAAAATGAGGCTAGCCTTGTTCAGAACTGTCAATGAGATGTGTCTTCATTGATCTGATTGCAAATGGTCAACTCTAAGTACATCAGATTACACCTGGCATCGAAGTGGATCTCTACAGGTGTTTTGAGTGACCATTTGTGATTGGATCTCACTTTGCTGCTCTATATGCAAATAAACACAAATGTCTTGTTTTTAGCCAATCCGACTGGCTTCTTGAGCGTGTAGCTGAAGCTGATTCAGAGGTCAGACGTCAAAATCAGGTTACACTTAAATGATCATCTACAAATCTTTGTTGATGGTTGATTGTTGTATGAGGATCTTCACAATTAATGTTCTCAGTTTTCTCAGATGATTGATATTTCCCAATCTGTCAGATTACTCACATTAAGGGCCAAAGACACTGGTGTGTGAAGGCCTTTTGACATATTATTATTCCTGCAAGGGAACCCGATGTGCAGCTGAGCACAGCGAATGGCCACATTCTTCTGCACCTCTTCAAGTTGCTGAATTTTACAGATACATTGAAAACGGCATCTTCTCCATCCTGTTCCCATCATAGATGATGTCAAGGGACAAATACTAGACTGTATCCTGGAGTGTACATGAGTGACCCAGATGAGGACAGAGTAAATGATGTCCAGAGTGTGACAGACTGCTCTGGTCAAACCCCTGTAAAGGACAAACTGGCATGACAAAGTACATGAGGGACAAACCAACCAAGTGGGGTTTCAAGATGTTTGTGCTTTCAGGCTCCAGCAAGGGGCATACTGTGAGCCTTTCTGTATACCTGGAAGGAACAACTTCCCCAAAGCCAGGGACATACTTGTGACTCTGTCACGTCACTGCACAGCTGTGTGGTGTGACACAGAACACACAAAAGACCCCTGCAAAGTCAGTCAGTTGTGTTCATGCACCAGTTCTTGTAGCTTAGCTGGATGAAGGCTACTGTTCGGCACAAGTCATGGGCATATAGCAGGATGAATAGGGAAGTGCAAAGCATGCAATGTCTCCCTTTGCCTTTAACCAGACATATACTATTTTGAAGTTTGGCATCTTGATGAGGACTGAAAATTATAGGATAAAGATATTTTATTAATTCCAAAGAAAATTCTTGTGCCAGATGTCGCTCGTATTCTGTATTATTAATGTGATGGCACTTTCCTTTCATCAAAATTTGATCAGTGGTGTGTTTCAGTTTGAACACAGCATTTTCAGTAAACTGTAAAAAGGCCTTTATTGACGCTTGTTCTCTTACAATTCACACAGACTTTCCAAACTGATGGGTGAGGAAGCATCAGTCTGAATGCAGAGGGCCACAATGACATCCCATTCATATGGGCAACTGCCTTTGTCAGTGGAGATGGATCACTATTAACAGTTTTGACACCTCCTTCATCGGTATTCATTGTGTCGGCCACTGGCTTTGAAAAAAAAGTATCACTCCAAAGTTCTTATATTTAAGTTGTCAAACCACATGAAATGTAGGTGTTGTTAACATCTATGTTCCCAAGGTTCAGAGGTGGATTGAAATCCAGATCTAACCAAGGTGTCCTATGTTGTGATCTCATTGTTTACATACATCCAAACTATGGAGGGAATGGAAACTGTGATGCAACGACTGCTACGTGACAACACCCTTACCCACCCAACAACACAATAAGACAGAAACTGGCCCATCTGAATGGCTGCACACCCAAGAAAACAACCATTCACATATTCAAACCATTCACACTTCGCCTCATGTGACTTCAGAAATTCAACAACTGTCATCTACATTTGGTCTCAGGTGACCCCAAAGCCTCTAACGACTGTCAGACTGTCATAAGAACAGCTCTTATGACAGTCATGACAGTGACACTGATGACTTCTTGGATATACGAGAACTGTAACCATTTGTTCATGTGCCGTATCAAAACATTGGTGGTATTTGGTTTAAGCCCGGCTAGCTCAGTCGGTAGAGCATGAGACTCTTAATCTCAGGGTCGTGGGTTCGAGCCCCACGTTGGGCGGTAGAAGTTTTAGGGTGAATCAACTGAAAAATGGGAAATATCAATCATCCATTTGTATTAGGATCACCAGAAACAGATGTTAATACCAGGTGTGGACAGGGCTGAAGTGTCCTTGACTAACTATTCAACTGCTGCCAAACTTTACTTCTAGTATAATCCCTTTTTGTACAAACTCAGTTTTTCATACAGAGTTATAACTCAATGGCTGACCTGTAGCTCTGCATATATATATATATAGCACATACAGTTCGTTATTGAGGACATATACATGTTGATCAGCCTGTGAGGGTCCATTAGAAATGTTTTCAGAAGTATTCTTTTATCGGTTATCAACTCCAGGTGCAGATACTTGTGTAGTTCAAGGTATCCAGCAAATTTCCATCCTCATTTACTCCTTCCCAAAAACACCAACGGGGCTTTACACCCACAACCCAAAAAGATGCACATGACTCCATTGGTCCAGCCCGGCTAGCTCAGTCGGTAGAGCATGAGACTCTTAATCTCAGGGTCGTGGGTTCGAGCCCCACGTTGGGCGTGAGATTTTTAGGATGAGTTATATATGAGGAAATCAAAGACCTTAAATTGCTCTACAGGAGTATCTGACCTTGACCTCTGATCGCTCAGTTGGTAGACCATGAAACTCTTAATCTCATGCTGTCCGTTATTGTTTTTAGGTTGGTGGAAATTTAATTGCTGGAGTCCTAGAGTTTCATCAAAGAGGTATCTGCAATGATCAACATTGTCTACTTGTTGATGCTTGACCTTTCTGTTGTACTCACCCTAAAACTATTAACCTCCTAGCAATGTCATCAATACAAACTGCTGGACTCACTGCGAAACTGGAGGTAAAGGTTGTAAAGTCATTGGAGTTCATATTCTCAGCTATATCCATCAGTCAAATGTAGGTGCAGATGCTCATGTGGAGTATCTTGAGGACTTTGTTTCTCAACCTTGTGCTTATCCTCGCCTCTTAAAATGCACTCGCCCAACGTGGGGCTCGAACCCACGACCCTGAGATTAAGAGTCTCATGCTCTACCGACTGAGCTAGCCGGGCTGTGTAATGAATCATCATGGGTCATGTGATCAGCCACATCCATACCATGCTTGGGGTAGAGGCCCCATATCTTATGTTCTCTTTACTCTTTGTCAATCTAAGTCATCAAGACAAACTGCTGGACTCACTGCAAAACTGCAGGTAATGGTCAGTTACAGACTTTCATTGGAGGCCCTGGAAGTAGCCTCTTACCAGAAGTCAACTTGAGCTGCACACACTCCTGCGATTTAGCTCTAGGACTCCCGCAATATGATTTCCAGGCTCCTAGAAACACCTGCAACAGGCCATTGAGCTATGGCAGGCCACAGGTCAGCTATTGAGCCTCAGTGACAGCTGATTGGTGTGTGAGAGCCCTAATAACTGTGCATGAACATCTTTTAACACATTGTACACTACATGTACAAAGAGGGATAAAATTAGAGGCCAAGTTTGGCTTTAGTGTCATAGTTACTCAAGGGCACTTTTTAATGCTTGATATTTTCCCACCTTTCTGACCTACTCATCCTAAAAGTTGTATGCCCAATGTGGGGCTCGAAACCACAAGCCTAAGTTAGGCTGAGCTAGCCAGGGTGTGTCTGATATGTTATGCTTATAACTTTAGCTGTAGTAAGCTTAGGACTGGAGTAATATTACTGCCTTGTTATGTATCAGTAGTTTGATAGCAAATATTTTTTGTAGCAGTAACTGTGGTTTGATTTGAATTTCAAATCATCATCAAAGTGTTAGTATGGCATGTTTTTATAGTTAATTACTTCCTGTCACATGACCTTAGATGGAATGACAGGGCTGGGCATTGACTAGTGTCCTGCACCTTCCCGCTGTGTTGACCCATTGTAAATCATTTCACCCTGTCACTGTCGAGCAGTGAAAACACAGCAATGAGTGAAGCTATTCAAATCAACAGGGTGGTCCTCTACACACACACACACACACACACACACACACACACACACACACACACACACACACACACACACACACACACACACTGTAACCTGTATACCCGCTGACTCACACATTTGAACAGGGTAAGTACGTTCTTTGCAGAGGCAACACAGTTTGGCAAAAACAGGTGATAGTGAACTGTGTGTGTGTGTGTGTGTGTGTGTGTGTGTGTGTGTGTGTGTGTGTGTGTGTGTGGAGAGAATTGAGAGGGACCTAGTTGAAAGAAAGGGGAGAAGAAAGTAGAAGTCCAGATGGAGAGAAAGAAAGAGTGAAGGCAGTAAGAGAAGAGTGACAAGGAACGTTCAGTCATTCAGATGAGAGGAAACGCTGCCTCTTACTGGTCATTGTCTGCTACTACAACAGATCAAAGAAAAAAGATGAAGAGGTGAATCAAAATAAGTAAACTCAGTTGAAATACTGAGTTTTATACAACTTCATATCTGTGGCCTTGTGGTTTATATGCTGCTGCTGCTTTTCTGCTTTACAACACTGGGTGCAGAATTTTATAAATGAAGTCATTTGAAATAGACTGCACAGAATAAAGAAAGTCAGATAGAGAGACAGCAACAGACAATCCCAGAGTTTGACTTATTTGAGTCATACATACATATAATAGCTTGTCTCCCTATGATCATGAAAGTCTTTCAACAGTTAGTGTTAAGCAAACACATAAGCAAGTAGAAAGGCTCCTCTCTCTGCATCTAGGTGTTTCTGAAATCTTGTTATTTTTCTTCTCATCTTTTGTTTCTCTTCTTCCCTCAGCCATCTTCCTTTTTCGTCTGATTTCTCCCTTGTCTTTTCTATCTCTTCCTCCACCGTGTGTGTGTGTGTGTGTGTGTGTGTGTGTGTGTGTGTGTGTGTGTGTGTGTGTGTGTGAGTGTGAGAGAGTGTTGGAGGAGGTGGATAACATAATGAGATTCCCAGTGCCCAGGTGCTCATTCTAGATAATTACTGAGTGGGTTTTTCTGTAGCCAATCTCCAAACTGAAGCAAAACCAAATCTGTCAGCACACACACACGAAAAGAAAGAGGAAGAGAGAGGATCAAATTAAATTTATTCCCACTATCTTGTTTCTGATTGCGAGCTAGCCACTCTTCTATCCTCTCTAGCTCTTGTTCTTAGATGTTTTTCAATCATTCTATCACCAATCCTATCTTTGTTTTTTTTTTTCCTCTTGGACACTCTCACTCTTCTCCTTTATCCCTCATTCTCATTCTCTTTTTTCCATTCTCTCATTTCACTCTCTTTTCTTTTCCTCGTTTTCTCTCCTCTGACCATCCTGTCTTCTGTTTATCCCACATCTCGACTGCAGTGTGTGTGTGCGGAAGAAGGATCGACAAAGCATTAGTCAGTTGTCTGGGAAAAAAAAAAAAAAACAATCACAGAGGTAGCAGACAACATTGATTTACACACAAACACACACACATCAAAACTCATTCATCACTGATTGGCTAAAATGATTTATTAGGAAGTGCACTGACTATAGCTGCGGTTGCCTGTAGACCGGTCTGACAGGACCAGAGCACTGCATTGCGTTAAAAGAGGACACTGACTCTTTGCCAGATGTGCTTTTTAGATAACAATGAGACTATTTCACCTGTATCCGTCCTCTTCCTTTGTGGTTTTATGATGTGGAGCTTCTTTATACTGTCCACTGAAACCAATGCACAGTCAGTCCTTAGATGAAGAGAGTGCCTTTATTTAACTGGGAATAGTTTTTGATGGTTTTTGATTAAATATTGTAATATTTTTGGAAAAGGAGAGATGACAGTGTACTCTTGTTGACGAACTCAACCCCCACCTCAGATTCACTTTTAAAATCCTGGTTGCTGCAGCTCTTGTCCATAAAATCATGAAAATAAAGTGAAGTAAATGCACTGTGTATCGTTACAGTCAAACATCACCAGTTGGAAAATCTTGGCATTTCATTGCCATTGTAACATGCGTAAAGTTACAACATTTCAGGCAGTAAACAATACTTGGTCCATATTTCAGGCTATGTAATGTCCCTAAACACTTAGTAGGTATTTCTTATGCTGAAGTAATTGACTTTAATGCCAAAATTTTCATAGTTTATTACATGGCTAGAAAGTTCCCTGCCCAGCTGTGCTTTCTCTGTGTGCCAACAGTGTCACAGGCATGTAGTGCTGGAAGAAAAATAAAAATAAAAAATGTTTGCATTGGACAAAATCATGTGTTTGCACACCTGGCCAATATTGACATTTTCTCCTGGATAGCAAGAATGTTGCTGTTGTGGGACAGATTTGAGTTTGTATTAAATACTGTGCGCATCACTGTATTGAAGAGTAACAGTACTTCTGCCTGAGGAGGATAGTCTACTACTCTTTTTTGCACTTGTCTTTAAAAATACCAGATTTTTTTGTCTCAGAAACAGAGAGCATTTGGCAGCACAAGCGAGCATCCTTTCCATGAAGCTGCTGGATCTCTGTGTTTGGATTAATGAGGGACAGAACAAAATCTGGGTCTCAGTCAGGGATTGAAAATCTGAACAGTGAATCAACAATGCCCTCCAATCCATTCCCCCCTGAATTTACTATCAGACTGTGGTTGAAGAGCTTAGAACAGAGCTCCTTCTTCTAATCTTTGGAAGCAAAAGAGTTAAAAATGCTTCTGCGGGGCTGTATCTCCTGGATTTCATCCTGCATATTTTAACACGTGCAGTAGCATATTTCACATCAGCGTCTGCCACTGCTGTGCCGCTGCGTCGTCTGTCAAATGCGCATGCCGCCTGAATTGAGATCAGATTTGTGTTATTCATTACGTTCAATAAATGTACAGGGATCTGTCTTTGCTGGCATTGGTTGCAAGGACGTTGTGTATACATGCAGCACTGGAATGCATGTGTCAGTGACAGCCTGGGCCTCATTGACATCACACTGTCACTCTAAAAATATGCACCGATATGAAGCCGCTTCTGTCTAAACAATCATTACGGCTCTTATCAGAGCTACCACAGGATTCAGGGATTATCTTTTTGTTCGTCTATGTGTGTGTTTCATTCAAAAACATAAATTGAGAAATTTCTGATTTGGGGCTTTAAAAATATTTGCTTACTCATCTTAGGTTGCCGTATTATTTAAAAAAAAAAAAAAAGTGGCATACATGAATGGATCTTAAGTTAAAATAATTACTATATATTACATTGAAAAATGGTTTCATTTTTGTATACATGTATACATGTTTGTATACATGTAAGTAAATGTTAGCTCTCTAAAGTTGAGTTTTCTGTAGTTCAGAGTGGCTGAAGTTTTAAAATGTGGTGCTGCAGTAACAGTGGACACAGACAGAGGGCGCTACATCACTGGAACTCACCACTGACACTGGACACATGAGAGGAGAGGAGAGAGAGGAAAGCAGAGAAGGACAGGGGTGAGAGGTTAGGGGGGAGACAGGGGGATAGAAATTGATAGAAGTGAGAGAAACAGAGAGAAAGAGGGAAACTGAAGGAAATTGAAAGTTAGGAAAAGAGAGTGAGGAGATAAATCAAGAGTTAAAGGCGACATGTTAAACACTGGCGTGAATTCTCCCCCACTCTGTCTTCCCCTCTCCTGTGCAGACTTTCTTTTTGTTTTGGTTACACTCACCAAATTATTTTCAGAAGGCACGGCCATCTTTCATCCACCCCTCCTTTATCTCACTTTCCTTTCCCCCATCTCTCTCCCCCTCCATCTGACCACTACCCCTCTCCACCCTCCCCTCTCCCATCATGCATGGTTGGGTCCAGGCCATTTGCTTCCTCTCCAGCAGGCCTGTACCATTAGTGACCAGCAGGGGAATAGTTGCTCTCTGCATGCAGCTGGGGACAGGTGTGCTGATGCTCACTCTGTCTGTGTGTATGTGTGTGTGTGTGTGCCGGCTATCAGCATCACTCTCAGCATAGTTACACATCACACACACGCACAGACACACACAGATGCCGTTATTGGTTTTCAGCATACCAGTTATAATAAGTAAAGGATAATTCTGGTTTATTTTTCATATCTATGAGAAACAATCATAAAACATAAATGCTGAGATGTGGAAACAAAATTAAATCCCTAAAAGTAAGTCCAGCAGTGAGATGATCAAGTTTTCAACAAACAAAGACTTGCTTCCAATTTTACCTACTATACTTCCTGTAGTTGGGCGTGCCTAGTTTTCTGGTGCAATGAGAAATTATTGCAGACATTTTGATTTCAGTTTCACCCTAATAAAGTGGTTTAAATGAAGAACTGTAGCCAGCTGTCTGATCATCTGTGCGAATATTTCTTCCCCTATTGGACATAGTAGTAGTGAGAACTGAAATGATTAGTGATCAAACAATCGGAAGAAAATGAATCAGCAACTACATATTTTGATCATTTTCTAAGCAAAATGGCAAAAGAAAAATCACAGGTTCCAGCTTCTAAAATGGGAACACTGTGGTTTTCTCTGATCTTGTATTTAACTGAATATCTTTGAGTTTTGGACAAAACATGACACCTGAAAACGTCATCCTGGGCTCTGGGAATGTATGATGGGCTTTTTTTGCTATTTGATGACAGGCCAAACTATAAATCAATTAATAAAAAAATAGTCTGTAGATTAATTGATAATGGAAATAATCATTAGTTGCAGCCCTTATAACCAAGAAAAACGATGGCCAAAGCTAAAACCAAATATGAAACCTGAGTTATAATAAACTGGAATGATCCTTAGTGTGCTTATTGCTACATAGTTTCCTGAACAAAAAACAAAAGCCAAACCCTCTCTGTCTCTCTCTCTCTCTCACACACACACGCACACACACACACACACACACACACACACACACACACACACACACACTATTGCTGTTGTAGCCACAGTAACACTCTAGCCAGCAAAGTGTGACTCAACAGAAATCTGTTCTTCTGTTCTTCCTCCAGCTCTCCTTCAGCCTTGTCCACCCTCTGTGGGCGCAGTGCCGCATGAACTGGGCAACGAGCCCCAGACAGAGCCCTGCAGTCGCACTAGCTTCCACCCTGGAAGCCTCGAAAGAAAAGAAATAGTAAAAGAGGGAAGGAGAAAAGCAGAAGATGGGGTGTAGGTGGAAAAGGGGGGGGGGGTAAAAAGACAGTGAAGAGAGGGAAGATGAGCAGAAGTGAGGAACAGAGTGGAGGATGAAGAGATAAGAGGATGCAAGAGCAGAGGAGATATGCAACAGAGGATAGGATAAGAGAGAGGGGGGAGACAAAAGGAGATTAGAAAAATAGATAGATCGATAGATAGAGAGATACAGAGAGAAGAAGAAGAAAGAGACAGAGCAAAAGGAGAAAGTGTGAGGCCGAGAGAAAAAAAAGAGAGAGCTGGGCAGACAGCCAGCTCTCCCAGGAGAGAGAGAGAGGTCAGAGCAACGGACACATCTCTGGAGAGGCTGTGTGTGTGCGTGTGTGTGTGTGTGTGTGTGTGTGTGTGTGTGTGTGTGTGTGTGTGTGTGTGTGTGTGCGTGTGTGGAAGACAGCGGTGAGGGGATGGAGGATGGAGGAGAGAAGAATGCAGAGGAGGAGGAAAGCAGTGGAGCGCAGAGAGAAAGAGAGGAGGGCTTGTATAAGATACACTCTGAATGCCTGAAATGCGACCTTGGCAATCTATATCTGTGTGTGCTTTTTTTCTTTTGTACTGCATGTAATACATTTAAAGGACAAGGCTGGTATTATTCTATTTATTCTTCTGGTCAACAAACAAACCCCATGAAAAGACCAAAGTACGTCTTTCAATACTTTCCTATGTTCCTGCCCTGTTTCTGTAAGTCAATTTACAGTGTAGGAAAATTACATCATCACTCTTAATCCCATCGACTGAGCTCTGATTGGTGAATTGTCCCTCTAAGTGGCGGAAACAGCACAACAGATCTACATGAGTCACTGAACATATCACGGCAAATCAAATGCCTGGAACCACACAAGGTGCATGTGGTGTTGACCCATGTCAGTGCAACAGTGTTCATTATTCGGTTTTCAATGTTTTCTTGGGAAACAATGGAGCTCTATGGTGCAGAGGAATATGCAGAGGGTTTGGCTACACATTCATCAGGTGATTTTATACGGTTTGTTGTCAGTAAGAAATCAGCACACCTATTCTGTAAAAGGGACAAAGAACAACATTGAGAAGAAGTTTTACCCAGAAAGTATCTGTTTCGCTGTTTGTGTAACACTGAGGGTATTGTGGGCTATAGTAGAACATCTGTGTGTGTGCGTGTTCATGTGCATTCTGCGTGTGCAAGGGCAGCGCAGGTCATAGAGCGCTGTGTGTGTGTGTGTCAATAACAGTATGTGGAGGCCACAGGATTACGTGACCTTGCATGCCACATGTGCTGTCTTCCACTCACATACACAGTTTCTATCTTCCTCTCTCACACACGTACATACACATACCCAAACACAAAGCCCCGTGAAATCTTCTGACTCCTGAGGGTCTTTATGGGACTCCTGCATTGGTCATGGAGAGGTAGGAGAAGAGGAGGAAGAGGAGGAGTAAAAGGAGAAAGACGGAGGAAGACAAGAAGAGATGTTGATCTGGGTGAAAAAGACAAGACAAGAGGAATGAGAGAAAAGGAAAGAGATAGAAAGTAAGGCAGAGAAAAGAAGATACGAATAGAAAAACGAGGCAAATGTGGAAAAAGCAACCCTATCTCCAACACAATACATTTATATGCTGCTAATTTCCTTTGCCAAATACGATGTGGAGGAAGTGGAACTGTTGGAATTGTATTGAATTGCTGCCTGAATTATGTTCATTGGAGGCGTTTTTTTTTTTTTTTTTTTTTCGCTACTACAAGTGTGACATCCTTATTATACACAAAAGTCATGGAGAGGAGGTTAGGGTGGATGATTTGCCATACAGAGAACAGAACTTTGACTGAGGTTGACATCCTGTGACCCACGTGTTGTTGGGTGTAAGATACTGAAACACTTGGTTATGGTTAATAAAAGATAGTGGCTTTAGTTAAATATTTAAAAAAAAAAATCAGATTGTTTTATGATGTGTTTCAAGTCAGTGTTGACTATTTTAGAACTGAACCAAAACCTCAGTCGTACTGTGAGTTGCCTTAGCCATAAATATGGATATAGTGGGAAACAAATGCAATACACTGACAGTAACACTTCTGCTTCACTCTCTTCCTCAATAACAGCATATAACTCCATCAACCTCAGCTCCGGAAACTGCAAGTTTCGTACACAGCATTTTGTAGCTCTCCAACTACAGATAAAGAAATATTACCATTAAAGATATTATATAATCATCAAATCTCATTTTACGCTAATACAAATTATTTGTATATGAATGCCGTTTTAAGAGACGGACAGTTTAAAGAAAGTTGAGACAGGAAAAGTTAAGACAGAGGAGGAGAAGAAGTTAAGGAGATGGTTGGGTAAAGCTGGAGGCCTGAGGACATTATTTCAGCTGCTCTGTGTGTGTGTGTGTGTGTGTGTGTGTAGGGGGGGGGTACAGGGACAGGTAGACATCTTTCTGTTATCTTTGCCTACATCTCTCAATCAGTCATCCTAATCAATCAATCTTGACTGCCTTTAGATCATTTGCACAAGTTTGTGTGTTTGTGTATTAAGAATACAAAAATTGTGTTTGCATGGGTTTGCATTTTTTCCATTTTTATCCATACAATCTATACATTTGTAGTGTATTTGTGTGTGTTTGTGTTTTTGCATCTGTATGGGCATGTTTGAGTCCTTATACTTGCCTGTATTTGTGAGTCTGTGCTTGTGTTTGAGCTTGTATATGTGTGGGCTCACGTTGCTATCCCTTGCAGAGTGTGTGTGTGTGTTTGCACGCGTGCGTGCGTGTGTGTCTACCACGAGCCCCAGTGAGATCCAGCGAGCATGACGGAGAATGACAGGTTGATTTATGGCAAGGCTATAAGTAGAATGACTACTGCTAGAGAGAGAGAGAGAGAGTGTGAGGGACAAAAACACGACGGAGAGGGAAGGAAAAAGAGAGGGTGGAAAAAGATGGTGGGGAGAGAAAGAGGGAGAGATGAGGACGATGAGAGAAAAGGAGATGCAGAGAAAGCAAGAGCAGAATGACAGAGCTAAAGAGGCAATATGGGACAAGACGGAGGAAGAGTAATGAGGAAAAGCCAGAAACAGAGTTGAGAGGAAAAGATGGGAAGGAGTGAGAGGGACTGATTGGGACTGTGGTAGGGGGATTAAGTTGCCTATTTGCATATTGCTATGAAAGGTAGGAAGAAGAAGAGAAAATATGACCAATCTGCTACTAGCATGAAAAAAATGCGAGAGGAAAAAGAGGTACAGGCAGAGAGGAAGTTTAGTTCCTGTTTGCGAAGTAGCCTCTGTGAGTCGGTTTAATGACAAACAACACTGTGCTCGGCTCGCGCCATGCAGCATTCTGTGAGTCTCAATAGGAAAATAACATTATCTCCACAATTACATTTACATTTTTAGACATCTATCTGATGCCGTTATGCAAAAC
Source organism: Seriola dumerili (assembly GCF_002260705.1). Classification (NCBI taxonomy): domain Eukaryota; kingdom Metazoa; phylum Chordata; class Actinopteri; order Carangiformes; family Carangidae; genus Seriola; species Seriola dumerili. Next base: position 8,954,044 of record NW_019174393.1, read on the forward strand.
GACATACACGGAGTGCAAATGAGCTTCAATTCCCAGATCAGTAACAAAGTACAGCAAACAATATCCAAGAGAATATTCAAGAGCTGTGATGATGCCTATGACCATCATGGAAAAGAGAGGAGATGAAAGACGCTGTTTCATTACATATAATCTGTTTCTATGATGTTTTTCATTAAGCATTCTGTAGCAGCAGTTGTCATGTAGGAGAGAGAAGTGAAAGTACATTTTTAATCCAATGTTACAGTATTTACAATATCACATCCATCTGACACTTTGATCCTGTGTTTGGATGATTCTTAAATACAGCGACTTACACCTCTTACTGAACCACTGTCACATGGAATAAACTGCATTTTTTGCAGATGATCTGAATGGGTCAGTATGTGTTTATCTCATGACCCTCCTCCCAACCAGGGTTGAATATGGTTGTGGCACTAGTTTGCTTTGGTATGAAAGGGTAAACACATGACTTTTGGTATTATTACTTATTGGTATAGTGTTTGAATGTCATACCATACCTGCATACCATAAATGTCCCCAGTCCGGAGATGTTGGAGCTTGTGGCCAGTGCTTTAGCACCTAGGCAACCTGTTCTTGAATTAATATATCTTCATAGTAGATAATGTGGTGGACTTTTGCCCACTGGTCTTAATGCTCCATTCCATTTGCCTCGGATGTCGGAGCTGGGAATGACGTCACACCATGTTGCAATAAAAGTCGGAAGCTTGCTATTGTTGTTGCTTGTTGTTATTATTGTTAGCAATACCAGTTAATGGCAACACATTACATGGTAGTTTGCACATCCAAACAACATGCAACATATCCACAGATAGAAGTTAGACAGCATTGAATGTACAACTGATGTAATGAAACACAAATAAGACAGAAGTGCTAATAAACAGTATATTTCTACAGATTTTACCTATGTTGATGCAGAGAGCAGCCATCTTGGGTTTTGAGGTCGGGTTTGGTGAGGTCCGTCTTGACTTTCCGAGTCGGAAATCCGACTTCAGGAGAAGATGAGAGAATGGATTTTTCCAATACTTGTGTGTTCGGTCACAGAGGAGCTTTTAATTTGAAACAGCAGATGTTCAGGGTATTTTCTAATTGGCTAATTCAATCTGAAATGTGTGTCTGAAATGTAAGTGTTGTCATGAGATTTGTCTGGTTTAAAGGTAAATAAGAACAGACTGAAATACTTTTTCTCTTACGACACACACACACACACACACACACACACACACACACACACACACACACCTGCCAGCCAGAACAATTGCTCCCATGACAACCTGGCAACCAAGAGGGCTTTGAAGCACTGGTCAGAAGAGTTTTGTGTGTGTGTATTTGTGTGTTTGTGTGTGTGTGTGTGTGTGTGTGTGTGTGTATTTCTATATCCTTTCTATTTCCACTTCTTTTCAATACTTGTTTTTTTTATCTCTCTTTCTTGTCTTTTCACTTCTGTTTTGCATAGGAAACTGTTCTCATCCTGTTCTCTGCCCTCAGGTTAAAAAAAAGAGAGAATGTCAGAGAAATCAAGAAAAGCAATAACGAGTGTTTTCAAGAGAGCGAGGAAGGAGAAGGAAGGAGTGTAAGAAGTATGAGAGAGAGAGGTAGATAAAGACAGAGAGAAAGGGAGAGAGTGAGGGAGAGAGGGAGCACAGTCTTTGATCTCTCTCCTGGGGAGCTGGAGCTGGGCTTGGCATGCAGCCAGAAAACCCCACAGCACATACACACACACAAATACACACACACACACACACACACACACACACACACACACACACGCACGCACACCAAACAGACGCACACACATATTTAGGTCTAGCTGGCCTGCTCCAGGGCTTTGTTGATTATTTCTGCTGGGAGGATCAAAGACGTCAATCGCCCCCTCCTCCATCGTCCATCCATCCATCCTTCAGCTATCTGTCTGTTCACCAGTCCATCTGTCCAGCCATTCATCGTTGTGTGTCCATTCATTCTTTTAACAGAAAGTCCTTATAGTAACCAGTTGCAACAGAAGATGACTCAATCTATAGGTATTTGGGGTTGAGTTTTGGTCCAGACAGATGCTGGTGAGTTTAGGTCTTTACTTGTCAGGATGGCCAAGTGGTCTAAGGCGCCAGACTTAAGGATTACTCCTTCTTGAGCAAAGGGACTTCTGTCTACCAAATAGAGGCATGGATTCCTGACAGACTTTCTACCCGCAGGTTTCATTCCTGTAATATTGTATGTAACAAGCTCATTGAATATGTATGTATATTATCCTGTATGGCTAAATTAACTATACAACTAACTGAAGTTTCTACACAAGTCTACTGTCTCACAGTTAAAATTGTGGAAAACCTCCGGTATAGTCTCCTGACTAAAACATACTATTTTCAATCTTGAGACTCTTAATCTTGTTTGAGTCCCATGTTTTGCTTGCGGGTGACAAGCACGAAGACAGAAATCAAAGTCTTTAACCTACTCTACAAGAGTATCAGCACCTGAATTTGACCTCTGACAAGAGGATACATTTCAGGAGATTAGAGAATTATGGATGTTCTCCAGAATAAATACAGTATGTACATGCATTATGCTGTACGATTTAATTAACTATACAACTAATGGAAGTAGCTAATCAAAATAGAGTCAGTTGCACTGTTACGTTATGTTGACCGTCAATAAACAGTCGTTTAGAATTATAGATATTCTCCGGTATATTGTCCTGACTGAAGCATACTATTTTCAATGGGAAATGTGTCTTGTGGGCAACTTTTTTTTCTTTTTGATGAGAAATTATGTTTGCGCAATCAGTAGAGCATGAGACTCTTAATCTCCGGGTCGTAGATTTGAGCACCATGTTGGACACTGATGTCTTCAAGAGTGGTGATAAGAACAGTCCTTCAATTACTCGGCAAGAGTATCTGCACCTGACCTTGACCTCAAAGGCCCTCGCACACCAATCAGTATCTGTGGACGACCATTGCCTGCAAGTTTTGCAGTAAGTCTAGCACTTTGTTTTGATGACATATCTGATCCAAGATTGAAAGGTGACGCAGATCACATGATGCATTTACTGTTGTATGTAGCCTGGCTAGCTGCAATTTTGCAGTGGGTCCAGCAGTTTGTCTTGATGACATAACTGAACCAAGAGTAAAAACTGCAGCAGATTAGGCCTCTTCCTAAGGATGTGCTTGATCCCATGATGCAGGAGTTTGCCAAGTAGCCCAGCTATCCCAGTCAGTAGAACATCAATAAAGAGAGCTGCATTAAACTGTTTTTGACTGGACCGCAACAACGTATGTTGCCAACTAACTGACTGATGAAGTTACACCATTGGTTGGCCAGCTAAGTGTTGGAGTCTCCCCATTGGCTGTTGCTGTTTGATGTGATTTGTGATAAATACTTTGATTTGTGATTTGACGCAAACAGTCTCTTTTACATCATCGGGGGAAGATTACAGGCATGGTTGCCAATTTAGCATCTTTGTTGCTTGATTTACTAACACTTTTAGTGACAAATCTTAGCTACTCCTAAAGAAGATAATCGCCAATATTGCCTTGCGAGTGTAGGTCAGGCTTTCACTCCGCGGGCTCACCTCTGGGTTTCAGCCTAGTCTTCTCACCCAGGGCATACATAATGTAATCGATTACTGAAATTTGCTTAACAAAAGTGGCATATTATATTTTCCATTATTCCTTATGAGACAGCTTGATGTGTCATGTTCTGTTCATCTGCCTATAACCTCCAGCTATCAGTGGAGTGTCTGAGATCCTTTTTCTTTTTGGAATAATGGACAAATAGTGTCTTCTGATTAAAGCAAGCTATTTGTAATGATAAATGTGTCTTGTGAGCAACCTGTTTTGTTGTAAACAGATATGATTATTTGGTGATCTGAGGCCCGGCTAGCTCAGTCGGTAGAGCATGAGACTCTTAATCTCAGGGTCGTGGGTTCGAGCCCCACGTTGGGCGACAGTACCTTTTAAGAGGTGGGGATAAGCAAAAGGATGGGAAACTAAGTCCTCAAGATACTCAAGATACATAAGCATCTGCACCTACACCTGGCTGATCTGAGAATATGAATTCTAAAAACCCTCACATACTGACAGTCAGCTCTTCTACAACCTTTGCCTCCAGTTTTGTCTTGATGACATAGCTGAATCAAGAGTAAAAAACTGCAACAGATTGGGCCTCTTCTTAAGCATGTGTTTGATCACATGATGCAGGACCTGTGCTAAGTAGCCCAGTCAGTAGAACATGGAGTCAATAAATAGACCAGCATAAGATTGTTTTTTGCCTGGATCACAACAGCGGGGCCAGGCCTAAAAACTGAAATGTTTGCTGGTGCTTTTGTAAGGCAATGGTTACTGACTGAAAACAAATTCCACAGATAACTCAGCCTCAAGAGTTTTAGGGTGAGTACATCAGACTACAGACTCTTGTTGACAGTTGATTGGTGTGTGAGTTTGTGAGATTGAGTTCAGGTGCAGATACTCTTATAGAGAAATTAAAGAACTGTTTTCAATACCTCTCTTGAAGACATCAGCGCCCAAGGTGGGGCTCAAATCTGCAACTCTGAGATTAAGAGTGTCATTCTTATTCTAATCTAATCAGTCTAATTAAACCTTACAGGATAATGCACATACATATTCAATGAACTTGTTAGGGATGAAACCTGCAGGTAAAATCACTGTCAGGAGTGGGATTTGAACCCACGCCTCCATTTGGAGACCAGAAGTCCCTTGAGGAAGGAATCAACCTTGAGTCTGGCGCCTTAGACCACTCGGCCATCCTGACATCCACATATATGTTCTCACTAAAATGAGTGATGACTGGAGTTTATAGGTAGATGGACAAAACATGATAGGTCAAGATGTCCAATGTGATGTAGAGGTGTGTCAAGAGGGGAGCCTGCAGAGGGAAAGCCTGACCTTGCACTCGCAGGGCAATATTGGTGGTTCTCTTCTTCAGAAAGTAGCTTAGATTTGTCACTAAAGGTGTTAGTAAATCAACGGACAAAGATGCTAGATTGGCAACCATGCCTGTAACTGGCCCCTGATGACATGAGAGAGACTGTTTGTGCCAAATCATTTTGAAAGAGCAACACCCAATGGGCAGACTCCAACACTTGGTTGATTGACCAATGGTGTAACTTCATCAGTTAGTCAGTCAGTGACAGACATTTGCGTTTTAACCCCCGCTGTTGCGGTCCAGTCATAAACAGTTTTATGCAGCTGCATTTTTTACTCTTGTTTCAACCATCTCATTAAGACAAACTGCTGGAGTCACTGCAAAAATTGCAGGTAATGGACTGCAGATCAGTGTGTGTGTGATTTCATATGAATCATCCCATCGGAGGTCAAATTGAGCTGTAGGTACAGATGACAGATGTATGTGTGGCATAGATTAAAGACTTTTATTTCCACCCTTGTGTTTAACCCCCACCTCTTAAAAGGTTTTTATCGCCCAACGTGGGGCTCGAACCCACGACCCTGAGATTAAGAGTCTCATGCTCTACCGACTGAGCTAGCCGGGCCACAAAATACAAAAAATCATATCTGTTTACAACAAAATAGGTTGCTCACAAGACACATTTATCATTACAAATAGTAGGGCTGGGCGATAAAACAATAGTAATAATTATCGCGAAATTATTTTCCTCGATAGAAACATAAAAAATGTTCGATAAATGTAACATATAACAAATATAACAACATAACAGACACTCTTTGTGTCAAATCATTTTGAAAGAACGACGGCCAATGGAGAAACTCAAACACTTGGCCAGCTGACCAATGGTGTAACTTCATCAGCTAGTCAGTGACATACATTCATGTTTTTAGGCCTGGCCTGTTGCAGTCCAGTCAAAAAACAGTTTTATGCTGCTCTATTCATTGACTCCATGTTCTACTGACTGGGCTAGCCGGGCTATTTAGCACAACACATATCATGAAATCAAGCACATGCTTAGGAAGTTTTCATTCAGCTATGTCATCAAGACAAACTGCAAAACAGAATGTAATGGTTATAGAGTCTGGTTAACTTTGGATTGGTATGTGAGGGCTTTCAGAATTCATATTCTGATGTATTCTCCTGTCAGAGGTCAAGTCCAGGTGTAGTTGTAGATGCCTATGTAGAGTAGAAAAACGACTTTGACCTCAACAATTGTGCTTAAGTCCCATCTCTTACAAATCTCTATCGCCCAACGTAGGGCTTGAATCCACGACCCTGAGCTTAAGAGTCTCATGCTGTACCGACTGAGCTAGCCGGGCTACTTTGAGCTACTAGTGACTCATCTCTGCAACTTTTAGTCCTGGATCAGATGTGTGATCAAAGACAAACTGCTGGACACACTCTAATGATTGGCTGCAGACT
>NW_019174393.1:8965403-8990403 GCF_002260705.1 Seriola dumerili
CCAGCCCTTTTGAGTGAATACCTGTCTACCCATTCTTTGTGTGTGTGTGTGTGTGTGTGTGTGTGTGTGTGTGTGTGTGTGTGTGTGTGTGTGTGTGTGTGTGTGTTGTGCTCTTCTATTCCATGCTGTGTTCACTTAAAAGACTGACTCTTTAAATATGAATAGTCACAGAGAGACAGGAGTGTGTGTGCACATGTGTAGGTAGAAAGACCTTTGTGTGTGTGCGTGTGTGTGTGTGTGTTTGTGTGTGTGTGTGTGTATGTGTGTGTCGACACCCCTCATAGCTTTCCTGTGTTTTTCTTCATCTACCTTCAACCCTAAATTGCTACACATGCAGCACATCAGCATTTACAATCTTGTCTCTACCCACTCACATTTCCTTGTTTGCGCCCTCACTTCATTCTCTCCCTCTTTGTTTGACTCACAGTAGAACTACTTGATTGACACAACAGTTCATGAAAAACAAAATTTCCAAAGCAGTGATTGTATAGATTTTACAGTGCAAACAAGCTGGTGTAAGTTCTATGAGGAATGAGTCTTTGAAACCTTCACAACCTGCAAATGACATCTTTTTTTTTAGTTACAGTTAGTGTCACTGAAATCAAGATCTTCTTTTCATGAGAGACCTGGCAAAAACCAAAAAAATAGTTACAGACAGCCACACAATGTGGCATACAAGAAGCAACAAATATAAAGCCAGACACCTAACAATAACATGACAAAAAGAAGGAATAAACACAAACAAAGAAACCATCAGATAATAAAGTTTTAAAATCTCAAGGGAAATTAAAACTGTCTTGATAGCTGTTTGTTGCTCTTTCCATCTAAAAGGTGTATAGTACCTGAATCCAGCTCTGCCACGGTTAGTGCATACATGCAGGATGTCTAAAATTAGTGCTGCAGTTACAAGATTTAAATGAAAGAAGAGATAGTTTGAGGTAGTTTGGAAGCTTTGGCAGAGTTAAGAAGGTTAAGAAAGGATTTTGTTTAACGATACAGAAAACAATGATTAGTTCAAAATTTGACATTTTCAATAAAGGAGAAGTCTATGTGTTACACTGAGTTTAGGGTTGAGTGATAATGGAGCAGCATGACAGTCAAGTACAGATATAAAAGTTAACTGAACAATATATTTACTGTTTAAAAAACACAGACAGACTTTTGATTCTGTACAGAATGTGATCTTTAAATTTTTAATGCTAAACTTGAATAACAGTGAACTGTCAAACCAAGTTCCACAAAGTGTTTGTATCAGTGAGTATTATGGGTACCATTTGAAGGCAAGGCGGGGCACAAGTAGACGTAGACAGTACCATGTATTCGGTTTTATCTGTATTTCAATCAAATCAATGACTGAGAAGTGATACATGAAAAGCATCAAAAGCAGAATGAAGATGAACAACGATGGACCAGAGTAGAACAAGCGACATAAAATATTGTGTCATCTGCGTAAAATCAGACATTATAGACTTAGATTAGTGGATAGGTTGATTATGAAGAAGAATGTCTTCTTGTGTGTGTGTGTGTGTGTGTGTGTGTGTGTGTGTGTGTGTGTGTGTGTGTGTACGATGATGTGCAGTAATGTGTTAACAGTTCAGGATCAAATCCTTTACACTGACAGATGTAATATCTTATGTTGCTCACTGAAGGAGACTCGTTGGTCTAGTCTAGTTTACCCACCTTTTTATTACCTGCTACATTCCTGGATATACAAATGTAATTTATTCAAATGCACTACAATTAATTGAGTTTATATTCAGAATATACAACTAAATGGATAAACTGGAAAAACTGGAAACATTTAATCACCAGTTTTAAGCTCTTTTCTACTCTGTCTGCATGGTTACATGTGATAAAGCATACAGTTTGGAATATATGTGCTCTAGGGCATTACCATTAAGACATTACCTTAAACTATAAAAGGTCATAATCCAGTATGTATAACATAGGGATTCTAATCCATCTTTAAGGTTATCATAGCATGTGAATGTTTTTCTGAGCCTTTTTCCTTTTTGTACCTCCTCATATCTGTATTTTCCACTTTTTCTTTCTCTCTTGTTCTTTTCTGTTCACGTATTGGCAGGACTGTGGAGCAGTATTGCCAAAGCTTCTAAAATCAGCGGGAAATCTCTGTTTCTTCCTCCACCTCGCTCTCTGGGGATGGTTGAGACATTCTCTTATTTGTCCTGTTTTATCTTTGTATGTAGCCACTTGTGTGTTATATGTGGGTTTCTGCTTGTGTGTGCGTGCGTGCGTGCGTGCGTGCGTGCGTCGGGTGTGTGTGTTATGTGTGCAGTACAGGCAAAACAAAAGGCCCACGTACCCCCTCCTCCATGTCTCCAAGCACCGTCTCTCTCATCCTGACAAGAATCCTTCTAGGAGAGAGGAGGAAGAGGAATGAAGGGATGGAGGGAGGAAAGAGGGTGACGAGGGAAAAGGCAGGGGAGGATGGAGGAGTGGAGGGAGATGTAGCTGAAATGAAGAAGAGAAAAAGCAGCAGGAGGGAGGACTATAGGAAAGGAGGAGACTTTCATCTTGTAAAAAAAAAAGTGAAAAACAAGCCTCACCCATTGTTGCGTTTTATTATGAGGTGACCTCTAGCGGCCAGGTGATGTAGCATAAAGAGCGACAAAGTGAACAAAACACAAGACTGACACTGTCGGGGCAGTATTTCAGGAGACGGTCCTGTGGGTCATATCAGAGTGTAGGGACAAACGACCCATGTGGTCGCTCAGGTTGGAGGACTTGATGGAAGGAAAGGGGGGGGGGGGGGTCACATTTACACATGTATGAGAGGAGAGGAGAGGAGGGGAGAGGAGAGGAGAGGAGAGGAGGGTATGGAGGCAGACTAGCACTAGCCTATATGTGGTGACAGGACAGTGTTACCACAAAAATCAATAGGCCTGTCTACACTGTGGCCATATGTGCGTGTGTGTGTGTGTGTGTGTGTGTGTGTGTGTGTGTGTGTGTGTGTGTGTGTGTGTGTGTGTGTGTGTGTGGCAAGTGAGTCTGAGCCTTAATTGAAGTTCTGTGTCAGTGCCATAGTAACACAGACCACTGGATGTTCAGTAGATGTATTAACATACACATCTCTCTGACACAGAGCTTCCTGTTTTCCTGTTTCTTTTGTTTTTTATCCTTTTTTTCAGTTCAGGTTAAGGAGAGTGAGGGACACAGGTAGTCACTGAAGGAGGAAATGCTTAAAACACCCAGGTACATCATTTTTGGCAGTGGAAACCAATATTTTTTTATTAAACCCATCTCACACAGTGTGACATGCACTTGAACTTGTAAGATTGTTGTTGCACAGTACATTGGTGCCTTAATCAGCCCATCACCTGACCAAGCCACAGCCGTTCCTCATTGTCCCATAAACCTCTGCAGAAATAAAGGCCACTTTGTATTTTCATATTGCCACAAAATCTATCGGCCCATTTTAACCCAATAGTCCTGAAAACTGAGGAAGCACAGGAACTAAATGCAATAACTAATGTCCCTTTTTCCCGTATATGTTTGCATGATCACCACATCAGAGGGTCTGTGTGACAGCTTTGTTTGAGACACAGTGTGATGTGCTTTGTAATGTAATGTTGTGTTGTTGTACTAGATCATTCAAAGTAGTTTCAAATGCCAGAAAATGAAGATGCTTGTCTCCTGATTGGCTCAGTATTTCTGCTGGTTGAGTTTCTGCTCTAGTACAGAACTGCATTGTAAAAAAAAAAAAGAGTAAATAAAGTTATGCTGGTTTGGCTCACTCACTTGCCCTCTTGTGAAGCCACCTTACTCATAGACTAATGATCAGATACATAACATAGTTAAGATTTCAATATTTTACAAGGAGTTCCCATCCTTAGTGTTAATATCGATACCAGCAACATTCAGTGCTTTCAGTCTGAGTGAACACTTCAGTAGCTCCTGCACCGTATCTGCAGTATCATAAGTATCATCGTAAGCATCATATATTTTTAAGGTAACTGTGACCCAGGAACCAAAACTAGAACTGCAAATAAGGTTCCTGAGTTTCTACAAAGGTCCTTGTGTTCCTGGAAAGGTTTCTCTCATAGGTAAAATAAAATAAATAGCCAAAGGTTCCCTCTGTGTTTCTGCTTTAGTTCTGTCTCACCTGCTTTTACCTGTTTCCATTCACCCACTGTCTGCATTGACTCCTGCCCACCTTTACCCCTCTGTAAAATTAGCCCTTGACAAAGTAAAGTTAGTTTTGCTCCACCTGCTCAGTCTCCCGACTTTGCTTTTTTGGCACCAGATCTGTATTCATTTGTTCCAACTCGCTTGTTACAGCAGAGTTCTTCTTCCCCTCGCCTTTTTCTCGCTTGTCGATCTTGCATTTTCAGCAGTTATGGAATGAAATATAGATAGATTTCCTTCAGCGAGACACTTCCCCACTGATGTAACCGTACACCAAGGACACCAAACATGAAACGTAAAATACACACAGGGACAATGAGGATGAAGAAAGAGGTGAAGGACTTTTGCAGCTTGTAGATGAAGTCTAGACAAGCTCTCAGTCACATGTAGTGTGTGTATGTGTGTGGTATGTGTGTGTGTGTGTGTGTGTATGTGTGTGTGTGTGTTTGTGTGTGTGTGTGTGTGTGTGTGTGAGGTTGATCAAACTGGTCTATTTGTCAGAAAGGCTCTGGAGAGAAAGCAACAATAGAAAGAAAAAGAAGGGCAGAAGAAAAGAGTTTTGATGTAACATTCATTCATAACATATGCTGTTCATATAACATTTATGCCACTGTGAAGAAACATAAACTGGAATAAGAAAGAATGTTAAGAAGAAGAGAAACAGGCATTTGTTTCAAAGTATCTCTCTTTTTGCCCCAACTTTCTTCCATCTTTTGTCTTTCTTTCCAATCACTCGCTCTTATTATCTCCTAGTTTCCCCCTCCTTCATTCCTTTTCTTCCCTCCCTCGTCACCCTCCCTGCCATCCATCTCTCAGCCTCTTTCTCACTGACTCCCCCTCTTTTCTCCCTGATTGTCACACACACACACACACACACAGACACACACACACACGCACACACACACACACACACACACACACACACACACACACACACACACACAGGCATGCTGACACTTAAACTAAGTGCACTCACACACACCCTATTCCCTTACTCCCTCCTCTTACCACCCACACAGAAACAAGGACACATACAAGCCACAAAACACACACTGTTACACACACACCCACACACACTGTTACACACACACACGCATGCACGCACGCGCACACACACACACACACACACACACACACACACACACACACAGGACCCCCCCCCCACACAGAGTACTTTCAGCACTTTCTTCTTTACCATACTCAGCAAGATCAGATGTCAACTCAACTGACACAACACACACAGAGGCTGTATTTTTCTTTTCACCACGCTCTGTTTCCTCCTCCCACTTATAGAATATATGCATTTTTAAAAACCCTCCTACACACACACAGACACACACACAGACAGACCGAGAAACGCTGCATGGTGGGGTAACCTCAACACACAAGAGTCATGAAAGGAAAAAGACGAGGAGACACAGGGGAAGCCGGAGAAGGGAGATGTGGCAAAGAAGAAAGGATTGAAGGTGAAAAAGATGGTTGGAGAGCTATGAAAAGGAAAAGTTAGATGGAGATGAGTAAGGAAAACATAAACAATTCAGTATTGAAAGAGATAGACATGATAGCCTAACCTTTAGCTACACATGTAAAGCAAAGAGCATCTATTAGAGCATGCAAGACATAGATGGCTCTGTATTCAATACATACACACACACACACAGAAAGAGAGTGAGTGAAACATGAATAAATGATTTTCATGCACTGACAAAACAACCACGAGCCAAGACGCTCACATGCTGGCAGCAAAAACAGCACACACACATGCACGCACACACATACACATGCACGTACAATTAAATTACATGCATATTTTCATGCAGGCTGCATGCAATGACACGGACATGGACTTGCATGCAGACACACGTACTTTCACTGACATGAAAGATGTTTTGACAGCACACACACACACACACACACACACTCACTCTATGCACTTGTCACAGTCACATACACCATACATGGAATAGGACTACATAGTGTATATACTGTACATCAACATCTGCATACAGACGTTAGCAAACTATTCTTACCCTTTATACACATAATTAAATAATTGAATCTATAATGAGATTCGGGCCGCAACAAGCATCGACATTGACAGACTTTTCTCACCTTGACATTTTTTCATGGATACAAACATTAACATACACAAACATAGTTATCCAGAAATGTTGTTTTATTAAGATGTTAGTTATGTTGGGTTTTAAAGGATATTTCAGGTTTATTGCCACTCGGGTCTTAACCCGCAAACCGTTCAACTTTGATTTTCTGTGCTTGCCGTAGTTGTGTATAAGTTTTCTTATGCAACGAGGGACTTTTACCAACATTTGGGAGGCACTCATCTTGATTTTACCTCTAAATAAAGTGGTTTAGATCATCTGTTGGTTCATTCCCAAATGTCTGCTTGTCTGACAGCTTGTGTTTCTTGCACCTGACTTATTTTTAGCATTTTTGACACATCTCAGCATTTACTTTGGTGAGAAAAATGGGATCATTAACACAGAAATCATGGCCAAAATAAAAAAGTAAAGCCCCAGCAAACTGGAGGTATGCTTTATGATCATACAGTATGTGCTTGTCTTTAGCATCGTCCTGCATTCATTGTTGCTCCTCCATTCACATTGATGCTGTTATGTTGTGCTGAAGCAGTAGCAGCTTAAGTGCCTTGCTTAAGGGCACAGTGACAGTAGCTGGCGAAGGAATGGAGAGTGGTTTTCATTCATTCGCCAGCAGCCTTCCAGTGAAAACCGCACAACTTTCACCTTAAGGCAACCACTGCCCCTGATATATATTTAAGCACAGGCAGCCTTCAGCTACACACACACACACGCGCGCGCACATACACGGCAGCACGGCCACACACCATGTGTACGAGCCAGATTTGGCTCCGTCCTCATGTCTGCCATACGGTTGATTCCTCCCTGCTGTGCACACCCTGCAGGCCAAACACACAACACTCTGTGAGTGTGTGTGTGTGTTTCTGTTTGTGAGTAAAAGCCAGAGAGAGAGAGAGAGAGAGAGAAAGAGTATGAAAAAGAGAGGGAAATATATATCCAACAGACCAGTAAAGAAGAGAAGACAGACTTATATATCTCTCTTTTTGCTCCACTGAAAGATGGAAATGAAATATTTTACCTCTTAAACTGTTAATATTACTTTTCCTTGTGGGGCAAATGTGCAGTTCGTATCCACACTGACAAATACATTTTCTTATTGGCATGTGATTTGATAGGACATGTTTTTTTCTCATTGCAAAGTGAATATTGCAGCAGAAAATCTACCTCTGATTATTTTAGGCTGAAGCTCCTTTTGAATAAGCATGAGAGGTTTTAACAAGACTCCACATTGCTTTGACAGAAGACTGGGAAAACAGGTTGTAACGACACTAGTGACACCACTAGTCCACACACCAAAGCAACTAAATTTGGAGTCACATCTTTTCCTCTGAACTTTGGACTTTCAGCAACACCACGTCGCTGTTTTCAAATCCACAAAAAAGTAAAAATGACTTTGGTCTGCTCAACCACTCTCCTGAGCTGTGTAGCAGAAAGATGAAGAAACCAAATGTTGTAGTGACCACTCATTTTGAATGCCAATATAAGCCAGATGTTGTCATTAAATTGTATTTATGTAGCATAAAATAGTGAGTTGATCAATGGACAGCACAGGATTGACAGAGTTTCTGTTCATCTTGGTTAAGTGGTGGCATTTATAATCTGCAATCAAATTATTGTTTTATACTTGAAACAATAAAACATGTCAATAAGAACAACTAAATAGTTAGATCAACTACACTGAGGCACAGTACAGGTGGCGAACAGGATTGGATAGTTTTGCTGTATTAATGTAGATGGACAACTTTGCAAAAAACAGACGAGTATAATACAGCAGTTATGACCAGGCAGACCATTCATGCCGACTGGCACATGTGTGCACACGTCAGCGTGGGCAGACACTAAATACTAGTATAAACAGAACCCATGTGCATCCTCTGTCTATCCTGCTGTCTGTGTCCTCGTCTGGTCTGTTTAGTATTTGAGTAACTATATCCAGGTTAGCAGGGACCTAGTGTGAGACTCAGCACAGTAACCAGGCTGTGTCTCTCCCACTGCTGGCCAGATGTTGACTGTGATGCACATATTTGGATGTTTTTGATTTTCGTTTTTTTTCACAGTGGACAGAAAACTCTTTGTGGACATGGCCGGTATAAAGAACTCGAGATAAACTATTATTTGCACCTTTAATGCCTAACACATTAGAAGAATAACAAACAGCAAAAGCAGTTTTTAAATTGTTCACTGTATGCAGATCCTTGTATCGGCAAAAGACAGCAATGCTTGTTGAAAAAGGTAGAGAAAGCAAAATCAAGATGCTAAGATACACAAATCTGGAGGAGAGAGAGAAAAGGGAGGAAGAGAGAGTGAGGGTGGATAGACAGGAGTCTCTGTGAACCTGCATAGACAAGCTCAGTCAGGCTGCTTTGGTGAGAGAGTGGGAGAAAAAGCAAGGATGTTTTGACAGCTCGGAGCCATCGCAGCAGCAGAAGGCAGGCTGTGTGTGTGTGTGTGTGTGTGCATGTCTGTCTCTGTGGGTGCAGGTGTTTCTGTGTCTGTGCACGTACTGTATTTGTGTGTGTGTGTGTGTGTGTGTCTGTGTGTGTGTGTGTTTGTGTGCATGCACACAAGTGACTAAAGGCAGAGACAGACAGTGACGTTTCTTCTGATTCAGAGACAAAGAGGGAAAAAAGGAAGTCTAGCACAGAGCCTGGATGAAGGACAAATAAAAAAGAGACTGTATCTGTGTGTGGTGTATAGCAATGTGGGTATACATATTGATATGTGTCAGGGGCAGATCCCATCATGCATCATTCTGGTCATGACAGGTAAAACCTCCTCATTAGAGGGCTGTTGATGAGCAGACAATGTGTCCAGGTTGTTACTGGGATTTTCACCTTACTTCCTCTGCTTTCCATCATTGTAAACACAGACGGAACAAGCACATACACTCTTTATCAGCCTTGCCCTGCTTCACCTTCACACACCTCCACACGGTCACACCGGCAGCTGCCCTGAACAAACAGTCTTCTGGAGCTACCACTGAGCGGCTCAGGAGCAGTTGGGGGTGAGGTGTCTTGCTCAAGGGCACCTTGACTTGATCCTATGTGTTTTGTTTTTTTTTTCTTCTCCTTCTATTTGAAGGAGGGGAGTCTCATTCATCTCAACTGCACTTTCCCAGCCAGTCTAGGGACCAGCACTGCTGCTGACCCTCCAGCCACTAATGCTTGTAGTTTTTGAAATTAGAGGTAGATCTAGATGCATATTGATTTTATGATAGTAGCTTGAAATATAATGATAGCTAATGATAAAGCATCTTTTTTTCCATTAAAAAGAAAACATGTATACATGTGAAGAGTTACATTATGACATCACACATATGTAACTTAGTAGTTGACATAAACCAGCAATATCTAGCAACTTTTTTTTTAACATGCTTTAGCTACTTTTCATTGAAAATAGCCGGACTCTGACCAACGCTGACTGCTCCCTTCTGTTCTTGAATTAGTAGCTAACTTTTTCTGATGTTCTATACTGGGCAGGTAGTGCACAGTGAACCAATATATGCTGCTATAAAACCAAAACAATGAGCTGAAAGACACTAAAAAGAAAAAAGTAGTAGTAGTAGTAGTATAAAATAGTGATTACAGAAGCTTTAAATTTAGGGTTAACTGCTACTTCATTAAAGCCAACCTGATCTCTGTAATGTATGAAACATACAGTATACTTGTACATATGGTAGTTTGTGGAAAATCAAACAATTTCCAGAGACGTAGACGATGAGATTTATCAGGTTTGTACAAGACATTGAGTTTTCTACTGACAGTCTGTGTTATTCATTCTCATTGTTTCTCCTGCCTGTTTGCCAGACAGCCAATGCACATGAGCAAACAGGAGTGAGTGTTTGCTGTTTGACAAGTAAGAGTGTGTGTGTGTGTGTGTGTGTGTGTGTGTGTGTGTGTGTGTGTGTGTGTGTGTGTCAAAGAAGATGGTTGTCATTGTAAGGGCCCAAATGATAGGAGGATTGTGTGTGCATGTGTGTGTGCATGCTTTGCATGTGTGTTAACAATGTACCCTCATGTCCCCTGTGTCAAAGCCTGGCTAAATCAAGTGAACCATGCTGTGTGTGTGTGGAACTGGTGTGTGTGTGTATGTCAGAGTGTGTGTGTGTGTGTGTGTGTGTGTGTGTGTGTGTGTGTGTGTGTGTGTGTGGAACCAGTGTGTGTGTCAGAGTGTGTGTGTGTGTGCCAGGCCAGATCAATATGAACTAATCAATAGGAGAAGACAGCTAGAAGGACCTTGGGGAAGGCAGATACACACCTGGTACACACACACACACACACACACACACACACTCTCTCGAACACAGTCCCTCTTTGTATTCCACCCTCAGTTTCTCTCTTTATCTTCTCTCACTCCACCTCCCATGTCTCTTTCTCTGAGCCTCCCTCTATTTCTCTATTCGTCTGTTTTTAAAATCTCTTTCTAGCACAAACACACCAATTATCTCACTCTTTTCTCCCTTACACAGTTAAGGCTACAAGCATATATGTCACCTAATTTTCCTTTTCTTCCTTCTTTCCTTGCTAATCTCTGCTTTTCAAGTCATCAGTTTAACTTTTGTTAGAATAGTAAAGGTCGGTTGCATCAGTGACACTTCTCTCCTTCATTGAATCAAAGACAAAAAGAAAAAGAAAAATCAGGTCTGACTTTCCGAACACGAGTCACACAGCTCGGCATTAGAGCCATGCTGTGTTCAAGTGGCAAACAAACCTGGTACTGTAGGTTTTTTTCAAGTCCGATCACATCTGTTGTAGCAGCAGTGGAAAGATGAGGTCTGTGCCACTCACAGTCGGTCAAAGCCGACCGCTGGCACACAGCTCTGTGCAGCCTTTAGCACATGTTCTGCATTTAATGTAAACTACACCCTCAAAATACTTGTCAGAAATGAATGTGTGGAAGCAAAGAAAGCCCATAGTTATTTGAATTTTACATTGTACATGGTTTGAATGCCCCTTTCAAATTTTATGGAAATCATGTCAAGCGTAGATTCATAGATTCAGAAACCTCAGTCTTTTCTTTCTTGGGTCTTTCATGTATTTGTCACTGATTTTTGACTTGGTAAAATTGATTGCATATGGCATTTCCAAAAATCTGAAAAAAGAATTGAATTTGAGCAAAATGTTTTCATAATTGGATACTTAAAAGAGTTTGTGAACCAGTAAAAACATAAGGTCTTTAGTAGTGATTAAATTTTACAGTTACAGTAGGTATTCAGTTTCTTGCAATATTCAAAACGTTAAAGCCCTCCATTGCTTCTGAACAATCCCTCTTTTGCAAAACCTGGAAAATCCAGCAATAAAGTGTGGTTGATACGAAATGTACGAATATTTTGAATCTCAGTTTATATCTGTCTCTTCCTCCCCCTGCCACAGATTCCTCACAGATCTACACACACACACACACACACACACACACACACACACACACACACACACAAACTAATCAAAAACAAAACTGGCATATATGTGTGTATGTTTTTCATACGTGTGAATCAAGCTTTTACCAAATCCTGAATTGGCAGGCTGGTTATTAGCAGGCACACCACAGCTTTGGTGGGCGCTCTGGGTCTGAGGCTCTTTCAGTTCACTTCACTCAACATGCAAATTGAAACTGTAATTCATTTACTGGGAGATAAGAGTGCTACTCTGTCTCAATAATGTCTTAATAGATTGAATATTAAATAATATTTTGATAGGAATTTTCTTATGGTTTAAATGTCCACTTCCTAGGTTAATTGGACTGAACGGGAAGTGACTCGCACTCTCAGCTCAATCAAATTCAGTGCAGGTTCGGACGTGTTTGATCCCTATTTTCTATAAATTCCCTCGTGCTTGAATCACTTCAGGCTTCCTTTTAAGCATCAGTATAAGAGAAACCGTAAATTAGAATATGTGACACAATACTATTTTCACTGCAAGTACATCAGGCATTTTTCCATTTCATTCATAGCTCTGTGGTATATAATTACTCATAATTTAGCCCTGTTTTGTGCTCCTGTCATAAAAAACGATCAATTACATAAGCATAATTTGTATCAGCATTTTTTATGAGTTTTTTTTAACGTTTCGTTGTCAAACATTGTCAAAAAATTAAAAATATTCTTTGAAAAAAGGTGCAGGCTCAAGAAACGTTGCAGGTGTGTGAGCTGTGGCAGTTAAACCACAATCACTTTTCAAAAGTCTGATTTGGACTACCACTGATATTTATTGCTCTCCAAGGACTCCATGGACATGGAATTCTTTTCTTAAAGTTGCACTGCAATTTAAAGCCAAAGTGAAATTTGAATTTTCTTAATTTTAATGTAATGAAATATAAATTATGATGAGACTGCAACTATTGTGTTGTGGACGTTTTGTGAAAACTGTGTAGCAGCCTCTTGGTGGGCAGTTTCCATGGTAGCAGTTGACTGAAATATGAGAGGTGGTGATGGGAGACGTGCTGTCAACTTTTGCGGTGTGAATGCACCACTGACTGAAGCACGTCATAGCCCAGTATAATATACTAACTATGGTACAAGATGTTGTCAACAAGTCCACATAACATTGGTTATACATAGCAATATATATACATAGCCTAGCAACATAGGCTAACTAGCTTGCATTAACTTTCATTGCTCAAACCAATTGATTTGAATCATGACACAGTGCAGCGCCAGTTATCATCAAATTATTATTTCCTCACAAAATGAAGATGATATAAACATTATATGTTTGTCTTCTCAACACCATACAACCATAAAATTTAGGGTTTGGTTTTTGGGTACAGTTAGTCCAACACTTGAGGGAATCCAACTTCAATCTCTATCACATGCTCTTTCCACCTGCTCTTCTTTCCTCCTAATTGTTGCTCTCCAAACAGTCCCAACAGATACCCTGAAAAATCATCCTTGTTAACGCGGTGAAACCTCTCTGTTCCGATGCACATCTTTCCTGTCAGACATGTGATAAAACCCCTCTCGACTGTTGCTGTAGTTTTCTGTCTCCCTTTCTGCCCATTTCCCCTGTTTAAGAGAAGCATGACACATTTTAAACAGAGTAAAACAGCAAGAAAAAGTTTCTCTTTATTAATGATTGAATGACAAGCTGAACTGACAGGGAGGTACAGAGAGCTGGCAGAGAGGCACAGACACCAACTCAGTGTACATGCATTATGCACATATACTTTCAATCACACGTGCACAGGAAGACAAGCGCATGAAAACGCACCACACCTCCCACGCTACCAAAACTCTGCCTCACCTGACAAATTAGCATGTGTGCGAGCCTGCCAGTTTTTGACATCGCATCTATCTGTCACATTTCTGTCAGAGCTTCACGTGGTTTCACATCGAGATAAAGAAAGCCAAAAAGAACCAACGTGTCATCCCCCTCTCTCTCTCTCTCTCTCTCCATGCCCGTCCTCTCTTCCCTGTCTTTCTCCGCTGGGTACTGTCAAATGAAGCAGGAATAGGGAGCAGAAGTCAACATCACATGCTGCATAATTCTCAGTCTCCCGTTGTAATTGCTGTGGCTTTTATAAAAGATTCAGCAACAACGTCCATGGTTCGATTGTGAATGAAGCAGGGTCTTATGGTTTCAAATTAAAGATTTAGTGTGTTGTTTTCTTATCCAGTCTGCTAGATCTGACATTGATTGAGCAAAACGGCCTAGAATGGCCAATGCTAGGTGTGTAAATTTGTGTAACATGGCTCTAGCATGGCTAATGCTGATACAGTATGCAACTCGTACAGCTTTTTATAAGACATAGAAAATTGTTGATATCTGCATTTGTTGCCTAATGAGCAAAAGGCCTACAGCAGTAAATGACCTGATACCAATGTGATGAATTAATGAACAGAGAAGCTAATGAGTAAAAGGTTCTCGGGTATAGATGCTGAAAAATACACCAAAGTATTACTGAAACAATAAAATTTTGATAAGCGAGGAATCATTTTTTCTGTTCTACATCATTGTAAATTGAGTAGTTGGGTTTTGGATGCTGGTCAGAGTAAAAACAGGCAACATAGACGTCATTGTGGGCTCTCGTAACTTGTAATGTTGGTTTCAGGGATGACGTGTCCACCACTTTGGTTCTGACTGAAATATCTCATCAACTGTTTGGTGGATTGCCATGAAATTCTGAACAGGTATTTATGATAACAGGTTTGATGTCTGACTTTAGTGATCCTCTGACTATACCTCCAGCACCAACAAGTTCACATTTCTCATTTTAACTAAAATATTTCAACAACAATTGGGTGGATTTGTTCTGAAATTTTGTATAGACATTCATATTCCTCTCAAGATGAATTATAAATCTCTGATCCTATAACTTTTTCATTTACTGCCATCAGGTTAAAGTTGAAATTTGCCCAATATTTATTATTAGATGGTATATGACCAAATACCTATGAAACTAATGACATTCCCATCAGCATCTACTATACTTTATGTTTAGTGCTAATTCGCAAATGTTACCATGACATCACGTAAATCTAAGATAGTGATCATGGTAAACATTATACCGGCTAAACATCAGCATATTAGTATTGTCATTGGGAGCATATTAGCATGCTGATGTTAGCATTTAGCTCAAATCACTGCTGTGCCTAGGCACAGTTTTCTTAGATTTAATGGACAAAGCAATTAATCAAGTTCTTAAAAAGTAAACAACAGATTCATTGGCAATAGAAATAATCATTCGTTTCATCCTCATAACAAAAACAGTTAGGAGGGAGAATAATGTTGCATATATTTTTCCAGAGTTAAAACCACAGCACCATCGCCAGGATTGTTCTAGGAGAGAAGGAACTCATTGTTATCTACCACGTTTATTATTCTTTACAGAAAAATCATCAATAGTTAATCACTTAAGTGTTGAATGATGTCAGTGTTCCCCCTTTGCTGCAAAGTTAAACTTTTCGAAATGGAAAGAATTACTTTTGACCTTCGCCTAAATTCTTACCTTTGTAGAAAAGCAGCTCATTACTTTCTGAGGAATGTGCAGCAGAGGTGTGTGCGTGCCTGGTGTCCAACTGAAAATAATTAGCTGGTCTGCTGGGCAGCAAAGTGTGAGACAGGCAGTAGCAAGATTTTTGCATAAACTTTTAATATGTGTGTGTATGTGTGTGTTGTGCCAACCATTGTTGAAGTTTAAGGCAGATTTCTGTATTGTGGAAGAGTTTGGTGTGTGTGTGTGTGTGGATGTGGGTGTGTATGTGTGTGTGCCCAGACGGTATTTTAACATGGCTAGCTGACTTCTAGCAGCCCACAGTTAAACAGTGACTCACAGATTCCTCTCTCTCTCTCTCTCTGTCTCGCTGTCTCTCTCACTCTCCCACTCTTTCTCACCAACTCAACTTTTTTCTCATCTGTTTCTCCCCGGGTTCCTTTTTCTTTCTCTCCTTTTTACCTCTTTCTCTCACTTTCTCCCTCTCTTTCACTGCTTTACCGCCCCCTCTTTCTGTCTCTTTCTCCAGGTTGGGTGCTGACTATAGCAGACTTTAGGACAGAGGCACTTTTTCTCTGCCCCCCCCCCACACACACACACACACACTTTTCTCCAACTGTGCCAGCCCTAAACCCAGTAAGTTACAGTATGATCATACCGTATTCCTTATCCTAATCCTATCATGATGTTGCGTTGTTTTTGTTGTCTTATTTGAACGGAAAGTGGTTTTATATCCCAAAGGCCACAGAGTCTATTTAAACAAGTTTTATGAAGACAAAAGTGTATAATTGAGTCCCATTGACATTCTTTAAGAAAAAAACTATCACTTTTATTGTTGTCCAGCTTTGATTGGTTAAGGAAAGCAGGAAACGTCACAGGGATTTAAATTGTCCTGCTATACATAATCAGGAAATACATGCACACACACACACACACACACACACACACACACACACACACACACACACACGCACAAAGACCTACACAGGGAAGGTCGTTTCACCATTAGAGACGCCCAAATCAAAAGCAACGCCAAATGTTCTTGACTGGAGCTGCTGATAAAAAAGTTTCCTGACACACACTTACACACACACACACACACACACACACACAGCCTCGAGGGCCCCTGGGACTTCAAAGAGCCGTCTACTGTACCTCAGCGACACCTCAACACCAGGTGCCGCGGAGAGGAGGGAGGAGGGAGGGAGGGAGGGTGGAAATGGAAATAGTGAGAGGGGAAGAGGGAGAAAGAGGAGAGGCATGGGGGGGCATGAAGGGGAGGAAGAAATAAAGTTGGGAGGCTGAAGGAGAAAGAGAGGAGAGAGGAGAAGGAAACTGAGTGCAGGTAAAAAGAGAGAAAAAGGGACGAGAGTAAGGAAGTAGGCAGGTAGAGATGAAGAGGCAAGAAGGAAGAGAGAAAAAATTAGGAAGAAATGGGTTGGGGAGGGAAAGATACAGGGATGAAAGCTGACCAACAGACAGGCAGAGACCTAAAAACAGGCCAGAAAGACAGGCAGACAACACGGCAGACAAGGAGTTGCTGCAGCCAAAGACAGAGAGATGTGGGGGAGGGCAGTAACACTCTGCTGCTAATACCCCTGCTGCTTTGTTGTGAAGAACCCCAGTTCCCCTTCTAATGGTGAACTATTCCTTTAATGCTAGCAGTAAAACACACTAGTCACAGTTCAACTTTTACAACTTACAGGCTCAACACACACGCGCACACACACACACACACCAAAGTTTGAATGCAAAAGCAGCATTTATAGTATGAAAAGGTTTTGTCAGCGACCTATATGGGGCAGAAATGTGAGCCTTTGTCTAATTTGGGCGCCTGTAAGCTTTTGAATTAACTTGTTTAGAAGCTGTCAATCACCCAGACAGGCAGGATCTGTGGGTTTGAAGAAGAGAATCACACTAAGAGAAAGATATATTCTTAACATAAAGCCATTTGGTGAGTGCTTTGATCCCAGCTGCCTCACAGTGCACTGACTGCACACATTTCTGTATGGCTGCCACGCTGAAAACCTTTGAGTTACACAGGAAAAATTCAAGCCCCCTAACCTGGCAGTGTCTGTGCGTTGCTCAGTCTGTTGTAGTATTCATCCACGCAGGGGAGGCAGAGCCGAGCCAGAGAAGCACAGCATCAGCTTAGGTGGTAGATTTCTTCACGTAAGCCGCGCGGACGAATCGTGTCAGAACATTCTGTTGAACTCAGTGGTTTAAGTAGATGTAATACTGCTCTCATATCTGTCTGTGCAATATGAAGCTGGAGCCAGGAGATGGTTAGCTTAGCTTAGCATAAAGATTACAACATCTATCTCATCTAACTCTTGTCAAGAAAGCAAATAAAGTTACTTGAGGTGGATTAGAGACTGGTGACATGTTGTGCTTGTGTCCAAAAACATCAAAGCATAAAGATGGAATATCTGCCGAGTGGTGTGGTTTCACTGGGCTGTTGCAAAAGGGAAGCAAGAACTGTGCTAACAGAACAAAGTATGTGTGTTGTATTAGCATGCGCAAATTCAGTACTAGCATGTGCTGTATGCTCTGTAACTACATAATGCTGAACACCCAGCAGTGAAACTCCATAGCTTAATTCAAACTCAGCTCTCTTTATTCAAAATGCAAATTCAGACTGCAACTTATACAATAATGGACCAGTTTGCATTCTCCTCACAGATTGTTCTGCGGAATTGTTTCAATGAAAAAAAAAAAAAAGTTTCAGTATTTTAAAAATGGAAGAGCTGGTGCTTCACAGGTGGCCTGCTGCACCTCCAAGGACTCACGAATGAACAGTGAGAGAGGACAGGCAGGCAGGCAGGCAAGGTGACCTAATGTAAAAACATGACAACCCTCCACCCTGCTGACGTGTCCTTGAGCAAGACACCGAGTCCCCGGTAGCTCCAGCAGTGGGGTTCTGGAGCTGAGCGTGACCTCTGACCTCCCTGTGGAGGGCAGCAGACAAAAAGAGCTTTTCCCTATGGGGATTAATAAAGTATCACATTATCATTTGAATGCAGCTGATTGTATCTTTGTCAGTCTACATTTCAGCCTGCAGACCTTTTCTGTAGAACTGTGTGATATGACCATGTCACGGGAACCCTCCAGTATCTGTTGGGAAAGGTCTGCAGACCCGAATGTCAAATGATAAAGAAACAATCGGCTATGTTGTACGCCTCCTACCTCCCTTTTCATTTATCAGTATTCAAGCTCTAATTTATTACAGTGGCACACCTCTCTCCTTTTGAATTTGCTTCTTTTGTTGCCTCGCTGCAGCATTCAGGATTTAAAAAAAACAAATAACCACATGTTTGTTGGTTGTCATTATAAGGCACAAAATGAGTAACAACAGTACTGTATAGGCAAATACATAAGCAACAGTAGCTCAGCTGTTAAGTCTACATATGATATTTTTTTGCTGTGGCTCATAAAGAGGTTTTTTAGATGTTTCTGGGAAAAAGCAACACAAAATGCCACAGACAAATCTTTCACATCTCAGTGTGCACTCATTGCAGTGTTATTGCACAAGACCAAAGGCCAGCTAAAGCAAACTTAAGAAACAGCAAACACTGACATTCTCTCTCTCTTTCTCTCTCTGTCCGTCTTTTTTTCTGTCTCTCTCTGTCCCTGTGGTCAACAATCCCTCTGCTGGCCTTTATCCCCAAATCCCCATGGACAGAGAGTCAGGAGAGAGAGAATGCTTAAATGCTTTGAATGATGGTGTGGAATGCTAAAAAGAAGTGCGTGTGTGTGTGTGTGTGTGTAGATGTGCTGTGGTGCTGTGTTCGTGCGCGTTGTTCGTGTGTGTTGCGGCTCATTGAATGGTCAGGGGGAAGGAAAGCGGGGGGGGGGGGGGGGGGTCTCCTGCCTGGTCTAGGATCTGGTATGCGTGACTGAACAAGAGGAGGAGAAAGAGAGGAAAAGAAGAAAAAAAATCCCCCCACCAAAACCTGCCTTCCTAACTTCTAAAGACAGACAATGGCTACTGACTGGCCTGGCAACCCTCTCTCTCTCTCTCTCTCTGTGTGTGTGTGTGTGTGGTGTGTGTCACTTCACACACAGGACACGTCCTGATGGAAAGCAGAAAGAGGGAAATCTGCTCTAACCAACTTTAGATCTCATTACTCCGCACATGCAGCCACACAGACGCAGCTCTGCCACATGTGAAATGAAACACTACAAAAATAACCAAAACTAATACCCAAAACCTTCCATTTAAACCATGAAATCCTCCACGCACAGCTCCAGCTCCCCTGTGCTTTGAAACCTTGAGACTTCAGTGTGAAACTCAACTGCCCTCCCAGCTGATCTGAACACCTTTTCGTTGCATTTGAGGATAAAAAAAAAAAGAAAACAGACGTTGATGATTAAAAAAATCAGCAGGGTGGAACAGCTTCCTATAATAAACGCCTTGGTGATAATTAATTACTCAGGCACTGCAGCCAAATCAAGATGGCAAGCATCCATTTTAAATTTCCTTGTAAATAACAAAACAACACAACAGATTTTTCTTTTTTTTTTCAGCCCTTTCGAAAAGCAAGACTGGACTGATCAGGGAGAAAACACAGAAATGTGTGGGTGGTTATTAAGGGGAATGCATTAATATGAAAGCCCTTATTGTATTAAATTTGCCTAAATATGGACATCATCATTGTAGGACAAGACCCCAGCTGTACTGACTGACTTGTGGGAATCAATAATGTCAAATTACCTTTTGGAAACTGATGCTTTTCACATTCTTGTTTACAAAAACAGACATGCAACAGTGAAGTGCTACACCTACACAAAAGTAGTCCACACGTATTTTTTCGTTCATTATATAAATATCTTTAATTGTTTTAACCGTAAGAATATAAAACAATTTAATTTTGGGATTCTGCATTTTTTTCTTCTTCTTTACAAACACATAATATACAGTACATCTTTTTATTTTCAAACACACACAGCTTTTTCAGCAGGACGCACATCCGTATATTAATTTTCTAGCAGGTCATTGCATTACATTAAAACGCGCACACACAGGCCCCCGTGTGTGCGCGCACATGTGCATGTGTGTGTATATATGTGTGTGTGTGTGTGTGAAAGAAGGGGAGAGAGAGAGAGAGAGAGAGAGACGCATTCCGCTTGTAACCCGAGACGGAGGAGAGAGAAAAGAAAAATAATCGATTGCTCCTTCTTCTAAGCATGTCTCAAAATGGATTCAGGGTATTTTTTATTCAGGGAGAAACGAGGGAGAGATGGAGAAAAAGAGGAGGAAAAAGATGTCTATCCCTACCCTCCTCTCTCCCCCTCTCTCTCTCTCTACAGCAACATGAATATGAATGCGACCTGTGCTGGCAATAACGTGGGAAAATAAAAACCATAGAGCAAAACCCTGATTCGTTTCGATCAATAAAGGGTATAAGATATAGAAATCACTTCAATTTGAAGTACGACGCTCTGAACAACATCCACTGACATTTATTTCCACCAGCATCCCTTACAAAAAATGCCAAATATTCCTATAATATACTTACACTGACATATATTGCGTTTAATAATGGCCTGCTCATACCAATACGTGTTACCTCATATTGTATCACTATAATATTCCTCTACCTCTACAGCCTAGTATTATTATAGGATGACTATAGGTATTTCTCCTAAGGGTAAGCTGATAATCTTGTCTCCTTTATATTGGTCAAAGCTTGAACACAGCACGTCTCTATAAAGGGCGTTAAAGTTGGACTTTACCCATAAGAAAATGAAGGAAACAAACAATAAAAAAGCTCTACTACACACAGGGTTTATGTTTTTTGCATAAAGCGCCGTCCTGTTGTTATCTGACTAGATTTTACAGCTCCCTTTCCCTTTCTCTCTGTCTCTCTCCGGGAAATTGTTGCTGTTTATGGGGGTAAATTAACAAAGGTAGTTAGATTGTGTCCTGGTCTCCTTTCTCCAGCTCTGCTCATGGAGGGAGGGAGGGAGGGGATGGGGGGATGGGGGAGGGGGCAGACACAGTCCCTTTAGGCACATTTTCTCCCAGTCTCTCATTCTCGCTTTCCTTCTTCCTCTTCTTTTTTTTTTTTTTTTTTAACAGTATACACCCTTTGAAAACAACCACATACGAGGTAGCCAAATGTTTTTAGGCGTGATGGCTGTAGCGGAGATTAGTCGTTAAATGTCTCAAATCCAGACTCACTGTAAAAATAAAAGTCTCATACTCAAGTTTTAAAACCTCACTTTGCTTTAAATGAAAAAGGAATGTGCCAGTTTGAATGGATGCAAGTTTCACTTCAAGAATTTTCTGGAAGCAAGTGTCAGTAAATGGAGCAGATTATTCTAATAGTATGAAGATAATGACACTTTTGAAATGTGTGAAACAAGCTGATATGCATTGAAGTTATTCCAGTCCAATGTCAGAATTTATGAGATATTAAAACTCAATATGAGATCAAAACAATTGCTAATAGGGATTTTCATGAGTTCACAACAAAAGCAAGTTTTAATTGCTTCCTACCAGGCAGAATATTAAGTTATATCAAACACTAATTTAGATCCTGCAAGGCCAACAGAAAGAAAAATAAAACATTTGGACACAAGATTCTGGTCACATGGGAGAAGCACTCCTTACACAGGAGGGAAAGGAAGGTTTCTTTTTAAATAAGAAAAGATGTTTCCCCACCCATCCGCCCCCCTCCCTCCTGCTCCTTGTGTCCCCCTCTGTCCCCATCCATAAAGTAAAAGGCAAACACACACACACAGTCACACACACAAAAAAAAAACAAAAAAAAAAAAACATTTCCAATCACCTCACTTTCTCACTCTCTGTCATCTGCCAGAGTCCCAGGTTCAACACTTTAAGGCAGGGGAGCTGTGTGATCCTCTCCAGTCCCCTCTTGGTGATCTTGGTACATCCATACAGGTCGATGCCCGCCAGCTGGGTCAGGTGGTCAGCTATGAGCTCCAGCCCTTTGTCCGTGATGCGCACACACTGTCCAATGTTCAGGGTCCTCAGCTCATGCATCTGCCTCACCATCCGGTTTATCCCATCATCAGAGATGTGACATGAGCACAGGGACAAGGACTTTAGCTGGTACAGCCCCTGGGCAATGTATGCCAGGGTCTGGTCCCCTATCTTGTCGCAGAAGGAAACGTCAAGCCCAGAGAGCCTTAGGGTGCCCATGGCGAGGTGCATGGTCCCTGTGTCACTGATGTTATCACAGGAGCGTAGGTTGAGGCTCCACAGGGAAGCCATGTGGGAGAGATGGATCATCCCTGCGTCTGAGATCCCCCCACAGAAGCTCAGGTTCAGTACCCGGAGTTTGGTCAGGCCCTTGGAAATGTGTTTGAGTGACAGGTCCGTCAGTTTCTGACAGTCCTGGAGAGTCAAATACTCCAGGTTCAAGCAACCTTCTGCTGCGCTGCGGGTCATGCCCGCCAAATGTCCAATCCCCACGTCCGAGACATGCCTGCAGGACCTCAGATTGAGGCTCTTGAGTCTGTGGAGGCCCCAGGCTATCAAGAGAAGCCCAGTGTTTGTGATGTTGCTGCAGCCACCAAGCTCCAGTACTTCCAGGTTCTTCAGATACTGGGCTATCCTGCCTAGACTGGAGTCTGTGATCTGCTTACACAGACTCAGGTTCAAAACCCTCAGTGATGGGATCTCCTGCACAAATGCATGGCCCAGCCCATTATCTGTGAGGTTGTAACAGCCGGACAGGTTGAGGGACTCAATGTTAGGCATTCCCTGGATCACATAACTCAGGCTGCGGCGCAGAGAGAGGATCTGGACCCTCCGGATGCCCCTGGCCTGGAGGCTGGGGAACAGGGAGGGATTGGCCCGGCGGAGGTGCAGCTTGGCCTCCACCCCCCTCCACACTGACTTGTGGTAGGATGCGTCCCTCCAAGCGATACACACTTGGGCTACCCTGCCTTTGTCCCTCACGTCCAGATAGCTGAAAATCATGGCCAAAATTTCCGGGAAGAGGCACGAAATGTGCGTCTCCATTGTTTTTCAAAACCCAGGCATATAAGAATTAATACTCCACACCTCCAAGGCTGAAAGAAGGATCCCACTCAAAACACCCCCCTTCTCTTGCACTAATGCAAAAAGTATCAACAGTCCCAGTTATCCACAGAAGTAAAAAAGAAAGAGTTGTTTGTTTCTCTCTCTTTTTTCTCACATTGAACTGTGCAAAATCGATCCAACTCTCTCCAATCCCACGTGATCCGGTCTGGTTGCGCAGTAGGATTCAAATGCATTTAAAAAAAAAAAAGAAAGAAAAAAACAAAAAAAAGCGTTTATTCCTGCCTCAACCCCTCTCTCCGCCAAAAAGAGGAGGAGAGGGGGCGAAAGGAAGAAGGAGGAGGAGAGGAGGAAAAAGCGTCAATCCTTCCCCCTCTCTCTCCCTCTCTCAGACGACGCTTCCTTGTATTATACCTACAAAAAGCCTTCCTCTCTCGGGCGAGCGGGGATCCAGACGGTCGTACATTTCAGTATAAGAAAGTAAAAATAAAACCAACACTCTTAACGCCACCTATTAAAAAACATTTCCATGATAGAAAAGCAGAGAAGATAGAGCTAGGTTGGCTTTGTAGGCAGAGTGAGAGAGAGAGAGGGGCGTCCTGAGCTCAAAGCCTTTGTCTGCTCTTTTCAAACCGACTTGGCAGGGACCCCAGCACTCTGGCTGTACGGGAGGGGTGAAAGCAAGTAATAGTATTAATCTCTCGTGTCAAAAACAGATTAAATAAGAAATAACGTTACAATGAACGTAATAATGACTTGACAGCACAATAAAATGTGTATGTGAATATTTAATAAGCGATGTTGTGTGGAATTAATTTGTAATCTCACTGAATCACCCCTACCCCCGCCGTGTCAGGCAGTTGGTCTGTCCCGCCTCAGCTGGAACGGTGCGAACAGTTTCCCTTGGAAACCAACTTCTTACAATTCAGTTCACTTTGGGCTTTAACCCTTTGAGCGGACCACACAGGAAACACAGGAAGGCCAAACGGAGAAGCCCCTTTCAGTCCGCTTACTTGGCATGAACATTTAGTCATTTTTATTGCGATTTTGTAGTTGTGGAAATAGTAATAAAAGAGCGTTTCCAAAACGGCCCCAGCACAGAATACAGCGTTCTTTGTCTCATGTAAACAGCCTCTCTCTATCTGGTCTCCTCGTTCACTAACTTTATTGCAAAACCAGAAAATAAATTTACATTCCCAGGGACCATCAATCAACCTTCCATCTCTCAAATATTGAAAAGTGTGGTTGAAGATCTGTAATAAAACAACAACACGGCTCATAATATTCTTGATAATGTGTGGAAACAATGTAGAGCAAATCTCTTTTAATTAATTTCAACATGCTTTATTGGCTTGGTATTTGGCACAGTGTTGCCAAAGCCTCAAGCCAGAGATCACAGTTTGTGTCAGTATGCTTGCAAAATGAGCGTAGGCTACACACACAGACACACACACACTCTTCGGATAAACAACCAACTACAGTATTTGCCAGTTTAATCTGAGCTCTTGTGTGTCCTTCTATCTGTTAGGAAATTGTTTCGATGAAATACATTATGTACAATGAAGAGTTTTTGTTTGTTTGTTTTTTTTTTTACAAAGGGCTGAAGTGTCCTTAATTGACTGTAGTGGTAGAATAATCTGTAAAAGTGTGAAAAAGAAAAAAAAACTTCAATTCTCTCATGTGACTCTCATAAAGAACCAAAATAATCACTTTGAAGCTGTTGTCTCACATCTGGCATTGCTTATGTTTTGACCCTTGAATTGAAGACTTTTTATTTTAGTCTCAGCTGATGGTACTG
>NW_019174393.1:8995403-9024465 GCF_002260705.1 Seriola dumerili
ATTGCACTAGGCAGGTTTTTTGATGTGGACATACACGAGCCAAACTTGGGGGTAAAATCCCTTTAACTGTGTTCAAGGCAAGTGTGAGGCCAAGCACAGTCAAGTTTGAAGGAGACAACAACTGAGTCCTCTTCCAAGATGAAACATATTCCAAGGATTTAACCGCATATGTTCAATAAATTCAAGATATTCTGTTATTTGTGTGTCACCTTTGTAAGACACACGTGATTCACTCAAGACACAGGACAGGATTTATCCATCAAATCCACATTTGGCAATCCCAATTTTTCCAGAAATGGAAGATTTGTTTAGTATGGAAGTTGGAAATGTGTAAAAGTAATGAACAAGATATATAAAATATTTCTGCGTGATGTAAAGCTGAAAGCCCAAAAAAGTAGTAGTGGGTTTAAATTATTCACTCAGTGTAAACATTACATAGCTTGGAAGAAAATAAAGACCACACATGTGACATTATCAGACTGTGTGTAATGAGTTCATTTGTCCAACTTTAAAGCTGCTTAAAGGAGCTGTTTGTAAGTTTTGCTAACGCTACATAGTCAGTGTTAGAATTAACAGCTGTTTACTTACCAGTCTTGAGCTTCTGTCATAGTTGCATTTACAGTACAAGAGTTATGAGCTACTTCTTTAGAGCAGACTGGACGCTATGGTCTTGGAACCCATACACAGTCCAGCCATATACTAAGTTTATACTCTGTCTTGTTTGAAAAAAAGTCTCTATAAATCTAACAACAAATGTGCTTAGTTGACAAACTGTGACCACCCGCCGAATAGAACCTGTTTGCGTCAATTCATTTTCATCATGCCAATGGGGAACATCCAGCTCAGTCACATCGCGTTTGGCTGACCAACGGTGGAAGGATAATCGCTCAACTGTGATCACTCAGTCAGTCAGTCACTCATGGACTTTTGCGATTATGGAACTGTCCCAGCTGTTGCATTCCAGCCAAAAAATACCAAACTTATAGAGACCATAAAGCTGAGACATTTCTCAAACAAAATAAGGGAAATATCAACAAAACTGAACGAAATGCAAAGTGTCTCCATAAATAGCAGTAAATGAAAAGAGTATCAAGACAAGGATGACTCATTACTGAATGTGCCGCCAAAATATTTTTTACTCATCATTTTACTCATCCCACATCAGAGAAATTTTAAATAATCTCAGACATTTAAGCCCAATTTAGATCCATCACATTGTATTGATGTCAGATTTGAGAGATGTGTCATCCTTTGATTTTTCAGGTGTTTTCATCTGCCACTCCTGGCCAGTAAAGCACAAGAACCAGGTTTGAACCAAATTGTTTCAAAATTTCTATCCACATAAAAATTGTTTGGCGAAGTAAATCATCCAAAACATCGATTTTACAACAAGTATATCAGCTATGAATTGCAGAGACTCCTCTCATTCTACATACAGTAGATATTATAGTTTCAGCTCCTCCGTAAATCCCACAATTTGTCTGAATTAAACATTACAGCAGTGAGTTTATGAGAAACAAAAGTTAACACACATGCAATGGTAAACAAAACAAACTCACCAAAAGTTGGTTGAATAGTGGGAGAACCAAAAAGATATGCCTATAAAAGTTTGTGTGCACCAGTGTGTGTGTCTGTGTTTTTTCTGACCTGACACAGTACAAGGCTTCCCAGGGATTTATAGGCCAGATGAATCAATTCAGAGGCGAGCAGTAAATCAGGCCAGACCAGCCGAGACTTGCACCGCTTCATATCTTAGGTGTGTGTGTGTATGTGTGTCTTCGTGTAACTCTTCTTACTTGTTGATATTTGTGTGTGTGTGTGTGTGTGTGTGTGTGTATGTGTCACAAAAACATTCAGTTTTACATACCCAGAGGGTCAAGAAGTTTATTTTTTTACATTCATTGCTTACTTGAAGTGCACGCGCGCGCGTGTGTGTGTGTGTGTATATATGGGTGAGTGAGGGAGAGAACAAAAATGTGTGTGTGTTTGTACTGGTATGTGTGTGTCAGACTGTTTGTGTGTGTCTCTGCGTGAGTATGCTCATGCATCTGTGTATGCTTGCAAATCTGTTTGTACATGTTTGAGGGTGTGTGTGTGTGTGTGTGTGTGTGTGTGTGTAGTGTGTGTGTGCATTAATTTCTCCAGGGAAGGGATCAGGAGACCAGTGTAGTTTGACCAGCAGAGCTCCAGGGCACCAGGGGGGAAATCAGGGGAACTGGCCCAGCCACAGTGGCTTCTCCCTGGGCTTCCTGATCAGGGACTCAGCCTCTCCCAGGGTTCCAGTTCAGTGCCAAATGAGGCCAGCCATTGCTTTCTCAGTTGTCAGTCTTGGCTTATTTATTAGTTTAGACTCCTGCTATATTCTTCAACCAGATTAGATGGATCCAACCACCTTTGTTTGGAGGCACCATTCTCGTACAATGGCCCTCAGCAAATCAGCAAGATGATTATAGATAATAACATGTCAACATTCCAGGAACTTAAGGCTGATGTTGCCCATGCCACTTGGTTGTATTTCATATATTTTATAACTGGTACTGCATACAACCTGCTCCAATTAGCTAAAGCCAACCAAAATGCAATATCACACCATGTGACTTCACACCATGTGACTTCTAGTCAGACAACCATGAGCTAAAACCTGCAACAGCTGATGGTAATAGCACTAAAAATAGTGGTTGAGTTGAGACTATCAGCTAAGAAAAAAAAAGCATTATGTACATAACCTAATTTTGATTAAATATGCTGCTAGGACATGTTATTTAATCAAATGTATTGAAGTCTGTATAATAGTTTTAGTTGTGTAAGTTGAATAGTGACAGGTTATTATGCCGTAAAGCAGTTTGGTGTTTTGGTTAAGGCAGTGTCAATGAAACGCTGAGAAGTCAGCGGAGTTTGGATTGTTTAATCGTTGTAAGTTTTTGACCATGTTAAATATGACGGATTTAGCTCTACAAGAAAAGACGGTTATGGACCAGGCAGAGTTGTAAGATTGAATCATCTACTGTGACACTGAAATATGGAAATAAACCTTCGTTCATGTTTTCCTGCCTGAGTGTGAGTACACTGGGTTTTCACTGGAACATGAGTCAGAACATGATACTGCAGACTGTGTGGCCTGGGATTTCGGAGCATGGTAAAAACGGCCACAACACATAAGGTTCATTTAGTAGCATCAGGGTCTTTTAATCATAGCAAATGATCTTCCTCAGCAGGTAGAGTTTGTCCAGTTGTCATTGAATCTTAGATGTATTAAATTAAAACTTTGTGAGCACTGTAAAAACTTCTTGTTCACGTCTTAAAAGTTGAGGTTGAAACTTCCCTCTTAACCTTGAAAACAGCAAATGAACAAAACAGATGTAGATATGGACAAATAACAAGGTAACACATATACAATGTTTGTATATTTCTTTATTATCTGAATTCAATGAAAAATGCTCTATGAATTGTAGTAACCAGTTACTGTATATACAACAAATGGGGAGAGTAAAAAGGAGGCACATCATCACAGTTAAGAGACAAGGGAGCGTGAGAACAGCTTTTTATGGATGCCTGGGTGCAGTGTTTGGAGAGAGAGAAAGACGATGAGAAGGAGAGAAAGATAGAGAGGGATGAACAGAATTATAAACGGCTGATGAATCTGACTTTCAGACTGACAGAGAGGAACAGAAAAGCACGAGAGAAATTGAGAGAGGAAGGAGGAGAGAGCTCGGTGCTGGAGCAACACAACAAAGCAGAGAGACGCAGAGAAACAGATGGTGATGAAGAGCCGAGAGAAGTGTGAGAAGGAGGGAGAAAGAGATGTAGAAAGAGTGGGGAGGAGAAGTATAGAGAAGATATATTTAGAGAGAGAGAGTTTTAGCCTCCCAGCTAGAGGCATGACTCATCTTCTGCCAGCTGACAGAAGGATGGATGGAGGGGAAGGAAGGAGGGAGGAGATGGACAGAGACGGGGAGAGAGAGATGGTGAAGGAGGAGAGGGGAGAGCAAGCGTGACGAAGGAGGGAGACGCAGAAAGAGGAAGGGGGAGAGTAGAATAAGGGAGGGAGGGAGGGATGGGGGAAGGAAAAGAAGTGATGATGGGTGAAAATCACAATAAAAGAGGACGGGATTCCACAGACCATCGTACGTGCAACCACATATGTAAAGTGAAAAACAAAGAGAGAGATATAAAAACTACGGCCTCTCTAAAGCCCCTCTCAGCTGCTTCCAAGTCCCACTGCATTTCCCCTGGGGTGTGTGTGTGTGTGTGTGTGTGTGTGTGTGTGTGTGTGTGTGTGTGTGTGTGTGTGTGTGTTTGTGTGTGTGTGTTTGTGTGTGTGTGTTTGTGTGTGCGTGCGCTAGGATGATATAAGCAGTAAATTTACCCGCAGCCAGCTGCATTTGGCGGTTTGTTGCTGCACACGTGTGTGTACATATGTGTGTATTTTGGAAGAGGAACAGACATGAAGAAAGCGAGACAAAGGGAAGAGGACACTGAGCGACTGAGAGACAGACTGAAGGAGAGGCACCGCTGTAGTAAGTGGAGCAGGTAGTTTCATCATCCCATGGGTTTGCTGTGGTTGCATTTGTAGTTTGAGTTCTTTGGTTCTTACAAATGTGTCCATGTGTCTGCACAAAGTTGGCACATATTCCCATGTCTGCTCTGCCTTTGTTGTTTTGCTTTTTTTCATATAATCAAAAGAAAAACAACAGGAGCTTGGAGTAGTGGGTAAGATGAGAGAGGGCTGATATGAAAATGTATTGGTTGCTGTCACTGAAAAATATGACACAGGAGAAATCACACTATAAATTCTAATAATAATTTTAAGAAACAAAACTAGTGTAAACCCTTTATTTATTAATTGAACTGTTCTGTGTGTGTTTGTAAGATGGTAAAGATTATGGATTAAACATTTTTTGTTGGTCTAGTTTTTAGTTATAGGGACAGTATCAGTTACTTGGACAGTACAAAGACTAGCCTCAGCTGGTGGACTGCTGGGTTGCTGAAGCCCGTGTATATGCCGTACAAACATCTGCCCTGCTAAAGTGTCCTTAAGCAAAACTCACAGTCCCTACAGGCTGCAAGCTCAGTGTTCTGTAGCTGAGCCTGACCTTTGACCTCTTGCTGGAGGACGCAGAAAAAAAAGAAAAGAAAAAAAAGCAAACTTGTTTGTGTGTTACATGCAAAAAGAAAGCTGTTCCGGTTGGGAAAATCACCACTCGCACTGCGTTGTGAAACTATTACTTGACAAGTTTGAGTCGGTTTCATGCAGCTCTATGCTTCTACTCCCGGAGATTTCACAAGCAAATGTTGT
Source organism: Seriola dumerili (assembly GCF_002260705.1). Lineage (NCBI taxonomy): Eukaryota > Metazoa > Chordata > Actinopteri > Carangiformes > Carangidae > Seriola > Seriola dumerili. The sequence goes on from NW_019174393.1 coordinate 9,000,700, forward strand.
ACTTTTTACTTGACATTTATTTGGCTGGGCTTTTATATTACAATGTTAGTGCTTTTGCTTTAGTATAAAATCTGAATACTTCTCTCACCAGTGTCTGAGGGCAACTGACCAGTAAGAAACTAGAACATTTCTGCTGAGTGAGAAGTTGGAGAAGACTGCCTGAATGCAGTGTAAGGTTTTTGGTCCATGAGAGGACAGACTGTCTCTTCTGGGGAAGAGTCTCAGGTTGAGCCTGGCCCAGGACAACACCTTTCTGTGCCACATCTTTTACAGAAAATGAGCCCATGAAATGAGACACAGTTTGCTGAGAGGCTCCCTACTGCCTATGCTTCCTCGGGTTGGGACAAAGACTTGAATATCCTCTCAGGTATCTGGTGTGTCACATGTATCCTCACGTTTCTGTTCAGCCCCGTCTCCCTCCGTACACTCAGAGGATTATATTTAACTAGAGGGTGATCAATTTTCAAGTGACAGCCATTTCTAGAAATTGGTGATTAGCATTTTTGGCATGAGCAGCTTCCAGGGGATCAGTTCAGACTTCATCAGCGGGTTTCCCTGCAGGAGAGAGCTGGCTGCTTCTCCTGCTGTAGTCTGGTACTGAAGGCAATAAAAAAAGTGTGGCTGCTGTTAATCCAGAGAGGAGCTGCCGACTTTTTCAGGCATTGCTCCCTGTTGCATGACTATTGCTCATATCCTCTAGGGACAAGTCCTCTCTCGCTCTCTCTCTCTCTCTCTCTCTTTCTGTCTCTCTCACTGTGTATCCATTACTTGGACACTCCCTCTCTCTTTCACCCCCTCCGTTTCCCCTCCTTCCTCTTTCTTTCTTTATCACACTTGGTCCAAGTTTCGTCTCTGTGCCCTCGACCCTCCCAGCCTCATTTTACCGCCTTTCGTTTGGCTGTAGTGTGTACTGAGGCTGAACTGCTCCTCCTTGTGTTTCAGCAAGCACATCACAAGTTTACAGTAAACTGCTCCACTGCTACATCAAAGACCAGTGCGGCTGCTTCAGTCCAGTATTTCTCAAGCTCTAGGTCATGTCCCAGAATAAGCTGTTGGCCTGTTTCTCTTTAGTTCCCAAATGATGAGATAATCAGTGTGTTTTAATTAGGAAAGATCTCAGGAGGAGAAACCCATTTATTTCAGTTTGGTTCTCAAATCCTGTTTTCTCTGTGTAAATGTAAAAATGCCAACATTGTGTGCAAGAGAAAACCTCTCTGTAACCTCTACCCTTTAGCAGTCCACTCTAACACCCATCAAAGCAGAGAGGAAGGACAACAGTAGGTGGCGCTGTGATGTCATTTACAGACTAAACATTAATATCAGGGCAGCTGCTGATTGGTCCATCATTATCCTGAGTCATTCTCACACTTTCATTGTGCTGAAAGCTGAGGGAGAGCAACAGAGGAGGGACAAGCAGAGAGTGTTGTCTGAACAGTCGACAAGAATAACAACCGTAGACTTGTGGTGAAACTGAAAAGTTATTAGAAAAAACATACAGCTTCATCATGTTTTTATTGTACAGCAGCAGCTGTGCAGATACAACATGTTAAAACCTGTAACACATCACTGTCCCCATGGGTAGGCTGCGTGGTACAAAGTCATGCTGTGCAGCCAAACTTCGCTCAGACTCCCAGAAACTTTATTTTAAATCCTATGGGAGACCCCAACGTTTCAAAAGATACCAAATATGTCTATGCACAAGACATCTAGAATATGCAGCCAGTGCAGCCATTAAAAAACATGGAGTTTGGATATTTTGCTCTGTGCACATATGATGTATCATCACTGAAGATACAGCACATACTGTCTCAAGTCATATAGTACTGTGGGTGTTAATACAAGTCATTTCCAATAAGCAGATTCCTTGTAATGACACGTTGAAAAGCAGGAGCTGATGCAGGAAGTTTTGGAGAAATCAATGTCTCTTTTTTACCAGATGAGGGCGCTGTTGCCACAGTAACCTCCTAAAGCCTATAAACAGGAACTAACCTATGCAAGGTGCCTCCCCTCTACAATAATTACAATCATTAAATACAGTCTCGTTGTTACTTGACTGTATGGTCGGACCAGTTTCTGTGTTACACTTTATAATTACGTTTCTGTTTTACTCCACCTGACTATGACCCACTCACACGAAACAAGGCAGAATATCAAGCAGATGTATATTGAAGGCAGCCAGTTAGATCATTTCACAGAGCTCTCTCCGCGTGTGTGCGTGTGCATGTGATGGGGAAGTTTAGGGCCCCCGGGAGATGAAAGGTGTGCGGCCTCTGCTTAACATTGCTGTGGGTCTATTGTCATGCAGAGACGACTGACATCCGACTCTGCTGCTGCTGCTGTTACTGCTGCTGCTGCTCTCCACATATGACAAGCACCAGCAGAAATCCTATTAGGAAATACAGAAGAATTGACATGTTTTACAACACAAATACCACATCTTTCTTTATGAATATTGACGAGAAGATTAACAAAAATGCAGGTATTTAAACTAGTCTCTGTGTCCTCGTTGAAATAAAATAGATTTCCTCTTTGCTGCTCATTGAAATGTTCTCCAACTGGATATTAAAAACACAGACGTTCTACATGGGCTAAAGGTTATTTCTTATCTTTCCATAGGTTTTTATGCACGTAAAATATGGATCAGTGAAAGCCAAATTAGGTGTATTATTCAAATATTTGCCATCAGATTGAAAACCACAAACTAAATATAGCCCTGCATGATGTTAGCGCAGGACTAAATGTGTCATTTATCATAATGTTGTCATGTTATTCGTAGACGTAATTTACGGTCATGTCTGTGGTTATCATTGAATTTGATTAAATTGTTGATATCCTTTTGGTTTTTAGATTTAATGGTAAAAAAAATGCACTAAAACCAATAACTTTTTGGATGAATGTTCCAGATTCTCTAGATGCTAATCTTTTCCTTGCCCACCTTCGGTTGTGGACGCTCTCCTTTGAGAAGCACTGAGTCAGATCAAAGGGCCTGTTCCTCTGCAGGTTCACCGCCCACCGACCCAGCCGCAGTCTGTCTTTGACCGGGTTATGAATTGAAGAGAGCTCGCTTCAACACGCCTTTTCTTTACTTCAGGACTCGCAGGACTCCTGACGTGTGTGTGTGTGTGTGTGTGTGTGTGTGTGTGTGTGTGTGTGTGTGTGTGTGTGTGTGTGTGTGTGTAGGCTCTGTGTGGGAGGTGGTGTAGTGGTGTGTCGCCCTTTATTTTCGCAGACCAAAGAAGAGAAGGATTAGGCCATTTGGAAGCGCTCACCTTTTATTCAAACAAATTATTCACTTCAGCTAATAAAAGGAATTTGACGCACGTGAACTTTTCGAAGGTTGATTGAGGTTTTGCAAAACGTTCAACCTCCATCCCTCATCCGAGTAACTCTCATCTCTCTCCTTCTTATTCCTCAACTCATTTATGTTTTATTCCTTACATTTTACCACACTGCCCTGTCCCTATTTACCCATTTATCCATTGTATGCAGATTAACATACATTTACTTGTAGGTTTTAGTAAACTACGAACACACTGACCAGGGAGAAGCTATAAAATAAAAATAAACCTTGCTTAGAAATGAGTGGATCAGGGAGTGATTGGTCCAAAAAAAAACAAAAAAACAGTAATCAATAATCTTCCAGGTTTCAATTTGTTCAAGGTCTCCCACATCACAGGTGTTTGCAGCCTTACATGTTGGCTGTGTCCAGTACCCTTTTGTTTATCTGCTCTGCGCGCGCACAGACACAGGCGTGCCCAATATATAGGCTGTAAAACGGGGAGGGAGGGATGGAGAGGGCATGGTGGGGGAGTTCTGAGGTGAAGTGGGGGTGAGAAGAGGAGGAGTGTTTACCAGAGAGAGAGAGAGATGTTGAGTGGTCGAGAGGGGACAGGAAGGGAAAGGAACAGTCGCTTTGCTGCTCAATTAGCGTTTTAATCTCCTTGTAAATCTTTCCTCAAGCCAACAACAGGATCACACTTTTCACATTGTAGCTGCGTTTTATTTCATTTTTTTTTTATTATATTTCTTGAGAGACAGAGGGTGAGGGAGAAGTGGCCTCGCTCTTTGCGTAAAACCCAACTGATACCAAACCATTTTACGCACGTCTTAGAACTGTGGATTTTTTTTTCACAAGCAGCCTCTGACCCTCTAGGAACATGCTGCTGTAAATTCAGATCAACTATCGACTATCATCCACAGTGAAACCAGGCAAACTGGGGATTATACCTCTGTGTTTTTCAGCATTTTTGATGGAAGTTGTATTTTTATCATTTTAAATACTAGAGACTAAGAAAAGGAAGGAAAGGGTAGACAAGTGGACTATAAAAAAACTGGGACAAAAAACAGGACACAAGTGAGTCTAACTCAGCATCGCCAGCTTTCAGGGTTTGTGCCCAGACCCAAAGACCCGGCAGGGCAGATCAGGACGCCTCCTTATTTTCTGCCCATGTCTCAGCAGCAAAGCGCTTCCCCAAACACCGGCTGTGAGGCGGTGACGCGGCGGACCATGGACAACAGGCCTGTCCGGAGAAAGCGAACCGGTGCTGCCCGACATCTGCTGCTGGCAGCCGCCTTCCTCGCCTGCAGCTCCCAACTGCTGGTGGTGGATGCCAACTCATGGTGGTGAGTAACTGCTGACCGGCGATGCATTGATTTTTGGAGAGATTAGTGGTATATGGTGCTGGCGAATAAAACGTGGATGAACTATGACCTCCACTGGGTGAGCCACCGACAAAAACAGATTTTCATAACATGTTTTTTGTTGTTTGTCAAAACAACTTTAACTTTGCATTTGCATTTAAAAACGTGCGTATTTTTGATTTTACGCAAGACAGGTTAAGATTCTCATCACATCTAGACCACTGGTAACATGTCAACTGGCACATTTTGAGCGAAAACATCACTTTGTGTTGCCTCTTGTGTCTGTATGTGTGTGTTTTGGGGGGTAGTTTTGCGTCATGCCGTGATGTTCCAGTCGTGTGGTAGCGCACTAACAATGAATGGAACAAATGTGAAGGCTCTGTCACAATATTTACCCTGGCTGAGCCCCAAATGGCGCCGTAAGGTGGCCTGCTGCTGGGCCTTCAGGGCCGTCAATTAGCCACACTTGTTCTTGACTTACAAAATCCAACTATGTGCTATTCACTTCGCTTTGTGGTAACGTAATGGAGGGTGTTTGCAGGTTGCTAGAGTTCAGGTTTAATCAGAATAGAGTTTGAATTTGTGAAGCATTAAACAATATGGGATATTTCTTAGTTTGTCATTTCCCTTTAGTAGGACACTCAACCATCCAAATGCAACATGAAAACAACACTCCTGTTGCCCAAACAGGGCCATAGCTTCTTAAATGTGACATTTATTTATTGTAAGGCATGTGACAACTTAGTAGCACAGATCTGATCTCCTTCAAGCTCTCTGGACAGAAAGATATCCATACAATTTAATTTGCCTTTGTTTGGATGAGACGGTCATGAAAGCCACAAAAGGGTTAACTGTCATATTTTATGTGTTTGGGGACAGATTGTCTCATCACTTCTTTTTTTTAATAAGGAAAACATGATTCAAAATTATAGTACCTGTTTGTTGTAAAGGGAAAGGAAAGGAACCATGAGGACAGTGGCTGCAGAGAAACCTATTTATCTACATTTTATAGCCCGGTTGTACTTATAAAACCCATGTCTGAACTTTGTCCTCTGCAGCGGCGACCCCCTCTCAGAGAGGGAGTCATACATCGCAGAAGCTCAGTCTGTGCCACATCTCTTTGAGCGTAATAGATTCAGTTTATTAGTCTGAACTGTGGATTAATATGGCCTCTGTCTCTCAGGTCACTAGCTCTGACCCCAATTCAGCGGCCAGAGATGTACATCATTGGAGCTCAGCCTCTCTGCAGTCAGCTGTCTGGACTCTCTCAGGTAAGTTCCTGTCTGTGGGAAACAGCCTGTGTGCTTGTTTTTTTGTTTTTTTTTAAATCTATAACCACTCTCATAACTTGAATTCTGAGCACCTGATCTTCCTACCAGCTCCTCCTCTGTACCTCCAGTACCTTGACTCCGAGGGGCTGGTCAGATAAAGGGAGAATTTCCCCACAGGGACCACTAAAGTATCAAACCATTAACAGACTAATCTCTGCTAATCTCTCCTCTGCTGCTGCTGTTGTGCGGTTTGCAGGGCCAGAGGAAGCTCTGCCAGCTGTACCAGGACCACATGATCTACATTGGAGATGGAGCCAAGACTGGCATCAAGGAGTGCCAGTACCAGTTCAGACAGAGGAGGTGGAACTGCAGCACTGTGGACAACACGTCTGTGTTTGGACGTGTCATGCAGATCGGTGAGTTGACTGTTTGATGAGAACAGAGGAATCAGGAACAGCATAAGGAAAGGTTGTAGTCTGAAAAGACGTGTCAACCAGTTTGAGGGTGATGACAATTTCCAGTCCAGTTTGTGTTCTAGATTTAAGAAGCTGTTTCTGTTCATTCATTCTGTGTGATTGCATATATTGTATGTCAATACAACCAATGTTCCTGTTGTCAGACAATTGCATATAAGCAAAAAATAGTGATTTCATCAAGCATGAAAAAGCTCAGAAGCTTCTCAACTTTATTCGGCATGTAGCACATTTATGAGCCTCAATCAAATCAGAAAGAAATGTTAAAACAGACAGAAATGTCAGTGGAGCCACTGACACTGCTAACTTTTATTTTGAAACGTAAAATAAGCAATGACAGAAAAACTTATTAGCAGCTGAAACCCAAGCACAGCATGTATAGTATTTCACAACAGTTCCCGTACTGGGATGGCATCCTTACTGGATGGTGACAGTAATGCACCAATTAATAGTCTTATTTTGAAAGTGCTGCAGTGTGATTATCAGAGCAATAAAAGGCTCAGTGAAAACACTGGGTATTCGGACAGTCCATGCTGATCAGGGTCACAGAGTAGAGAAGAAGTCTCTTGTGTTCAGAGATATGAAAGACTGAAATAATACAGCATATTATTCTTTAACCTAAAATTGAATATAGCAGAGTATTGTGGTTTGGCAGAGACATAAGTGTTGAATAATCAGGTCATTTCATCCTGTTGAAATACAACACAGTAAGTGAACAGACTGTGGTTTTTTTTGTGTACTGGCCTATTCTAACTGACCTCCAGGGTCGAGTTAGGATATGAATTGAAAAAACAAAAGTTAGTACAACTACCAGGTAAATCCTGTAAAATAAGGTGGTGTCATGTAAGTTAATTTTCTGGTGGGTATATAACCCAATGAAAAACACTATAATCCCAATGAGACCAACAGTGTGTTGTGTATTTATGCTGTTCAGCTATTGAGTTATTAATGGTATTTTTTTGATTTGTCAGGTGTATTGCCACAATAGATTAAGTATTATGGTTAAGGTTAATTTAAGATAATTATGATGTGTCTTGTCTACACAACTTTGTGGTGTTTTATCAGTTTTAATCTTCTATAGTAGCCTGTCATTATAATAACCAGGGTCCATGCTGTCTATGAGCTCGTTATTTTCTCAGTGTTTTTTAAGTGTAGTTACCACAGAGTTTGTAGTCATCTTATTGAAGGGTGAGGATTTGGTATTTGTATTTTTCTTTGTCTTTTTTACTGTGGTATTTTCTAGTCAGAGGAATTCCTCGTTGTAGGTTGACATGTCTTTTCTTGAATGAAACAAATGTCAGTAGATGACTAGAATAACATTATATTAGACATATCAATTTTAATATTCATAACATATAGAAATCAGTTTACTTTGCGCAGATAGTTTGCGCTCAGCTCGCTTGTCAGTCCCACTCTGCGCAGGCGCAGTGAAACGATTAAACTCGAGTAAAAAAAAAAAAAAAAACGAAGACAGGAAACGCTCCAGAATCAGGCGTCCAGACGCATAAAAAAAAGCTACATCATTAGTTGGAAATAAATGTGTCATGTGTCTCCAGTCATTTTCATAAATATGTAGCTCAGGTCCCGGATCAGCTTCTTGCGCGTCTAATTCCCAGCAGGCGATGTGGGAAACCTCTCATCAACAAGTAAGTGTCAAATCCGCTGCGGGCAGTCGGACGAGGTGTTTGCGGCTCTTTTCTCTCCGTCTGAGTCCCTCTCTGCCTGTCTCTCTATTGACAGTCAGTCTATCTCCAGGTTTATATGGAGGTGTTAGTCGGTCCATTGTCCTGCGGCTCCTCTTTTGAAATGCACTGATGAGCTGACACCGAGCCGGCAGATCCGGACCTGCTATTTGAAGTCTTGGCTCCGCAGTCTCATAAACCACTCGGTCTCTCTCCCTGTCTCTTTATCCTGCTGCATAATATGTATGGCCAGTCCTGACCGGGTTAGTTACTGCTCCTAAAACCTGAATGAATACCCACACGCCTCAGCTTTGCATGCATACCTGTCTGTCTAGCTGGCTGGTGTTGATTCCAAGCTTTAGTTATCCTATGATGTATTATAGAGCGATATCAGAGTCTCCAAATAACACAGCAAAGCACTTAAATTACCTGTAGCCTACTGCGGTAGAGGGTAAAAAAAATAATAAATGAAATCGCTGGAAAAATGATACTTTCTTTAAGGCACAGTATATCGATTAAACTAATACAAGAATGTCAATGACCTACCAAAAGGAGGTGCAGGCAACATAAGGAAGTGCAGTATAAATACAATCAGAATTCAGTGGATACACAGGATACATAATTTGCTTTAAATTGTCATTAATGCCTGAATAAATAGGAAACACTAGTAGGAATGTTAATAGCCCAATATAAGACAGAAAACAGCTTAAAGTATGGTCTAAGCAATATTACTGATTAAACAGTCTATGGGAATGTTATAGCAATATTACAGCATTAAAAATACATTAGAGACCATAAAAGCATATGTGAGGGAAGGAGGGAGGGGTGTAGTATACTCCAGACTGTAAACTGTATGTTTATGGGTTTTGATGTAATTAGTGTGTGAGGTTTGATATATAACTCATTTGTTTTCTGTGTGGCATAACAGATGATTAAAAACCCATCCAGATAATTGTGTTTAAGTCGTAAGATTAAAAAGAAAAGATCACAAATAAATATGTCTGTACAGAGTCACTACTAAACATCTCAGCCAGTAGTTTCATGTAGCAATGTTAAAGGAATGTGACAGTGAATCTGAAAAATAAAAAAAATAACAGTTTTCTGTTCATGTAAAAGGTAAAATAATGCAATCACAACTAATGAAATGTCACTGTGATGTAAATGCAGCCTCAACCTGAAGTCCTGCGACGCTCTTCACTGTTCACATGTAAATGGGGGAGTTTCACAGCAGTTAACCTCCCACCTGTCAGGCCGTTGTCTTTGTCCCTTTCGACTTCCTTGTGTGTTGGGATGGTTTGTGTATTAATGCAGAGAATAGGACACGCAGGTCGGGTTGTGTATTCCACAGTGTAACATGGTGTTAGTCTCCGAAGTCAATAGAAATCATTAATATGAACCAGTTTGTTGGGTGTTCTGCATCCAAGCAACTACAAAGAGAAAGAAGCAGACTGATCACTGAAACTGTGTCGTGATTTTTATTGTAAACCACAAAGTGTAATTGTATGAGCTGATGGCAGGTAAACAGGGATGAATAGCATCCGAATTTATGAGTTTTTCTGCTGACGTTAACCCAGCTTCACTCCTCGAGCTCCTACATGTGATCTGTTTAAAGCATCACTTTAATGAAAATTACAAAAAGAAACATATTTTCTCACTTACCTCCCGGATTATCCAGCCATGCAGATGTTTTGGTTTAATTTGTCCAACTTTTTAAACAATCGTCTCTGAGAGTTCGTCCCTTTACCCCGACACAGTGGAGAGGATTTTAGTGTTGGTGCTCATTGCATTGAAAAACAAAATTTAGTACCAACATATCTTTCCTGAAAATGTGTCCTTTTTACTCTGGATAATCAGTTTGTATAGGGACTATTTGTTCGGCAGAAAGTAGTTCCTATGAAAATGGCTGACACATTGTCACAGGAGCATTGTTTCTGAAGGACGTGGCTGTGAGCACCACAAGCGAAATTCCATTTAATGTGGATGAACTGATCTTAAAACATTATAGTTGACTAGCCAGGCCTGGGACAAGTATACCCAAAGGACAATTACATAGAAGGTCCAAATTATTCTGGAGAAACTGATATGTTCACTTCATCAAATGCTGCTCATGTATTACGGATCACTGAGCTGGTATTTAAAGCTGTTGAGTCTAACCAGGTACAGAGTTAGAGCCTAAAATCACATCTATTGTCTATTGTTAGATCTGGGGTCTGGGGTGTGGGGCTGTTTGCTGTGTGTGTTGTGGGGGTTAACCTGAGCAGCTACCCATGTTTCCTGTCAGTGAATGCACACACACACACACACACACACATTCACACACAATCACCAAAGCCCAGAATAAATTAAAATGGCAGCCATGGTGACAAAATATGTCTTACTGTGTGTGAGAATTTAAATGTTCAAACCTTTCCTTCAGTTCATTTTGAGTTTCTTCTTTCCTTCAGGCTCCAGGGAAACAGCCTTCACCTACGCCATCAGCGCGGCCGGCGTGGTCAACGCCATCAGCCGGGCGTGCCGCGAGGGCGAGCTCTCCACCTGCGGCTGCAGCCGTGCCGCTCGACCCCGTGACCTGCCACGGGATTGGCTTTGGGGTGGCTGCGGCGACAACGTGCATTACGGCTACCGGTTCGCCCGCGAGTTTGTGGATGCCAGGGAGAGGGAGAAGAATTACCCACGTGGGTCACCTGAGCACGCCCGAACACTGATGAACGTGCAGAATAATGAAGCAGGGAGACAGGTATGGAGGACAAAACACACGCTTGTACTTTTAGTTTTTATGTTGGAAAAGAGGGGTGAACTTTTTCTTTTTTTTTTAAATTCAATATGAAACTTTAGAGATCTAGAAGTGAAACTTTAGTGAAGGAAGTGTGTGTGCCCGTGTGTGTTAACCCCCATACTATATCAGTGTGTCTGTAAGGAATGTGTGTGTGAGTCAAGGTGGCCCCCGATTGCCTGACCTGCCAGGATTTTTGTGAGTGTGTGTGTGTAGGTTATTTATTGGGAGGGTCCAAATGGTATAACTGCTAACGCCCTTGGAGTCTGGCTAGGTCGCTAGGTCAACGCACATTCCACCAGAGTAGCACGCACACACACACACACACACACACACACACACACACACACACACACACACACTATAACTTCGTACACACACAATGAACAATAACATAGTTGCATGATGAGATGAAACGTGCAAAATTTGTACAAGAAAACAAAGAAAAAAAACAACTAGCAATGCTCAGTTATTTCTTAAGGTTTTTGTCCCTTGCTGGTTGCCATACAGAGACAATCAGAAGCTCCGAACTTAATGCAGGAGCTCGTTTGGAAATGCTTTCAGGTGGGGAGAGCATTACAAGAAATGCACTAAAAGAAACCTTTCACCTTTGACTGGAACACACACACACACACACACACACACACACACACACACACACACACACACACACACACACACACTTTCCTCGTAAAAGATCCATTTGCCCATTCTGGTACAAAGTGAATCAGGAGAATGTGTTTATCTTCAGTTAGAGAAGCTTTGTTTAAGCTGTTTACAAGACAGAGACGCTCTGTGTGTGTGTGTGTGTGTGTGTGTGTGTGTGTGTGTGTGTGTGTGTGTGTGTGTGTGTGTGTGTGTGTGTGTGTGTGTGTGTGTGTGTGCGTGCGTGCGTGCGTGTGTGTGTGTGTTCGTGTGCTTGTGTGTGTGTCTTCGTCTGTGTGCACAGCTCAGCTCCATTTGATTTGTGTGAGAGACAGTGAGCCTGTTTTTTGTGCATGTGTGTGTCAGAGGTCAAAGGTGAGGGTCTGGAGAGGTTGTGTTTCTGCTGAGGGTCCCATTGGGGCTATAGGAGATTGTATGAGAGAAAGATCTACTGCTACGGCCTTGTATTAACACACACACATACACGCACACACAGTTCTGTAACACACACTCTTTTTGAATGAGTTTTCCTCCTCTCTCCCGTTTGATTCTTTGCTTTCATTGTTGTCTGTCCACTGAAATGGAAGAGAGGAGAAGAGAGAGATGAAAAGGAGGAGAGCAAGAGAGAGGAAGACTTCTCTCCCCTTCTCTCCATCCCTCTTTCTCTCTTTTTTCTTTTGGGACACGCTGGTTTGTCTTAAGCGGGATTTGTCTTGCTTGGCTGAACAAGGCAAACCACAGGGCTTTTGTAGAGGTGACAGGGGCGTGCCGCTGTGTGTGTGTGTGTGTGTGTGTGTGTGTGTGTGTGTGTGTGTGTGTGTGTGTACAAGCGTCTGGAGACAGAGACGCAGGGTGAGGAATGGAACTCCGTCACACTCCCCCGACTCTCAAAGACTTACACATACACACACACACACACACACAGTCACCTAGGTCCACTGTCTCCGTTTCACACAAATCAAATGAGGCAGTGCTTGTCACATAGAGACCGAAACAACTAAATGTACGCTCCCAGTCTGGAGACAATAACAGGCCACGTTTGTGTTGTGCCGCCTTTGCGCTAAACACAGAAGTAAACTTTCAGATTCATCTGTTGATCACTCTGTTGCGTCGCAGCGGTTTTGATTTTTGGAAATAAAATCAAAAGTCATCAAAAAAGAGAACTACTTCATCCCTGAATCCGCTGCCTTACATAAGCAAGCAATGAGCAAAAGCTTTCAGTTTCCAAAGGTGCCAAACATGTGATGTTTAATTACGAAGAAATTGTACAAACTAATGCACAAAACATACAGATTTTTTTTCTATTTGATGTAAGAGTAGAGCATATGTCACACAGTGTGGAAAATGTTAAAATATTATCTTAAAGTTTAAGAGCTGATTTTCATTTTTGTTTCAATATAAATCCCTCATGTAATCGTCAGCTCCAGTGGTTGTCTGTATACATTGTACAGTCATAAATTTCGGGCCGTATGTGGACTGTCCGTGATGACCCTTGCAGATATGGACAGTAATCTACGTCATGCAGACTCTGTGCAACTACAATCTGGACTTGAAGCAGTAACAGCCAACAAACTCTAGTCTCTGTCTGCAGTGCGGTGCCGTCACATGTCACACGTCCTCATGAGGACAGAGACGAGTGGGCGACGACAACAATAAGTCAGATAAATAGATGAACATAAAACAAAGTCCAAGTTTACCTACTAACTTACTTACTAAATTCTTAAAAACAAGAGGATTAGACATGAAATGTGACCCTGTCTTTACACCTCATTCATTGCTCATTGCTTTTCCTGTCACAAAGGATGGGCTATTTTCTCTATTTCTGCCCCATTCTAGCACTGACTCTACACACACACACACACACCACACACACACACACACACACACACACACACACACACACACACACGGCTCCTAACCCCTAACCCCTGTCTGAGCAGAAACTATTGTGCCTGACACAGAGACCGTGTCTCTACCACGGATGACTGAACGTGTGTGAGTGTGTGTGTGTTCAGAAGGTCCAGTGTCATTGCGCCCAGCAGGCATGACCTACCAAATAGCTCAGTATGAAGCTGGACACACACATGCATGGTGTGATTTGACAGCATGAGGTTATTGGCAGCTTGTAATGTGTTATATTAATGAAAAGAACTGTTCAAACAAAGACTGGGGCTCAAACAAATGAAACAAGTAGCTATAAAACTAAGAAATAGATCTGTTGCTCACTAACTCTATGATTTGGTTCCCTAATATCCTTGGAAATGTGTAAAAGAAAAAAAGTTGCATCTCCATTTTCTTTATTATTGCTGCTCTAAACATCTCATATAGCCCACAGTGGGGGATCTGAGTGCACATGATGGCTCGTAAAACAGCAAGGAGCCATAAAATATAAGCATTTTCTCTTAATGATGAATGTATGACATTAATTCTAACTCTAAAAAATCGTAATCCTTAACCTCCCATTAACGCCTCTTTATTCTGAACAGCAGAGTGACATAAATATACTTCACACATTCCTAAAAAGCAGTTTGAGAAGTCCAGGCTTAAAATAAAACCACAAGCCCTTTAAAAAAAAAAAAAAAAGGCTTTTACCCTTGCACAAAATGTCATTGTCCCCTGCTCTCTGGTCTACGGGGGTCACGGGGGTCGAATCACAGGATTGGAGGGTGCCGAGTGCTATGCCTGCTGGGTAGTAAAGTAGAGGAAAAGGGAGCAGGGGTGGGAGGTGGGGGTCGCTGGTGTTTGGGATGCAGGGGTTAACAGAGGTGAGAAGGTAATTGAGATCAGGCAATGTGAGGAGACAGAGTGATGGGTTTTTATGTTTATGTTCTTAGATATTTAGGCAGTTCTATGGTCTAAAATGATTTCGAAAAATGTGAGAAATTTGTGGCATATGTCTTGAAAAAAGTAATAAATTAAAGACAGATGAGTGGATCTACCCTGTGATCTCTCATATTATAGGAAAGCTGCAGACCTTTTAGCTGAGATAATACCACGTCTCTTCGACATATTCTTTTAAATGACTGCTTTCTATATAAGAACTGTGTGGGAAAGTCAATTTTACAATAGCGCCTCATTTCCTCTGGTTAGCAGTAGACCTTCTATTCTGAGTCAGCTGTTTGTTTTAGTTTGGTGGAGCAGTATCGACGGCAGTGTCCGAGAACAGCGTATATGGAGCAAAAAAAAAAAAAAAAATCTTTTCTTTGTTTTTCTCTGCTTTGCATTTTCACTTTTGTTTATCGGTTTCACTGCACATGTGAACAGAAAGCCGGGTTCTGCACCAGCGCACAGTGGTGACAGAAAACCGGAGACAGGGATATTTCCAGATGTCAAGCTGTGGTGTAAAGTTATTTTGGAGGGATGGGGGCGGAGCGTCCCTTTGGAAGCCCAGCAGTTCATGGACAAGTGCTCAGCTGGCACATGTGGAACTACATGTTCTTACTTACTTACTTAAATACTTGTTCTACCCATTTAATTTGGCAAACGTTGCCTTAAGAACTGAGCTGAGTGTGACTCTGTGAAATGACCCAAACTTAACCTAAAACATGTACCACTTGGATTTACCTTGACTGATCCAGGGGCAGTTTGTTGAGTCTTCTGCATCACTTTGATAAATAGTTGACAGGAGGGAGCAGTTACACATGTCCGTCACTAGATGGTAGCAGCGTAGCAGGAAATACAGATCTACATCATCGGTTTCAGGGTCAGGCCCAGGGTCAGATCCAGTGACTGTGAGACAATTTCATGAGGCCTCTTACAGTACATGTTCATAATTTATTGTTATGTGCTTTTATGTCTTTATTTTTTATTTATTATAGTTTTTAATGTTACACTTATTAATTTACAAGAATGGCTGCAAAAGTGTTTATTTTATTACACATCTAACATTTAGGAAGCTTCCTGTCACACTAAAATGTCAGAGTGGATATATTTGAAGTTTATTGTGGAAAAAATACACTAGAGTTGATTTTCTTTCTGTTCACCCTGTATGGATCAGATATACTGTAGATAAAATGAGGCATAAAGAAAACAGATGAAGTGAACTCACCTCCGTCTCTTTCTCTCACTCCACCAGGCGGTGTATAACCTTGCTAATGTGGCTTGTAAGTGTCACGGCGTCTCAGGTTCCTGCAGTCTGAAGACATGTTGGCTCCAGCTGGCTGACTTTAGACGTGTTGGAGAGTTCCTGAAGGAGAAGTACGACAGTGCTGCTGCCATGCGCATTGGACGCAAGGTATTGAATTCATAGCTGAAGCACCTCTCCCTCCAGAGAGTCCAAAAGTTGAACAGAAATACACAAAAAAAATGTAAATCTTACAGCAATTATCTCTTCCTTTGTCTCATCCAGGGAAAGCTGGAGCTGGTCGACAAACGCTTCAACACACCGACCCTGGAGGACTTGGTCTACATCGACCCCAGCCCGGACTACTGCCTCCGCAACGAGACCACAGGCTCCCTGGGCACACAGGGCCGTCTCTGCAACAAAACCTCGGAGGGCATGGACGGCTGCGAGCTGATGTGCTGCGGCAGAGGATACGATCAGTTCAAGACCTACAAGCATGAGCGCTGCCACTGCAAGTTCCACTGGTGCTGCTACGTCAAGTGCAAACGCTGCACGACGCTCGTGGACCAGTTTGTGTGTAAATAGCACACTGACGGACGACAGACGGATGAAAACGGAGGAGAGGGGGACAGTGGCGGGACAGAGGGATGATGGAGGGTGAAGGATTTATGAAAGGAAGGGGATTTTTCAGGGTTTTGTTCAGGATGAGTTAAGACAATAAGTTCCATTTTTCCTTCTAACCTCCAAAGATTAATCTCCTACCTTTTCACACCAAGTGCACAAGCTGCATAACACCTGTGTGGCCATTTTTTGTGTGTAAACAGCAGAATGATGAGTGGATAGATAAGGAAGAACAACAGATGGATGGGAGGAGAGACAAAAGTAGGAAGCGAGGAGGAAGTGGACGCCCTCCACACTTTTCAGACGACTCTGAGATTTTGGGTTTTCCCACCACTCCGCCATCGCTTTCTGCTTTTCTGTAAAATATCCTGATCACAACCCTGAAGGAGAGAGGGAAGGAAGGAAGGAAGGACAAGCAAAACAGATGAACGAAGAATATGGCATCAAGGATGAATGGTGGAACAACTGGATCCTAACAAAGGGGGACACATATGAACAGTGTGAGGTGATAACGAGGAAATGAGAAATGAAATAAATATATAATTAAATAATAAATAAACATACAAATCTGTTTGTTATTTAAAAAGACTCAAAGCCTGAGACACAGTTTGGACCCATAAAACTCCTGTTTACCTGTTTGGCAAGTGGGAATGGAGCCATTTGAGTGCTGACTGAGTGGTGTCACCAAGACCTTTTGACCTTTAACCCTGCAAGAGAAATATTCACATACGTGGGTTGTGCTGACGCTGCCAAACACACCTGCAAAACGTACAGGAATGCAAAAAAAAGACCAGACCGAAACAGACGGAGGAGAGACAACAGAAGAGGAATCACTTACCAGGGGTACAAATGAAAAATGAATGGAGGGAATCAAGAAAAAGGGAAAAAGTCAAATAAATTTAAAAGAAGAATAAAAAGAGGAGTTTTATTTTGCAACAAATTCAGGAGACAGTATCACAAAGCTACACAGCTGATTGGAAAACTCAAGCACAGGGATATCTAGCTGTAGATCTCAGCTCAAAAATGCAATAAAGTGCAGCAACAACACTTAATCTTCAAGTCAAAACGGACTAATGACTTACAGCACACACTCTCCATTTGTCTCAGTGTAACTACTGCTGTTCCTTGTATTACCAGAGCAGATTTCCAGTGCCTGTGACCTGACAAGTGCCTGTGCAGGTTAATGAGGCTCGCCGGTTGCAGCCATCTTGACACACTGGCTGTTTAAAGAAGCAGCTCACACCGGCAGTCCGGCTCCGTGACCTTCATCTGACAGTGAAGCGAGCGAAACCTCCATTAGTGAGATTAATGTGCTGTATCTGGCTGAATGAACCCGCACTAAGAGACACGTTCACTGTGAGTGGACCTCTTCATCTCATGTTGTTATGCAACTTATTAAGTCAACAAAAAGCCCTGTGGTGTCGATTTGGCAGTTTTGCCAACAATTTATACAACATTTTATAACACTGTTGTACCTGGATTTTTACAATTTGTGTAGGTTGGGTTGAGAATATTGTAACTTTATTATACAATACAATTGATGGACAAAGTGGACAGAAGAGGATTGAACATGCTGTGGAAAAATGAATGTGTGAGCGTGGAAAAACAGAAAGGACTGCAATTTATTACGGGCTACTTTTAAGAAATACTAGATCAGAAAAGAAAGTATATTTTATTATTGTTTTTCATTCTCTGTTTTCTATGTTTTATACGTGAGTATTACTATGTATTCTTTTGATAAACTAGTCTTCGACAATGAGGCTTTGTTCTGTTTCTGGGTCTGCTGCAGTTCTTTTGGAAAAGTCTGATCGCAGCCAACATTTTACTCTGTTCCCCAACAACATGACAACCACAGACAGGTCTTTGTCATTCAGAGGGTGTTTTGGAAAATGATGCCACAGTTGCTAAATAGGGACAGGAAGTAATGCAGCACAAGACACAGAATTACAGTACTGCCATTCACAAAACAGAACCAGGTTTAGTGTCTGAGAAGCTGTTGAATTTCTGAAAATGGTAAATGGTCATGAATTAAGAAATGGACTGATATAATAATGGCAGGTCATTCAAGCACTGGTTAAAGGTTTGACAATAGTAATTTTAATACAATGATGTGTGGAGATGAATCAGTAATCAGAACGACTTCTTTTGAGACATGATAGTGAAGCAGAATTTTCATAGACGTGCTGTATTAAATGACAAACTTTTCAAGGAGAGCACAAACCTGTCACAGCAATATTCTCCAGCTCCTGTTATTCCTGTTATAGCCATCAAACCTGTGACACTAAAACTTTTCACTCAAGTCAGCAGAAAGGTTTTGAGTCTTTGGCTTGTGTTGCGAGGCCTTTGAATCAACATAATCACCTGATACTAACATGCTCCACTGAAAACTTCAATAAGTGTTAATACTGGTGTACATTTTAGGTGGTCAAACTCCGCTTATTCTGGAGGAATGATTGCCTAAAGTTTCTTCTGAATGTTTTCATGTTCATTATGCAGCCTCACTTATATATAGTCGAAATAATCAAACACAAATGGTCATTTGTTCAATCTTAAATTTACCCAGATAAATTTTATGTGTGCACTTTCCAGGTATCACATTTTCTCAGGTGCATAATTAAATATCTCAACTGCATACTTTCATTAAAGACAATTATAATCCCCACAGACTGAATCTGGAGTTAATCTTTATATTTACATTTAAATTCAACTCAAACAACACTAAATAAAGCATTTTGCATCCATCCATGTTGAGCAGTTTTAATCAAATCAGTATTACATTACAACAAAAGCATATGATCATAATGTTTTCATGTTTAATGCAACATCAAGTGTTTATATGTAGCCTATGTATTGTTTTCGTACACTAAAAAGTAAAATGTTATGTATGTTCGTTAAGTGTTATGCAGTCTTTTTGCCCTTGAGCGTGTTTTTTTTTTTTTTTTTTTTTTTTTTTTTTTTTTTTTTAGGCTGATTTATTAGGATTTCGCTTTATTTTCTCACGCCTCCTTGAGACTCAGATCCCATCAGATGGACAAACAGCTTGTCCATTCTTTGACTCCTCATCTGCTCCGTGGATGCCAGGCTGTTTGTAACTCTCTGCGGAGAATGTGTTTGTGTTTCAAACTATATTTTCTGTTCATATTTTCACATCAACACATCACTTGTTATTTGGACTCTCTTGTGATGAGTCAATGCTAACAGCAGTGTGATTTCATCTCTTTATAACTTTATAAAAGCTCACAGCTTTGCGGAGACTGCAGTTGTAACACTTCAGCCACATTAACTGTGCATTAATGCTGTCAGTTTCAGTCAGGTGTTGTGGGTTTCGGGGGAACCAGGGCGTGTGACCAAGTTCCCACCCCTAAAAAAACAAATATTTTGTGTTGCTAATCTCTCCACATGTGAAGACCTACTCAGATGAAAACCAGCGAATCAAGCGAGCAAGGCCACTGTCAAGGTAAACAGTCCTATTTGCTCTGATTTGTCAGTCTCTGTCTGTACTCAGCATTGTAAGGATATGTGCTTCCACTCTGTTGTCACTGTTAACTTAAAATCACTGTGCTAAAAGGCACTGAGATCTGGGGAAGGTCATTGTAACAATCCTCACCCACATGTGCCTCCCTCTCGAATGGGTTGTGGAACAGCCAGTCAGCAGTTTAAAAAGCTAATTTCATTCCTGCTTATGCTAACCAGCTATCTATTGAACTACTGGCTCTCATTCAGACTTCGATCAAACCTGAACTCACTGCTACCCTGGTCGTGCTCTCCACTAACCTAGACATTCTCCCACCTCCTGTCTGTCTGTGGGCATCTCTATGGCAAGGACAAACGTCCATATCCCATCGCCTTATTGCAGGTATGCCCCATGGCTCAATGCTGGGCCACTTCCCTTTGTAATATACACCACCTCCTTGGATCCAATTATCTGTTTATATGGCTTCTCTTATTGTCACGCAGACGTTACCCAACTATTACCTGTCATTTCCACCAGATAACACCATGGCACCAGCTTGAAGCTTGAAGGAACGGCATCTTCAAGTAAACCCCTCTCAGACAGAACTTTTGGTCATCCAATCAATCTGTCCATCACAATATCATAAAAATGGCCTCTTAATCTCTCATCCCAACCAAGGTTGCAATAAACGTTGATGTCATGATTGCAGACCAGCTGTTCTTCTCTGACCATGTTGCATCTGTCTCCCAGTCGTGCCTCTTTGCTCTATACAACATAAGAAAAATCAGGCCTTACCTGATTCAGTATGCCACCCAGCTCTTACAGGCCATAGTTATCTCTCACCTCGAGTACTGTAATGCCCTTCTAATGGCTCACAGTGAAACCTTCACACATGATCCAGAATGCAGCAGCGCATCTGGTTTTCGATCAACCTAAAAGGGCACGTGTCATTCCCCTGCTCATTGACATCCTCTGGCTACACATGGCTGCCCAAATCAAATTCAAGTCACTAATGTCTGCCTACGCGGTGATTTCTGGTTTTACACCCATCTACTTGAACTCAGTCATACAGCCCTATGCTCCTTCTTGGCCATTCTTCCAAGGAATGTCATCTGGCATTGCCAACCCTGCACATAAGGCAGTTTTTGTTTGTGGTTCCCTGGTGGTTGAATGAGCTACCAAATGTTATCAGAGCACGGGTGTCCCTCTCGATCTTTAAGAATCTCTTGAAGACTCATCTCTTCTGAGAGCCCCTCCTCTCCTAACACCTCTAACACTTGGACATACTTAACCCACACTTACTGTGCTTCTTTACCTGATCTCCTCACACTTTGCCTTATTGAACAAATTTAGTATTTAGTGCTTGCTCCATGGTCTCCTTGCTTGAGAGTAGTTCCTTACTTGTAATTCACTTAAAAGCGTCAAAGGCGCCAAAGGAGTAAATGTAAATATAAAATGCTCAACAACCTCTAACAGCTTTCAGCACTGAATGTCAAGCGTACAGTCATGGCTAAGCAGGTCTGTACAGTGACCTAACTAACAATCCCATTACTTTTAGCTGCTCACCACTAATTGGATTAGATCACTGACCAGAGCAGCATGACCGACCCACAGAACTGTCTCTGTGTAATCCTCCTCACCTGACTCATAGGACTTTCTCTCTCTCTCTCTCTCTCTCTCTCTCTCTCTCTCTCTCTCTGTGTGTGCCTGATGTTCTCTCTCATTGCAGACTGTTGCTGATTATTGCTATAAAAGCTAGTATTAATGTTTTGGTTATTTATCTAGGTGTGTTGTGTGTGTGTGTGTGAATTTGCTGAAGATTAGACCAGTGAAAGTGTAACCTGATGGTCTGTCTAATCCTTTTCACCTGATAGCCATCTGCTTCTGAGATGCTGATCATTTGAAATCTCTGAAACAAACAACAATCAGTGAGGCTATCTGTCTTTTATAAGGTTGTTTTTTCTTATGAGAATATTACTGGTTGGGATAGTTAGTACGTTTGTTGGGTGTGGATGCAGCATTGTCGTGGCAGGGTCATTGAACTTGGGCTTGGACAGACTTTACCATCAGTTTGTATGCAGCTTTTGTGCCTCAAGTCAATCTTTTACATTTTGCACCATTCTTTGGGACAGAAAATACAGTTGAAGCAACACCATTACTTCAGAAAAGTTTTTTGGGGGACATTTGCATCTTTCTGGCCAGTGTGTTACAGAGGGGGCTGTCTCCTCAGGTGTCCAGTGATGTGGAGCTATCCTGCAGTTCGGACTGGGTTATAAACACTGCCCTTATCTTGCTCTGTGCAGCTTTGACTGCGCTCTTTCTGGAGCCTCAGTTAAGCAGCTCACTGATACAAAACACCTCTCTGGTCATCTGCACACAAACTGGCCTGAAACACCAGTACAGTGTTTATGGGTGGCATTAGTGGTACCCAGCTGAGTCCTGTTATGACCCCCCTGGTTCTTACATACAGGACCTTTTAGTGTTTCACAGCCAGCTGGCTAATTATGTGTTATTATGTTATTATGTGCTAACCTGCTTAGCGGTATGCTTTGTTTTTCTTCCAACTGAACTACATTACTGTAAGAATGGCTTATGCAATACATCTTAACAGCTTTTCTCTTCTCTTGGTGCTGTTCTCTGGCAACACTGCGGTCATTTCCTCTACAGCCTGTTCTCGCTGTGGCCGAGGACGAGAGGAGAAGTATGAAGCTCTGGTTGTGGCTCCTGTTGTGTCAAGTGGGAGAAAACTGCTGAGGCAGGAGAGCATTCTGGATAAAAACAACATTTAAACAGACAAAGCTAAAAGCTTTGCAGATAAAATGAAGCCAAGATCTTCTATTGTACAGATCACATTGTGCCCCATTAGACATCAGGATACAGCACTACTTTTGATCATGGTTATTTTACGATGATGTCTAGCTGAGAAAAAGCTATTTTTGAACATTTTACTGTAGCTGTACATGATGCCAGAAGCAAACTCTACAATGGGAGCACGTGGTTTGTGTGTAGATTTGCCAGCAGCTGCTATAGTTAAGACGTCCGTAGGCGAACTCTTTGATCTGGATTAGCTGAAGTCAAGAAGACACAACCTCATTTTGTGTCTCTCGTACAAATACACACACACACACACACACACACACACACACACACACACACAGTACATTTATAGTCTGTTTCTGTATCAACTGCTCTGTTTCTGTCTTGTTCAGTTGTCACTTCTGTCTTTGTCAAACACACACAGCTCAAAGACCAAATCAAACACACATGCTCAGCCACTTATCTGTGCTGATTCATCCATATGCTTTTACATCAACACACAGGATGGTCCTGTAGATGTGCTAAATGTACTGTGGGTTGAAAGCTCAATTACCTCATCAATGGGCTCCTATTCATTGCAAAAGCGCTTAACAAAGTGCTCATGCAAACTGCAAAATAAAAATGAAATCCATTAATGAAGCTCTCATCAGACCACTTTGACTAATTCAGGGCAGCAACCATGAAAAGTGTATTAAAATCAAACTGTGACACCAGAAAGCATGCAAAGACTCCAGGCTTTATGAAAACTTAATTTCCTAACCGGCACCACCAGCAGGTAAAGACACAGATACATCTAAAGACTAGATACTGAACAGAAACAATAATGGAACTCATTAGTCCAGGACTTTTCAAGCTGTCATTGTCATAATTGATTCAGTGAGCATGGTCTGCATTATTAACCTAACATCTTACACATGATTAACAACACAATTAACAATTTATTAACTGTTCTGTTCGTCTCAATAGGACAACTCCTCTTAAATGAAGGCTACATAAGGTGATAGTTAAAACTTTCCATGACCTGTGAATGAGAGAATGAAGAGTGGTGAACTCAAGAGGTGTGGTTGGTGTTAAATAGTTAACATCATGCGATCTTCCCCTCTGTCACACCCCATGTGCATACGTGTGTGTGTGTGTGTGCGTGTGTGTGTGTTTGTGTGTGTGTGTGTGTGTGTGTGTGTGTGTTAGCAGTCTGAAGCCACTTATACTGCATCTATACTATGTGTAGATACATTATATACTACATTCAGAAAATATCCAGACCACTTCTGCTCACTTTTTCACATTTTGTCATGTTGTAGCCTTATGCTAATAGTTTAAATTAAT